>NW_017729029.1:81258430-81271314 GCF_001723915.1 Gavialis gangeticus | reverse complement strand
GCTCTTCCCCTCGCTGGGGCCTGTCTCTGCGCCTCTTGCGCTCTTGCCCCTCGCTGGCGCTTGTGTCTGCACCTCTCACGCTCTTGCCCTCGCGGGGCCTGTCCCGTGCCAAAACCGTGCCGGGGCTCAGGTGGCACGCAGCCGTGCCTGGCCACTTGACCCTTCTTGGGGTCTTTATGCCACGCGCTTCCCGCGCCTCTCGCGCCCTTGGCTCTCTCGGAGCCTGCTCCCCGCGCCTCTCGCGCCCTTGGCTCTCTCGGAGCCTGTTCCCTGCGCCTCTCACGCCCTTGGCTCTCTCGGAGCCTGTTCCCCGCGCCTCTCGCGCCCTTGGCTCTCTCGGAGCCTGCTCTCCGCGCCTCTCGCACCCTTGGCTCTCTCCGTTGAGCCTATGCACCAGCCCTGTCTCAGGCTTTCACCGGCGCCGGGGCTCAGGTGGCACACAACCGTGTCTGGCCCCCGAACCTTCTCGGGGTCCTACGCCCTCACTGGGCCGAGTATTGTCCTCTTGGGCTGGGGTCTCAACCCCACACCCCGCACCACACTGGTGCCCAGCTGCCACGCCTTCCCGGCACTGCTCAGTGCCCAAACGGGGCACCCAGGAAACCCCCGGACTGCTGGGGATCTCCTGTGAGGCCTCCTCACACCCCTACAGCCTCACCCGGTCCTCCGGACGATATACACAACAGAACCATAAGCCAACTGGCTGGAACCAAACAATAAGCCTACCAGCTGTAACAAAAACAACAGGCCTACTGGCAATACCAAAACAATAAGCCTGCTGGCTGTAACAAAACCATAAGCCTGCCGGCCGTCACATAAAGCCCAGGCCCTCCTGGCTCTCTGGCCAAAGCCTCCCGGTCAGGCTTCTCTCTGCCTTCACCATAATGCATTCCTCTATGTGCTCAGGCTGCACTGCTTAGTTTAACCCTCCTGCAGATCTCTTACCCCTCAGGTTGCCAGAAGGGAACCACCAGCCAGGCTCCGGCCTCACTGTTTATAAGGGCCTGGCCCTGCCCCCTTCTGGTCACATGACCAACCTGGTTGCTCCAGCAACCCGCACCTGAGCTGCCCTGGTGATTGGCAGCTCGGCCCATTTACCGCCGCCAGTAGCAGGCACCCTGGTGCCCTGCTACAAAAAAACCCCCCCCAAAAATGTTTCCACCCAGGGTAAACTAATATAAAGAGAAGGTGAATTATCACCTTAGCTTAAACTGGTCTGGGTAAAAGAACATAAAGGAAAGAAACTATCACTTTCAGAGGTGCCAAGTACTTGGGGGGCCCAAGGGCCCTGGCCCTCTTCGGGAAGAGGGCTGTTACCTGAATTGCATACAACTTTCCACATGTCCATTATATTAGGCTCCCCCGGCAAAAGTAACAGTTGGCGCCTATGATCACTGTCATGAAAGACATGCCCTCCCTGGGGTAAACACCAGAGCCTTCCCACTCCGGCGTCCTCACCATACCACCAGGAGAGTTCCAATACTGGTCCATCTGCCTGAGCAAGTTCTTCCCTTGGAGAATTCGGCTCCTCGGACCACCCCCCTGCCTCCCAGTGCTCCAGCCTTATCTGTTCCCAGGGTGCTGCCTTATAAATGTCAAGTGCTTGCCCCTAGGGCTAATGAGCTGCCCAAACCTCATCTGCTTCTGTTTAAGTCCATGGTCAGCATCCCTTATCTCAGCTGCTTGTCTTTTTACACCACTTGTTGGCTGCATTATTCCCTTTTCAGTATTGGGAGCCTCTGGCTCCCTGTTACAGTACCACTTTAGGCAGAGGGTGATTAATGGAATTACCATTGTTTTTGGGAGGCATGTCTGTAAAGTTCACCAAGCTACCATTGTGTTGGTGTCCAACTTCATTTAGGCAGTGATCGACTGTGGTTAAGGTAATTGCCCACTTAACTCCTCATCCATCCCCCTTCCACGAACACAGTAGCAGTAGTGCACAGCTCTAGGGATCCTCCCTGCTGGCCTCAGAGAGCTTGAGATAAGGCACTAGTCCTGGCTTTATGGCCTGATAGTACACGTAGCCATAAGACAGATGAACCCTGTGGCCTGAGCAGCCATTGAGTGGTGACTGCTGCTACATGGGGACATGCATAGGGAGTAGTGGGTTTCACCCCAGGGCAGGGAGGAGCTGTGCACAGCCAGCCAAAGCTGTTCCTCTTTTCCTGTCTAGCTCCCTCCCCAGCCCTCCCTCTATCTGGATCTGGAGGAGCTAACATCCTGAACTTTCACCACCTCCTTTTGCTTCACCCCTTCCATATCCCCTGGAGCATAGCTCAGCACCCAGCAGACACATGCCTTCATGGAGCTTGCATACAGCCCACAGCCTTACACAAGACAAGCTTTGACTGCTTTGCTTCATTTGTTCCTCCCTCCTCATCCCCAGATGCATGGCCTAGCACCTTGTGGATACGCATGCTTGCTTGGAGCCTGTCAAGAGATCACAGCTTGGCATAGCCCAAGCTTTCATTGGCTTCCTTTGCTCTCCCATTTCCACATCCCCAGGAGCAGGTTTGGCACCCAGCTGAACATTTTCCCCACCCTAATGTTCCACAAGGATCCTGCATACTCCCCCACTAATGCTCCCTGCTTGTACTGGAGACAACCAGATGAGTACATGAATTCAGGTGACAGTTTTTAATTGGGTACATGACATCTTCCTATGACTCACCATTCTGAACCTCAGCTTAGAATCTGGCAAAGTGGTCAGTCACTGACCAGGCAACCAGCCTCCCTTTTGAGAATTCACAGGCATGGATGCTGCTATAGGAGCTAGGGCCCACTCTGCCTTGACTGGCAGGGGTTTTCTCCCTTGACCTCACACATGTCATGAGGTCACAAACTGGGGCTTGTTGTGCTCACTGGGCATCCATGTGTTTCCTCAGGTACCTTCAGCAACCCTTGAGATGCCTGAAAGCACACTCTATTGCTATTCTGCAGCTGCTAAGCTGGTTGGTTAAACTGCTTCTTATGGTCATCCAGGCACCCAGTGAAAGAAGTGCAGTGAATCGGGAGGACCCTTATTGGTAGTGGGGGTACAATCACTCTCTCAACCTGGATGTCAGGCATGCCAGGGGCAAACTTTCTCCACTCCATCAGCGTAGGGACGAGGGAACTTCTAAATGTTCTGGCATCACATGCCCTACCCTACCAGCTGGTATTTGTATGCATGAAATGGTTATGGTGGCCCACAACTGCCTGAAACATGATCAAGAAGTAGCCCTTCTGGTTGAATTTAGGGGAGCAGTGCACAGGGGAAAGGATGGCAATGTGTGTGCCACTGATGGCTCCAACACAGTTGGAGAGCCCAGGTTGGCAAACCTGTCCATGACTTCCTGTTGTTTGTCAAGACATATGATATGTGAGCCCATCAGTCTTGGGAGCACCACAGAATCATAGAAAATTAGGGTTGGAAGAGACCTTAGGAGGTCATCTGGTTTGGACATCTAATCTAGGTCTCTGCTCCAAGCAGGACCAGCCCCAACTGTATCATCTCAGTCAAGGCTTTGTCTAGCTGGATCTTAAACATCTCCAAGGATGGAGATTCCATAGCTTCTGTGGTTACCCTGTTCCAGTGCTTTACTACCCTCCTTATGAGAGAGTTGTTCCATACATCTAACCTAAATTTCTCTTGTTGCAACTTGAGACCATTGCTCCTTGTTCTGTCATCTACCTGAGAACAGTCCATCTCCATCCTCTTTGGAATCCCCCTTCAGGTAGTTGAAGGCTGCTATTAAATCCTGCCATAATCTTTTCTTCTCCAGACAAAATAAGTCCAGTTCCCTCAGCCTCTCCTCATATGTCATGTGCTCCAGCCTGTTAACCATTTGCATTGCCTTCTGCTGGACTTTCTGCAACTTGTCCACATCCTTTATGTAGTGGGGGCACAAAAATGGGCACAGTACTCCAGATGTAACTTCAACAGTGCTGAATAGAAGGAAAGGGTCACTTCCCTTGGTCTGCTGGCAACACTCCTACCAGACACCCTCCCCTCCCCCACTGCATCTCCAGTTGTTGACTTGTGAACTCCAAAATGGTTTGCCATAGATCACAGGCCACTCAGGGTGTGAGATGCCATATAGTGATGGCAATGCATTTCTCAACAGATGGGGGGACCTTCATTGCCATTATCTGCCACCATGTGTGGGACAAGCTTGGCATAGAACTCCATGTAAGATGCCTCCCCTGGGTAAGTGAAAGTTCATGTACCACTGCTTATCATTCCAGGGGGTCATGATAAGCACTGGCTGGTGGGATAGGATCATCTCCCTGGCCCAGAAGTATTGCTGTATGGTTTGGAGCTACTCCCACATGTGCCTGGCCACAATATGCTCACCTGCAACTAAAATATCTTTAGGGTGACAGCTGCTGTTCCAGGTCAGGCATCAGATGTACCATGGTTCACTATAGTTTGGCAGCAATTAACATGCAGGAGCCTCTCCTCAGCAAGAAGTGCTTCCTTACTCTTCTCATGAATAGAAGTAGTCATAGCAACCATCCAGAGCCACCAACATTGCCTTTTCTACTCAATCTCATTTCTGAGTTTATGATGCTGGGCCAGCAATGTTCGCAAGGTGATGACCACATATGGATCCAGAGTAGCCAATGGTGGTACAAGTTCTGGGTCATGAGCAGTGGTGGCAGCACAAATGTAGTGGGAATGTGAGTGGGCAGTGAGGGGCAATGGGAAATCCCTTCCACAGAAATTTTACCATCCACAGTTTCAACACCCCAGGGGCACTTTTTTACTTGGTGCTGGTGGTTGGGGAATTTATAGGCACTTGGCCAGTGTAAGGTACATCATCAGAGACAGCACACATTGCAATCTGCTAGTGGTGTATTTAGCTGCTTTTTAAACACAATTGGAAAGGCAACATGTGGACACACCAATTACACAACTTCTTAATTCTAGGCCAAGTGGCACGACATCTGGCTCTTCAACAAATGAAACATCTGTTTAGAGCCAAAAGTGCATCTCCTCCCATTGGTTTAAGACAAACATTATCAGTTGGCCAGTAATGGTTAACACAGAAATAGGAGTAAAAAGCAGTACAATAGATACAGCCCCATGCAGATTTCATCAGTAGTAAATATTACTTTGTTAATTACTGTATAACAAAAATCCAATGTATTTTGAAAATTAATGCTATGGGATTGCCCAAAAAATCATGACTTGATTTGAGTCAAATTGACTATGAGGGTATAAATGTACAAATTTAACTTCTCACCTGCTTCATGCTTGAGTTGTTGCACTTTCTGTAACAATTAAAAAGCAGTTACTTACAGCTGGTAGCCTACTGGCCTGACTGGACTGATCTTCCCATCCACAAGTAACTTGCAAGTTAAATAAAGTTCCATATTTGTTTTTAGTACTTGTGGGGAAATAAATAACCATAGTTATGACTACAGGTTTCATTAAACTATCTGAAAGCCATAAGCAATTTGTACAAGTTAATTACTGCAACCCATGTTTTTAAATTAGCTATCAGAGAGGTTTATTTTAAACTGATATTGGGCAAAGAAATCAGTCCTTTGCCAATAGAGTCCATAAAATTAATTGGGCACAATACACCTCATAAAAATTAGCAGGCCCCTTATCCCAAGAGCTTAAAAAGCAGTACAATAGATAGTTAAAAATCATTAACACATTAGTATGCCCAGTCCCATAGGAACATATAATTTAGAAAGTAGTGTGTACATTTGAAACTGCTCATTAAAATAGCTGCATATGGTCAGAAGGTGCATGTGCATGATACCCTTAATTCTCTTTAGCCCATAAACTTTGGTCCATTTTGTTGGAGACTCTCATTGGTTTTATGAATTAATAAAGGAGACTATCATTGTCCAGGCTTCGCTTCGTATGTACATACTGTCCACAAGGTGTTCAGATATTGAACGCACACATAGCAGGCCACAGTCACACATAGGGTGTTTGCAGCTCTGGCATCCAAACTGCATAGAAGTCAGTGCCATCTGGTCTTCAGCTTTTTAGGTTCACACAGTGTGCATCTTATCATTTGTAGCTTCTTGAATTTAAAGAATAGAAGAGGGTGGTTTCACTCCCATTCCTGAATTCGAATGTCCTTAGGAGGTGGATTTAGTGCAGACTGGGAAGTGGGTGGGAGGTGGGGTGACACTTTAAACTTATGGGGCTGGACAGTCAGGGGAGAACTATACTTCAAATCTTGTGTATCCTCAGGACCAGCTCCTTCCTCCTGCCTACTAGTGAACCAACTTCCTTAGGCTTGCTCTTAGATGCAGTTCAGTGTGGTGATTGTATCTGAAGCCCAGTGTAATTTGGGTCTTGTCCAAGAAACCTTTTCTCCCCATGTAACATTTGTAATGTTTAAAGTTTGACTCCTGGAATAATAGCCCCTACATGTTTGTTATCCTGCTGTCTTTGTCCAGCTGTTCAAGCTGGGAGACTCTGAACTCTTGAATTCATTTCTTCCCTCAATTTGATAAAAGTAGGGTTTATAAGTCTCGTTTTCTCTGGTCTTCTCCTGAATGGTATGTGGTGGGCTGCAGTGCTTATTTATTATATGGGAGTAACTTTAGCATTATATAAGAATTTGTATGTGCACCCACTGACCTTTTTATTGGGTACCTTTCATAAACTAAAAACTAAAATTAAATAAGCAAACTACATGTAGTGGTAGTTACAGGTGAGGCAAGATTCATCCCTGTCCATTCAAAAATTTTAATAGTATGGAAATAAGAAGGAAGGATAAAGAAAGATTAGTGTGTTTCTTTCCACTTCATAGAAATAACTTTACTGTCAATAATATGCTCCAGTGTTCTCTACTGCTTTCAGCTTGAATCCAAGAGAGGTGCAGAAGCAATATACACCCCAACATAACTGAGCTAGCACTATGACATAAAACCATAGCAGTCGCATTGAAGAGCATGCAAGACAGTTGGACATGCTGAAATGTTAATCATTGGATAAAAATAAAACCCTGTGCGATCACTATTAAGGCTTTGCTATTGCGGCCACATAATATAGTTGTGATTTTATTCTATTAGTGAGCTTCTTTTCTCAGAACACCCCAATTTCCTCTTGTTTGAGTCATTAAGAACATGCCATTGAATTAGTTGGGACTAAAACTACTTTGCTAACTCTATAGTTATCTGGTATTTTCTGTGACCTGCATCCTACCCTGAAATAAATGGGACGATGTATGGATATAATGGTCTACCATATCAATGCCACTGGGGGAGTACGGGCTATGTTTATCAGTCAGTTTTGTGTGATGTCTTTAAGTAAGTTTTCCTTCCTGCTAGAGGAAAGATTTACCTGTATATCTACACACACAATAAACTCATTTTTTTTTTCTCTTGCATCTACCCGGGGGCAACCATGTTTGTTTTCTCTGTTTTGATTAATCTTTTTTCCTAATATTGTAACATTTTTCTGAGGCATGGTGTTCCACAATCTCCCCAACAAAATCTTTTTATGCCTATTTTTTGTCTCTACTGCCAGTATCTATATTAGGGCACTGCATGTTGCTGTAATTACACATTAGCATCTTTCTTCCTCACAAGCCCATGAGATATTAATAACCAACCAACAGATTATTTTTATTCTTCATCTAAAAGAATTTAGAAGTAGAATAGATGAACTAAAAAACCTCCTGACTTGTAGACAGTGCTCTACCTTAACATATGGCACCGCTATTTCTTCATCTTTATTGCATGACTAGAATTCTAGCATCTGTATCATAGGCCTAAAGGCTTTAACCTTTCCAGAAACCAGGACTACATATAACACTTGCCCTAAGTAGCTGCATAGGTGGATGAAGATGAAACAGGTGTTAGGTTGCAAATAAGAATATAAACATTCATAAAAATACTCTGGCTATCATGCTGCTTTATTGCCTAACAAAACAAGGGCATTTTGTTTTTTTGTTTTTTCCTATTCAAGTATCCTTTGCTAGGAAATGAAAAGGTTGCATGGTTGTAAAACAGTTAACTTGCCATTTCTAGCCTGCTGACAGGGAGTGAGTAATGTTCTGGGTGGCATCTTGATTTAGAAAGTTACGATCAAGACTACAAAAGCAGGAAGCATAAATATATGAATGTAAAGCTGAGAGAGATAGCTGTGTTAGTCTGAAGACAGGCACAGGGTGGCATCTTAGGAACTTTCCAACTTAAAACCAAACAACATGGCTCCCTAATTCTATTTGTATTGTTCAAATGAGTGTTCTCCATTAGATGTACAATAATGTGCACTTAAGTGTAGGGATTGCATTACCAGGAGGTGTAGTCATTTTTTTTCCCTCCAGAAAACTGATAAAAACAAAATGAAAGAAAATCTAAATTTTCTTTTCAAATACAGAATCTTAAATTTCAGACAACGTGATGCCTTGCAAATATGGAATGCCGCTGCTTTTTCATTGGAGGTGTAATTCAGCTATCTCCATATCCCATGCTCCTCAGTTTCCCTTGTCAGGATGGTTTTCTGTTGACCTCCATGTTGGAAAAGAAAGGAAGTTCAACATGCAAGGCTGTCTGTGATTCATTGTGGTAGATGTAAATGCCCAAATTATAGAGAAGAATAGGGGCCGAAGGCAGCCAAACTACAATGGAAGCATTTCTAAATGGAAATTATGCTGGTTTTCAGCTGAAATATTTTGGCAAAAAAGTCAAAATATTTTTGACAAAACAAATATTTTCAAGATTTTTCTTTGTTAATAAAATGTTTATATTGAAAGAAGAACACAACCGTTTCACTGGGAAATTTTTGATCATCCCTAATTGCCAGATTTTAATAGTCTGTTCTGCATCTAACAATGCCTAGCACCAGATACTTCACAGGAAGATTCAAGAATTGCCCATAATTCAAAATAATGGAGGTAGTTGAGTATAAGAGAAATATCTTTTTGAATCCAGATAGGCTTATGCTTTGAGTCCTGATGAATTCTTATCATCTGTTTTTCTTTTAGCTAACATAATTGCATATGCCCTCACTATCCCTAAACATTTCTGATCCTTTTATGAATTCTTACACTGTGTACCTGTGGCAAGAAATCCCATGGGTTAACTATACATTTTTTAGAAAAGTCACTCCTGTTACCAGTTTACAATATGTATCCTCTTTCAAATTTACTGGAGTGCCTTTGTTCTTTATATTGTGTTAATTAGCCATGACCTGAGTCAATTAGTTGATAATTAGCCGCATACCCATTATCTAGAGGAACTTGGAAATTATAGAACTTGGTTAGATGCAAGTTCCATGTAGACTAGCATCTTGTTTCTGACCAGAGGTTGACCAGAGGAAAGATGCAAGGCCTCCACGGTAGGTAAATGTGGGATACTCGCTTCTGCATATTGGGTTTCTTGCTAGTCTCAAATAGTTAGACACAATTTAAACTCATGACATATATGTTTTCCAAATTTTTTAACTATGTTTCTGTGTTTGTTAATATTTTTGCTACTCTTAGGAAGGTTTAAAAAATGGTTGGGCATTCAGAAGTTTGAATCTATGGTGGAGCATGATTGTTAGCTTGCTTTACTCCATATAGCCTATGAGATTTTTCAGACCAGGAGATTATTGTGTTTTATAAAAGAGTTAAATAAAGATTTATGTTTGGGGGGAAAAAAATGAAGCTAAACACAATAGCATTTTTTTTTGGTTACAGTAGTTTTCAGTGGGAGTTGAATGCCTCACATGTCTTTGTGCCCTTGGAAATCTTCCCAAAAAGAATAGCCAAACATAACTACTTAGTACTGCATAAATTAGTCAGTGTTTATACTGGACTTGAAAATAGTGTGCTGTGCACCATTGTCACACATAGACATTATGGCGGGGGGAGTCTCTAGTTTTAATGAAAAAGTTGATTCCCATCCTGTGTAAGAGACCAATTTAGCACCATTCATATTCTTCATTTGTTATGAATGGGAGGATGATCAAGTGTAAAAAGCCTGGATTTATAATTTTACTATTCATTTCCTATATATTACTTGACTGTGGTATCAATGACACAGGTTTTAAAATCTCTGTAAATATGGATGTATTGTCTGATTCTGCCTGGCTCCCTGCTCACTCTCTTTCTAATTAATTTCATTAGTGTTTTATATATAAAAACATTGGGCCAGTGTGTCTTCCTCCATTCCCATGAGAGACTGAGCTCTATGGTCTGAATCCAAATATTTTTTCCACTAGTCTTTTTAATTGCCATCTTTCTCCTTATCTTTCTGCCCTTTTGGGCCATATTTAAATTTAAATCCTAGTTTGGCAGATCACATTGAATTGTACCACATCACGTCTCCAGTCAAGGAACCATCCCTGAGTTCTTCTCTACCTACTTGCCAGAACACTTATAGAACGAGCCTCTCCAGGGCTCTGTCATGTTCATTAGCATAAATTTGTGGATGTAGTGGAGGTTACTTAATAAAGATAAAGCTGATGAATCTTAGTTAAGCAGATTTGCTTTTAGGCAGTTTAGTTTATTTTTAAAATTTGTTTTTAGATTTCTGCAGGCTAGTGTCTAAGATGATAGTCTGTCTTAACAAACAGGTTCCCATTTTCTTGTCACATTCCCCACTTGGTTTTGGAGTTGGTGCCTTTTATTCCTTAGGGAAGTAAATTCACCAGCGCTCGTACCAGTGAAAGAAGAAATAGGTCTATACCAGAGGTCCTGCCATTAGAGCCATGAAGCCTGAAGTCATTTTTCAGATTCTCAGATTTCAAAGCATAGAGTTTCTTTGGTTTTGGAATAATTGGGTTGGTCACGTTCACTGGACCATCCATCCATTTCATCTGACAAGTCCCCCCAAAAACCATCTCTGAGGATTCTGGTGGAACAAATAACAGAAACACTGTCTCTCCTAAACTCATGAGTCTGTCATTTCTGTTTGCATAGTTTCAGCAGATTATATCTACCCCAGAAATCATCATGGCATGGAGGCATGGCCTCCCAGGGATCTGTAGTCAATAGGTTTCAAGTATCAGGCCAGTCAATCAACAGACTTGCCTTTGAGGATTTAATGGACAAATAAAGCTATCTTGAGAGTGGTAGCTTACAGGCCCTGAAAGTTAAAACATTAGTCACTTACACCAAATTAAATTGTTTAGAAAGTCCAAAGAGATTTATGACTTTTGCAGAAAATCTGTAGGGCAAATCATCTTGCCTCAAGGTTTGCTAAGTAGATATGGTTGTTTATTTAGTGATGGTATACAAAAGCATGTATTTCAGGTTTTGGTAAGTGAAGGGATTTCAGATTGCAATAGTTATGTTTCTAAATTTTTGAAACACGGTAATGAGTAAGTACTGACTTGGAGGAGGAGAATCACTAAATGAGCAGGGCTTCTCAGCCCATCTTGTGAAGTAGGTCATTACTAAGTAAAGCTGGTCAACATTAATAATTTTGGAGCTTGTTGGAAGTTTGGTATTTTGAAATATTTCAATTTTGAATTGCATGAAAACAGGGTTTTTAAAAATTTCCTGTGAAATGAAAGTTCCAAATTGTTTTGGAATACTTAATGTTTTTCCCTCTTATTTTTAAGCAGCAGCTGCTGTTACCGATTTGAAACTGATCTGAAAGAGAAGATAGACTTCTATTCCTTGTTTTGTGATACTGTTAAATCTTTGGCAGTTGGAATCTATAAAGGCAGTGTTTGGAAAGTGAGAAAGAGGTATTTCTGAGCAGTGGTTATGAATAGGGCTTCTGGGGTGGCAATAGGAGGTAGGGTAAGTATACATTAATTTTGTGGAGTCTTAAGATCAAGAAAATCTGTGAATACAAGCTGCTGTCCAAAGATATTTTGAACGTTGTCATTCCATAGAGGCAACATATAAGAGCGAGTTACTTCTGGTAAATAACCCTTTCTTATGTATCTATATGTTCAAAGTGTTGCTATAGAAACATGAGATTTTTAGAATGATTTAAAGGGGCAACTAAACTGAGAGAGGGAACTTTATGTACAGTACCTTCTGATGGGTGAGAGACTATTTAATGATATACAGATCTTAACACCATCTGGATAATAATTGTACTGTTCCATACAGTTTGGGGTTTGGTTTGGTTTTTCATTATACTGCAGCAGTACATACTCAATATAATAAACTGTTCTAATACTGAGAAAAACTGAATTGCTACTCTTCAGAGAAAAGGTCACTCGTGGCAATAACTACAGAAATTAATAACATATCATTCTATTAATTTATTTATTTTTCAATATGTTAAAAGAACACTAGTGAAAATCCCTTGGCCTACACATAGTATGCATATATTTTTAAATAACAAAGCAGAACTTTGACCATACCAGTTCCTATTTCTATGAATAAAAGTCCCTTTTGTCTACCCATCCAGTGTCCCTGCAGAAACCTAAGTGAATACAAAAGTCCTGCATTGTGTCCTGAAAGTTAATTAACCAGTTGGTTGTGCTGACTTAGAAATAAATAATAGAGATGAGTTCAGCTCCCTGATGTTTAAAACCTGATGGCTGTTGGTGAGATCTATTGAGCTGATTAGTCAAGATGATGCCTGGGGACAGAAGCATTTCTGCATTTAGGTGTTTATATAGGTGAAAAAGAAAACTAGAGGTGTATATGATTAAAAAAAATTAGATGTAAGGAACTGAGACTTGTCAGGATAAAACAAAAAGTGCAAGAGCTGAAATTATGAAATGACCTGGCATTAAAATGTTTGAAGCAATGTTTCTTTCTAGAAACAGCAAACAATATTTTCTAGCTAGTATTGATTATTTAAAATTAATGATAAGCTGCCAAGAGTGTGGTCAGAAGTAATGAAGATTTAGAGGATAATCACATGACATGTCCTTATGCATGCTTAGCCAAACCACTTTCAGGTCAACATAACTCACACAGAACTTTTAGTCACTGCCCCTGAAAAGGCAACCCAAAGTTTAGAAAGAG
>NW_017729029.1:81251890-81253047 GCF_001723915.1 Gavialis gangeticus | reverse complement strand
AATAATAGAGATGAGTTCAGCTCCCTGATGTTTAAAACCTGATGGCTGTTGGTGAGATCTATTGAGCTGATTAGTCAAGATGATGCCTGGGGACAGAAGCATTTCTGCATTTAGGTGTTTATATAGGTGAAAAAGAAAACTAGAGGTGTATATGATTAAAAAAAATTAGATGTAAGGAACTGAGACTTGTCAGGATAAAACAAAAAGTGCAAGAGCTGAAATTATGAAATGACCTGGCATTAAAATGTTTGAAGCAATGTTTCTTTCTAGAAACAGCAAACAATATTTTCTAGCTAGTATTGATTATTTAAAATTAATGATAAGCTGCCAAGAGTGTGGTCAGAAGTAATGAAGATTTAGAGGATAATCACATGACATGTCCTTATGCATGCTTAGCCAAACCACTTTCAGGTCAACATAACTCACACAGAACTTTTAGTCACTGCCCCTGAAAAGGCAACCCAAAGTTTAGAAAGAGTTTAATTATTTTTAGCAGGGGTGTCAGACAGGGCCACCATACATCTGGGTTCCTGGACATGTGGTCTTTTTGGGCCCTTCAGTCTCTGTCTGGGAGGTTTTTTGAAATAGGAAGAAATGTCCAGGTTTTGCTTTGCTCAGCATTGATGTTTTCCTGGCACTTCACAGCTTGACCTAGCAAGGAGCTGCTTGAGGCTGGCGGGGGGCAGGGGGACAGGTGGGGGGTGATTTGAGGCATGGGGCATCGTGTGTGTCTGGAGGCACACATGAACGTGGCTGGTATGCTGGGTGGTAGGGTGGTGGAAGCAGCCCCAGGAACTGGATGCAATACTGATCCAACAGCTGATATGCAGCCTGGCAGCTTGAAGAGCAGTGTCCGGCCAGTAAGTCTGGGGGGGGGGTAGGGGAGGGAGAGGGATGGGGGGACACTAAGGTGCTGCCCAGCCAGGCAGGGTACCAGGTGGAGCTGTGGTTAGCACGTCTGGGAGGCAGGGAGTGGGGGGACGGCTCCCTGCTGCTGCATGCATTCCTGGGGGAGGCATGGGGGGCATGTGCTCCCCAGATTTGTGTGCAGAATGAGGGCAGGCTATCCTCTGCAGGCCTGGGGCCAGGGGCAGGACCAGCCTTTTCCCATCAGGGGCACTGGGCCGGGGCTGCACTCAAAGTGGGCAGGGGCGGGG
>NW_017729029.1:81245506-81250984 GCF_001723915.1 Gavialis gangeticus | reverse complement strand
CCCATTGCTGCTGCTGCCTCCCTTGCCTCCCCACTGGGAAGAGGCTGATGCAGCCGCTGGCCCCGAGCCCTCAGCAGACAGTCTGACCTTGCCCCACGCAGAAATCCAGGGGGTACGTACTGCCCATGCCTCCCCCAGGGGTGCGTGCATGGTGGGCGGCCCCTCCCTCCCCATACCCCCTGGATGAGCCATCCATGGCTCTGTTCCACAGTCCCTGCCCCCACCCTGGCTGGATTGTGCCTGCCCCAGCCCCAACCCCAACCCCAACCCCACTCCCTCTCTCAATGTGGGGGCCTTGATCTGACCCCCATGTCCCTTCCCCAGTACAAACTTACCAGCTGGACACCTCTCTCCAAGCTGCCAGGCTGCATTCCTGGCTGCATGACCAAGAGTCTTTTTCTCATCTTAGTAGTGATGTTATTTGCTTTGTTAAATACTAGTCCTAAGAAGTCTCAGTGTTGATTGCTATCGGTAACTTGGAATTTTTCCATGATGTTATTTAGTTGATTCCCAAACCTGATGGAATAGTAGAGTAGTGGTGTCCATTGTTTGAGGGGGAAAAAAGCTGGAAAGCATAATGTGATTCAAGCAACTGCCTATTAAGCAGGAACTAGATGAGCATCCTATGCTGGAGAAAAGCTTCACTGCTATCGACCAGATAAAAAGCAACAAAGCCCCTGAAGTTGATGGAATTCCACCTGAAGCCCTGAAATATGGCGTTCCTCCTCTACACTCCAAGCTCCATGAACTGTTTGTAGCCTGCTGGGAGCAGGCGAAAATTCCACAAGATCTGCGTGATGCTGTAATTGTTACCCTGTGCAAGAATAAAGGTGACAAGTCAGACTGTTCCAACTACCAAGGGATCACCCTTCTGTCCGTTGCCACGAAGATTCTAGCTAGAATCCTTCTCAACAGGTTGGTGCCTTTCATAGCAGAAGAGGTCGTCCTGGAGAGCCAGTGTGGCTTTAGAGCAAACAGAGGCATGATAGATATGGTATTTGTGCTCAGACAAATACAGGAAAAGTGCCGGGAGCAGAACAAGGGACTGTACATCACTTTCATTGACCTTACTAATGCATTTGACACTAAGTTGAAATGGGCTCTGGAAGATTCTCAGGAAGCTTGGATGCCCACCTAAGTACCTTACCATGGTCAGATAACTCTATGATAGTCAGCGTGGATAAGTCAAGTACAACAGCAACATCTCAGGCCCCTTCCTTATCTCTAACAAAGTAAGGCTGCGTTCTCACCCCCACTTTGTTCAACATTTCTTTACCATGATGCTCCAGCAAGTGTTGGACAATCTTGGGGAAGGTGAGAAAGGTGTCTATATCCACTTTTGGAGAGACAGAAACCTCTTCAACTTCAGATGCCTACAGGCTCATACAAAGACCTTGCAACAGCTCATCCCTGAACTTCTGTTTGCAGATGACTGTGCCTTGGTGGGCCACACCCAACACAATCTGCAGCACATGACCACCTACTTTGCTACTGCAGTACAACTCTTGGGACTTACCATCAGCCTGGGGAAGACTGAAGTGTGTGCAAATGCCTCTGCAGATTAGCTTTTTCAGGTTCTTAAATAATTTTTATATTTCTCTTCTGACATCATTTTAGCAATTGATATCTGTTAGATAGCAACTATTAACTGCTAGAGTTGGAAATCAATGCTTTGTACCATGCCAAAGCTACAGTTGCAAGCTTTCAGGTAATCTACAGCATAGATATCTATTTTAGCAGTCTATGAAATAACAGCTGCTAAACTCGCATCTGATTTGGAGCAGCAGGGGAATGTGACAGTAATTGCAATTGTGTGAATTTAAAATCTGATTTCTCATGATGTGCCAAATATAGAAGCAACTGCTTTACACCTGTGGAAAGTTGATATTCCAGCCTTTTCTTTGCTGTTATGCTTATTTTACTCCAGATGGTTTGCAAGATAGCTTTACTAAAGGGTCACTGGATTTGCAGTCTAGCAGTTTTTGTCTACTAATTGTTTCAAAACTAAACATACCATCGGGTCATGGTTCAATGTTATTTTCATTTCACGTATTGATATCCATAAAACTCTAAATATATATGAGGCCTAAATATATGCTGAGGCCTAAATTAGTATTCTGGAAGGTGAACAAAGTGATAGCTGCCCTATAAATACTGAAGACAGATATGTTATTCTTCCAAGACTTACTTAGCAACAGGATGCCTTACCATGGTCTCATGCATCTGGATGTTCCTTGCACCCAGCTGTGACCACTGATTCACTTATTGAATCTGCTGATGTTAAATAGAATGAGAGAGATGACTTAATAGATCTTGAAAATGTTTACTGCTTTTGCTTTGCTCATTATCAGGAGAGGACTCTGTTTGAAACTGCTGTTTCTGTATGCCAGCCAGTGTTTCTACTTTATTTTTGTTAAGAGGAGACTGCAGTAAAATACCAGTCTACACCAGCTGTTCTTCTAAATTAAGAGGGGAAATTAAAAACACACATTATGTAAACACGTATTCTCTTTGTGTCTGTTTCCTATAAGAAGATATCTGATTCCTTAAAGCATGAAATAACCCTTCTTCTTATGTAGCGTCTTACTGAGGATCTTGTAGTAGGGTTGTATGAAATTTGAAATGATACACTTATTATTCAGTCTTTGAGCTGCTGAAGTCAAATTTACCAGTGGAAAATTGACTTGAAAGCATTTTTAGATAGACAGCTAGAAAAGTTAAACTCCCGTCATAAATCAGAAAAGATTTAATTAGATTTCTGAAGATTTTTAGTCAATTGTTTGCTTTATTTATTTGCATTTCTTTTGCTGTTTAACGTATTTTATAGCTCATCATAAATAATTAAAAAGGATAACCAATGCACCAATTTGATTGGCTCCATGGGAAGATCTGATCACTGAAACCTTTATTTGTCATGTGATTCAAAATTTAAATTCTGTGGATTCGCAATGCCAACATTCATAAGTCTGCATTTTTCCGATACTCCCCGGGTTCTGACTGTTTTCTTTCTTCCAGTCAGGGCAGAACTTTGTAGATGAGGGACGTCAAGCATTGAGCGTACAGGCTGGATCTAGCCTATGAGCTGTTTTATCTGGCCTGTGGGTTTCCTAGAGGGGATGGGAATTCAGGGGATGTGGCCCGTTGCTAAAATCCATGTCATGGAGCTCTGTTGGGAACATGCTTTGGCAGTATGGGTACTAGTGATGGCTATACTAACCCTGGCAGGTCCTTGACATTGCTTGTCTCCACTTCCTGCCCATCCTTCTCTTTCCCCCTCCTCCTGCCATAGATAGCTCTGATTTGTCTCATGGTCTGGATCTGGCTGGGAAGGTGGAGGTATGGGGGGGGAGGAGTCTGACTTACCTATCCTAAATGATGAGTCTGTCTGCAGTCCTCCAAGAGCAAAAGGAGCACAATCTTCCCAGCTGCTAAATCTGCTTGCCACTTGTTTCCTAGTTGCCGAAGCTGCTGCCTCCGAACCAACTCTGGCAGTGAAATAAGAATAGTGTCTCTTTTTCTAGGTCATCCAGAATACTTTTAAAATGCAACAGCATCTAATTCAATGTCCAACATTGATGACAGAAGATTTTTTTCAGCTGTCATAAATGCTTCAGCCTCTTGAGCCAAGGAAGTGGAGCAATCATTGTACCCATCTATTTCCCTCGTCAAAATAAACTTACCTTCTTCCCAGCTTCCCACTGACAAAACCCTTCATCAGTACTCTCAGGTTGCTTAATTCTCTCAAATGGCATCTCTCTCTAAGTTACTGAGCCCTTTTGAATCCTCCGCTATAGATATATACCTTAATGTAACCTACTTACCAGCTTCAGAATCATCCTGCTGTCCCTGGAGAGGGGTTTATTTACCACTGATACCAAGTAATTGCTATAAATATGAAGAGATCCTCTTTTGTCTTGGATCCAGCCTCAGAGTTGGCTCAAACAATTGTCCGGGTGAGAAGAAGTCTGAGAACTCGATTCTTTCTGTTCTTTTTCCAGCTGCTGGGATTGAATTGAAACCTCCAAAGTAGAACAGTATGTACTTAAATGCTCTTCTATTCCTACCTTGGGGATTTCAGTCCTCAAGCAAACAAGCAAGGGAACACAAAGCCCACAAACAATGCCACATTTTTTTTTGCTTCCATTATGTAAAAAGCAGTTTAAAGGTTGCTCGGCAGATAAACAGAGCAAAACAACCCAGGTCAACTCCACTGTTCATTGGAGAGACTTTTACAATTTTATTTAATGTGGCCACTTGATGAGGGTTGACATTTTGATTGGTTAAATTACTTTTATTGCTTTATCACTATAGCTAAAAATGTCTGACCCTTCATAGGTATTTATTAACAGATCCTAAAGCCATTAATTTACACAATTTTAGTTTGCTCTAATATGTGATGCATTGATGAATGCAGTGCTGTGGATTAGTGATTTATGTGGCAATTAGTTTTGTTTTGCTGGTTGGTTTTACTCACTGTACAAAATGTAATTTAAGAAACAGGTTCTGCCACACAAAACTGGGACAGAAGTGTCACTTGTCTAGAACAAAAATTTCCTATTTCCAGGTCATGAGGAAATTTAAAACTACAGAGAATTTTACCTTAAAATAGGAAGGCCATATTACATTACCTCAACAGAAGTTTGATGACAGAAATCCATTAGCACTTTCACATTTAAGCATTATAAAATGCTGAAACTCACCCAATTAAAAAAATACGAATACTGTATTATAAATGCCTTTTTCTTTTCAAAAGAGGCATTGCCTCATATTGCAGAACTTCATTAAAATAATATTGATCCTATTGCCATGCAGATATATCAAATAATAATAAAGGCCCATGTCTTAAACCTGTAAGTGCCTTTCAAGGGTAGGTGGATCCCCACATGAGTTCCCTTTTTCCCCCACAAACGAAACCAAAGTTATTTTGTGTTACAACAACAGTGGGAACTCCTGACTGATATTAGGATCTAAGAGAGAGAAGCACTTAAAAATACACAGTTCCGGACAGTTCCAGAACAAGAGGATATGAAGTCTTAATATGAGAAAAGTTGGATGAACTATTGAAGGAGGGAAGTGGGGGTTAGGAAGGAAGAAGAAGAGGAATGAAAGTTCCCATTTTGTATATGTAGCTGAGGTACAGAGTATTTAAGTAGTTTGGCTAAGGATACAAAAGGAAGCTGTGCTAGAGGTAGGACCTGAAGTCAGATGCATTTAGTTCCAGTCCAGTATTTTAACAATAGGCAAATGCCCTGTAGCAGTTAATCAATCTCCTTCCCTGAGAAAATAAACATTTTGTAAAATAACTTAAATATCCTTCTTTTGCCTTTGAAATCTTGTGTGTGCGTGCATGCACATGTGTGTACAGTTTAAATAACAAAGGCTAGGGACAGACATTACATACAGACTGGTTTAAGTGATCAGAAACTGGTTTAAACTTGTAACAGAACAGATATTCAGTGCACATAAACCAGTTTGAAA
>NW_017729029.1:81237242-81245496 GCF_001723915.1 Gavialis gangeticus | reverse complement strand
TAGGGACAGACATTACATACAAACTAGTTTAAGTGTTCAGAAACTGGTTTAAACTTGTAACAGAACAGATATTCAGTGCACATAAACCAGTTTGAAAATGGCTGAAACTGGTTTGAGATAAACCTGGTTGAATGTAGTATCAGACTTCAATGATTTGGCTCAGCCCAGTTTAGTCAATGTCTGTCCCAGACCCCTTGCTAGTCTGATATAAACCAGACACCCCCAGCATCCCAGTGTGTTCTCTGGGTTAGGCAGGGCTCTCTGCTTTCTGGCTGGAGCTCAGCAGAGACTGCAGGTACAACAGGGTCCACCTGGCTTCCCCCTGCCTTACCTCCCCCTCGCCCTTTGCTGCTTACTGCATTCCCCCCCATCTCGCACAGCACAGACGCTAGCCATGTGGTATGCTAGTTAATGCTGAGAGGTGTCACTGTGTGTGGATGTCTCCAATTTCACTGGGACAGGCAAACAGAACAGTGACTGCTCAGGGCTTTTTGGGGCTAATCAACAGGTCAGCCTGTAAGCTGTTTAAGAAGAGTCTGAACTAATGGAGAGAAGCTGTTGATTTGCTGATGGGGTGATAAACACTGTTATCATCCTCCTGCTGGCTTGCTCACCTGTCAGTTTGCTGCAGACAGTATAAAGAAGCAGGGAGGGAAATTGAAAAGCTCCATATCATCAACAGGTGCATGTACTGCATACATCCTTTTGCCTCAGAGTGCTAGCAGGGAGCTGGGGTCTGGCAACACTCCCAGCCCTTGAACAGCCAGCAGGGAAAAGCCTGGGATGGTGCAAGCAGGGTGGGGGTTTACACACCTCCCTAATCAGAGCATCCTGCCAGGGTCTGGTCATGCCTCACCTCAGCTCAGCACTGTGCAAGGGAAGGATTCTAGCCTGAGCCACTGCAGGCATGTGCCTGCATTTCCTCAGTTCAGAGAGAATGTCTGTCCAGTTACAAACCAGTGCAACCTAGCCAGATTAGACTAACCTGAAAAGATTGAATTAATTCAGGCTCAGGATTTTTGAATACCTGTCCCTAGCCAAAGTGTTTATTTCTGTTCTGTTGATTTAAGCGTTTTTAGTGGTTTTATAAGATGTGTTTATAATACTGAGAATAACTGTCTTGAGCTCTATGGTGGAACTGGGGTTACCTTAAAGTGGATATTTTCCCATGACAGCATCTGGCTACTGGAGTAGTTGGAAATCAGTGTCATTCTCTGCCTCTCCCGTTTTAACTTTGCAAGACATTATGTTTAAGTTTTGTGTAGAAGATGGTTCCCATTTTCTGTTTTTTCATATGTGTCTTATGTGAACCCTTAATAACCTCAGACACATTTTAAAACCTTCTTGCATCTGACATGTACAATTTTTTTTAATCTTAATCCTGGATGCCTGATACGATAGTCATGGGAAGTCCAAAGGTTTCCTTGTTAAAGTGCAAGATATGTAATTAGAATAGTGAAAGGGATTGAGAATACAACAAAGTACTTTTCAATCAGTTACCAGTTATTTTCAGATTACTTCTTTTAAATGTGGATATGAAGTAACAGAAGATTCAGAGATTGTGAGAAAATTAGAGGCATGTAAATTTCTTTTTATAGCATCTGGTGAAGTGAACTTGAGTTCACAAATGGTTGTGCTCTCATATACATTTTATTTAGTTACTCTGTAAAATTGCATATCTACCCTGTCTTCCAAATTATACTTAGATGCCAAGTGAAGTAGACCTCCAGGACTTCTTGGGCATAGGTAATTTCTCAACAACACTTAATATCAAGAATAAAACAAAATACTGTCCTTACTTAGTTCCAAGATGAGGGTTCCTCACCCCACCATTTAACATGAGGCAAGCAGTGTTTCCTGCTCTGGCTCCAACTCTGGCCTGTGGTTGAGTCTGGAGCCACAGTTACTGCCTGCTGCCTCTGCCCCCACTCCCCTGCAGCCTTGAGCCCTCTCTTTCTTCTGTCCCCCCACCCTGCTGCCTCTGGCCCACTTCACTCTTTGCCACTTAGCCTTGTTTTGCCTTGGGCTCTGGTAGTCTCCATCCCATCTGCAGCTCAGGGCACAAAATATGTATTTGTTCCAGCCCCAATCTGGCCCTGTTGTAATGGCTTCAACCAGGTTCTGGTACGAGCTGGGGAGCAGAGACTAAGGGGAGACAGAGGTTGCAGGGGGAGGGGAAAGTGATGGGGATAGGCAGGCAGCAAAGGGCAGGTTTGTCAGGGGGCAGAGGGCAGGGGTCAAACCCCACCTCCTCCCTGCCTCCATACCTCCTGCCACCCCTACTGACCCCTCCCCCCCATTGCGTGCTCTGCTGTCCCTGTGTTATCTGCTGCACTGGTGGGGTGGATGAATTTAAGATTACCCTCCAATAATTGGATTCTGTACATGGAAAATCACAACAAATGTATAAAATGTCCATGAATAGAACCTAATTACCGGAGGGGTCATCTTAAATTCAGGGTCATCTTGGATTTGGGTAAATATAGTAAGAAAATACTTTGATGGAAAAATGCAGTAGTTAAACCCCACCAGACCTGCAACTCTGGGGACATCTGCAAAATATTAAACAGTTCTTTTGTTCTGTATATAAACATTTTATTTCTGATCATACTTGTTTCTAAAGTACTTGATAGTTTTAACAGTTTTCAGTTAACTCAAGCCAAGAAGATGGATGGTGGGGGGAACTATGCAACAGTTACATAAACTATTCATCTCAATCCTCTGAACTCACTTTATTAGAAGATGTTGCATTTAAACAAGTGATCAAGGATATTGAGTATATTTTCACTTGTTCTTGAAATATTGTCTGACAGTTGGTTCTGGTTTTGTAGGTGCAAGGCTTAGGAGTTTGCAGTGAGGGATATGTATAGACATACCATCCCTAGTCTCAATTATTCTCAATCCAATGAGTTGGGAAATTATGTTAAGAATAAAATGCCTACTAGAAAGGTTGTGAAGTTGGGTTCTGATCTATATTTAGCACTGCCAAATTACAGAATAGCCCTAACAAACCATGGGTTGTCACCTGCTGACATTTTGTTCAACGTCCTTGAAAATGCCTATACTGTTAAAAACTGATTTTAAAGTCATTGTAGACTTGAATGTATAAAGAGATAAACAAGGCAGAGCAAAAGCTTGCTATGATTTAAGATCTTGGTAGTTGCTGCCTCTTCAAAATTGTTCGGTGAATATCTAGGATGGGGAAGAAATGGTCACAAAAAACAGTGGCATTGCAAGAGATAGCCCTGAAGTTGTTACCCCAAATAGACACTGTCTAGGGAGCAATAGTCAACTTCTCCAAAGCTCAGTTTAGGTTGCAGACTTAACTGGCTCATTTATCCAGTTTATTTATGAGTGATAATAAACATTTTCCTTCACAGTTTTTCTCTAGGGCAGAATATGCAGGGCTCATACTTCAAGTTCCTAAAGACTTACCTTGCACTGAGGTCTGTATCTTCCATTTTGTGTTTTGGAACAAACCTACAAGAAGCCTTGAAGTTGTATATTTCTGTAATTCCCCTTGGCTCTGGGTGGACAGGTGTGTTTTTTCTTAATCTCCTTTATTGTTTTATCAAATCTTCTTCTCCTGGTTTCCTTATTTGACTGAGAATGCCCTTTTCCCCCAAAAGATCAGCATTTCCAAGTTTGACCAGACCTATAGTCTTTTCATCTGAGTTCCTGTATCTGACACTAGGCAGTAGCAAGTGCTTGAAAGAATCCTTTGTTAGACAAATATGGAACAACCTGAATCCTACATTGGATTTCTGATCTCTGGTAGCTAGCAGAGTGGCATATATCTTCAGTGTCAAGTTTACTTTACTTTCCTTTCAAAAAATTTTTTATCACTAAGTATCATTCTTGATAGTCTTGCTATCTTTATAAATGTCCAGCAGAATAAGTTTATGTGAACCCTGCTCCCAAAAATCATTCTGATTATTCAAACTTATGTTTGTCCCACTACTACAGGCTGCTTACAATGCTCAATTAAAGGATTTAAACAAACTGGTTTCCTTCTTATGTACCCAACTTATTCTCTCCAGACCTAAATCTTAAATGTTACTTGTATTCTTCAAAGCATTACAGAGGTCTTTGCAAATGTATATAAAATACATACATCTTTTATAAGAATAATTAAAAAAAGACAGATTGTTTATACTTTAATTTCTGTCTTTTTTTCTGTTCCTAAATATTTACATTATGAAATACTCCCTTTGTGTGCATTGTGGAAGTTTCTATTACTGTTGACACGTACATTTGTTATGGTTTTATGGGCTGTTAGCATTCGAAGAGTGACACTGCTATGCTATAAAACCTGACTGAGAGGTTGATTAATATTTTATCGTTTGTTTAATAATATATTGTATTCTATTTTAAGGTGATTACATTAAAATACAATGTTAAAGACATTTTAGCTAACTTCTATAAATATAGTATTTGCCAAATGTATCGTTTTAAAAAAGAAAGACTTCAACCACTAAAGTAACTTCACGGGTTTTGTTTCTTTCTGAATGCTTGAATTTATTACACCTATTACATCTGGTTCTTCTCTATCTCCCATGTACCCAAAAGGCAGACAAGGTCCTTGCATGGTTCACTGCAAAGAATTCTTAGAGCAACTCAGCTCATGGTTACAGAAGTCTTAGGCTGCAGACAGATGGGGTACAGACATCATAGCCCTTTGTCACACTATAAATGCCCAAATCTATTAGTGCAAGCATATTTAGTAATAATTTGTCCTGCCTTTTTTCAGCTGATGTCTGTTTGCTTATGGCAGGACAGCATGGGGTTCAGGGGCCTGATTCTGTGTACACTGGGAATTCCTTTGCATGCATGTGCAAGTGAAGGGTTCTCCCCTCTGTGCTTGCAGATGCACGTCGTGGAAATTCCCCTGTACAGGGAATCCTAGGGTGCACACACCGGTGTGCCCTGACTCAGGGTGTAGCACCTGTGACAGTTGTCCTGCAGAACTGGCCTGCTGAAGTGGCAGGTGCCTGTACCTGTTGGACAACCTCTGTGGTGATGTCTTTGGAGGCTACTGAAGTAGATCACATGTGCTGAGACAGATCTCAGCACAGCTGATCCAACTTCAGAGAAGTCATATGTTTATACCCTTAGTGCCACAAATACGTAAATGACTGTAGAGCTAACGTGGACACAGCAAATTTAATTGAAATTTGGAGTCTCAGTTGAGGTTCTCTTGAGAGCAGTGTGTAGACAACTCAACTCTGCAGTGGAGAGGAAACTTAAACCCAGATACTTATTTTATGTCAGTGATGTTCAGCTGGGGTGTCCATGACAACCTTTGAGTGGTGCCACCAGGAGAGAGAAGATAAGTGAGATGAACACAGGCTCAAATGAGGACGTAAGTGTAGGTTCTACCCTTCCATTTGCTCTTCCTCCTGCCAATCATTGCAGCACACACTCTTTCCTGCTGCCTGCTCCTCCTCCTTTTTGCCTCCTTCCTCCCCCCTCCCCCCAAGAAGATAATCACTATAAACTGGTTTTTGAAATGGGGTGCTGCTCAATTCACAAAAGTTATGGCGGGGTGTAGGGTGGGTCTTAAGTCTAAAAAGGTTGGGAACATCTGCTTTATGCTTTTCAAGAAAAGAATGCAGTCAGAAAGGGTTATGCAGCTAGTGAACTTTAAGTGACTGGACTTCATAGATTCATAGATGGTAAGGGGCTGGAAGGGACCTCAGAAGATTATCAAGTCCAGCCCCCTGGACCAGGCAGGAAAGACAACTGGGGTCAAGTGATTCTAGCAAGGTGACCGTCCGTGCTCCTCTTGAAGTTTTCAGGGTTGGTGATTGTATCACCTCTGGAGGAAGCTTATTCCACAGTCTGGACACCTTAACTGTGAAGAGGAAAATGAATCCTTCACTATACCAACATTGGCTGCAAGTGCAAGGTCAGGAGTGATTGGGAAAGGGTACACAGGGTTATTTGATCCTGAAATGACTTTGCTGTTACCTAGCCAGATTTGTTACTGATGGTCAATAGCAGGAATAAGACCAATGAACATGTAGTCAAGCATCTCATTAGCACAATGAAGATCAAGCTTAAGTTCCTGAATCCTCAGAAAGCTCGTTGTCTGCTCTCTTCCCTCTTTTCCTTCCCTTCCCATGACTCTTTCCATTTTTTTAAGCTCTGCGTGTTTAGGAATAATTTAATTACTTGAAATACTCAGTTTTCCATGGTAAGAAACAGCATATATTTGGATTGTAAGCTTTTTGGGTCAGTTTTTGTCTCTTTATTCTGTGTTTTCAAAATACTTAACATGGTGATGCTGTGGTCTGTAACCAAGGTTCCCAGTTATGCCATAATTCACTTCAATTCCACATATGTAAATCACCACTCCTGCTTGAATGAGAGTTTAACAAACCTGTGCATCTTCCTGGATAGTGCAGCTTTCAAAATCAATATCAGGTTTGTTTTGGTACTTCATCTATATCCATATTTATTTTATAAGTTGTTGTAAATATTACATACGTTGAAAGTGGGATCAGGAAGTCACACTAGTTGGTGGATTGGTTGTTGCTTGTATTATTTTCACAAAAATGTAGATTTTCAAACCTCTATTTTCACAGAAATTTTACACCATGTGTTTGCATTTCCATTTACTGCAACATTTACATTAACCTTTTTGACACTTATTTTTATGTAAGAACTATTCTTAAATTAACAATTTGATTCTTGAAATACTATTCCTGAATTACCTGGTTTAATTTAGGTCTCAGTTAAGCAAAGCATAAATTACATGGGCCTTTGTAACAGATCAAAACTTCTACAGTGCTTTTCTGTTTACAGAGTGCTAGCTTTCCAGAATTACTTTTCACTCAGAATTGCTGTTATTTTACTGAGTAG
Organism: Gavialis gangeticus; assembly: GCF_001723915.1. Lineage (NCBI taxonomy): Eukaryota > Metazoa > Chordata > Crocodylia > Gavialidae > Gavialis > Gavialis gangeticus. Next base: position 81,238,632 of record NW_017729029.1, on the reverse strand, counting down.
GTATAAGTATTCAGTAGCTCTGAAAATAAAGTCTCAAATCATTGTCTCTGTACAAATATTACTTACCCACCATGCTGTTTTAAGAGCAGCATCAACTATGTTATATTAGTTTCAGTCAGCCCTCCTATAATGAAGACCTTTAAAATCTGCAGTACAGCTAACTTATGCAGATATGAAATAGGGTACATAAATTATATGAATTAAATTTTAAGAATCAAAAGACTTTGTCCTTTGAATTTTTAGAAGTCAGCTAGAAAGTGAGTTAATTTGTACTAGACCTGTTGTTTGGTTAGGATTTATTTTTTGTGTGTTGAACAGGAATTTGTAAATGTTTTTAAGAAAGAGTTTTATGTCACGATCAAACTCACCAAATTCCCAGAAGGAAGCTTTGCTTTCTTGCATGTTGTGCCCTGGTTTAGAAGGGTGGGTGGGGTGTGGGGGTGTGTGTGTGCACACATGAGTGCATATGTGCACAACTTTTGGTGCGCGAACATTTATAAGTAGGTCCCCTGAAGTTAACTAGATTGTTTACTTTGACTTAAAGATAATACATATTTGTTTAAAGATCAGACCCAGAATGGTTTTTAGATACGTTTCATTGAAGTAAGTGGGATCCATACAACTATGAAGGGCCTAAACAGGAAATCTGTTTTAGATTAGACATGAAGTAGTTAGAGTTGCAGCTCCTATGCATGGTTTGGTCTCAAGTTGTTAGGAAGCAAAGGGTATTGTACATTTTCCATGAAGAAGAATAATGAAACTGACAAGCTCTTTATATTGTAGCCAGGTACAGACATTCCACACAGACTGGTCAGTATCAGTGATTGGAAACTGGTTTATACTTGTAACATAACAGAAGTTTGGGACACACAGACTACTTTAAAAATGGTAGAACCCGGTCTAAGATAGGCCTGGATTGATGGGGTATTGGACTTAATTTGTTTCGGTTAGATTGGTCTATTGAACTTCTGTACTAGATCCCCTTATCAATTCATGTTAGGTCGCTGTCCACTGGCATCACAGGCTCTGTTGAGGGCCTCCATTAGCCCCCGCTCCCAGGGAGGCCTGCTGGAACTCTGCTGGGCTCAGCTGTTCCAGCTAAGCATGCAGTGGGCCCTGCCCTCTAGGCTGTCACAGATCTAGCCAGGAAAACTTCTGCTTTCAGCCCTGTCTCTGGCCTGTGATAAGCTGTCAGCTGCAGGTAGTGGAGGGAAGGGAGAATCTCTGTAGCTCAGTATTTTTCTATCTTTATACGATGTCCTTAGGTGGGGGATAAAGGAGGTGCACTGGAGAAGGAAGGATCGGTCCCATTAGAGCTCCAGTGAGTAACAGGCACCTGGTGCGATTTCTGCCATTGTGCTAGGCACCTGCTGTTGGGTGCCTGTTGCTT
>NW_017729029.1:81230124-81232242 GCF_001723915.1 Gavialis gangeticus | reverse complement strand
ACGCGCCAGGCAGGCTGGGTCAGAGGTGGTGTTAGAGACTCGGCACCATCATGCAGCGCCGGTCCTCCGCGTTGTCCCGCCCGCGTCTCGGGTGCCTCTGCACGGCAAAGCGTGCTTTCCAGGGGAGACCTCGGGCCGGAGGTGATGCCCCAAGCACCCAACGCGGCGGGGCGTTCGCGCGATTGTTTCTCTGATCAATAGTTGAAGCCATTAAGGAGCCTCCCAGGCAGGGGTGAGGGAGCTGAGCGGCTCCCAGGCCCGGCCTGTGTCAATATTACATTATCTTTGCTCGGCCGTTAGCATGTGGGCAGGCGTTACATGGTGTCTCTGCTGCCCTGTTGCTTTCTGGAGCTCTGAGGGGCCCAATCAATCCTTCAGCAGGCCACCATGGCATGCCCCTGCTGCTACTGGCCAGGCTGCCTGGCATACCATAGTGACCCACTCTGGGGGCTGTCCTGGAAGGATATTGGGGGCACTTGCCTGGCAGCCAATCAGGGGTGCCCTGGTAGCTCTGTGGATGGTGCTTCAAGAAAGCTTCATCTATTGTTACACAGCTGTGCTTACTCCTGTCCTATGAGAATCACTGTTCTGCAAACCCATATTGCAGGTGCTTCAGTAAGTCTGTAGAGAAGGTGTAAGGTGTAAATCATTCAACTTTCTTCAGGCAGGATCCTCTGGATTAGTCTCATTTAGCCATGGAAAGAGTGGAGCCTGGTTTGTTGTTTTTTTGGTTTGAACCAAGAGACTAAGACCTTTCCTGTGCATACATGGCAGACTGAAAACTCAGCTTTCATTCCTCTCTGAGGTATCTAGTGGCTTCTCCAAGAACTTATTTTTTTGAGATGTTATTGATGCAAACCAACTGAAAATGTCTGTCATTAATACATAGATGTCTAATTACTGGAAGAATTGCAGCTGAGGATCTAAAATATTAATAGCTTGGGGAAGGGATTAAGAAAAGCAATTAACACTACCTGTGTAATGACAGATGTGATCGCCAGGATAGCAGGATAGTCATCAATCTGAACAAGAATGTAGAGAAATCTTTTATGATTTTTTTCTGTATGTATCTGATGTATGTTTCAATCCAGTTATGTTGACTGTGTGTTAGTAGAATAGCCAGCAGGTACATTTATTCATTTCTTGCAATGATGTGCCCGAACTCAGTTCTTAGAGATTCATTATTATTTTTGAAGTTTGACAAGAACTTCACAAAGTCTCCTATTGCTTTGTTTTCATTCCATCATTCATAGAAATAAACAGCACTGAAGGAGGAAAGTTCCACCATTTTCTGGCGGAAGCATATTGGAAAAGGTGAACTGAAACCTGCGTAATAAAGATTTGGAATGTATTTCTAATGGCAACACTGCTATATGTAAAACAACAATAGGAATTGGTTTCTGGTTGCTCTTATATATAGAGAAGAGGCAATCTCAGTTTATTATAAAATAAAGCTGCTTAGAAATATGCCAAAAGGATTCATAAAATAGAGCTTAATTTTTTTTATTTCATAAGTTTGCAAAAGGAATGAGCCTTGTTGATATGAAATGTGATATTTTTTTCATTTACAATATTTGACTTAAATGATTAGATCTGTGCTTTTGTACTCTATTTCCTTTTTAATCCTATTCTTTCTCTGCCAGGCTTTTTTTTATTTTGATTTTATTTTGATAGTAATAAGAGAATGGACTTAGTCAGAAGGGCAGTGAGGTACTTAGTGGAAGTAGGGCAAATACCAAACATTACACATTGATTCACCCACCTATTGCTGATAAAAGTAGAGTGATCTATTTGTTTGGGGGCAAAAGCAGGTTAAAATGCATAGAAAGTTTTAAGGCCTTTCCTTGCAACCTTTTTTTGGAGGTAAATTTTTTACCAACAATGAATTCTTCTTCCAGGTTTTGTTTTTCTAAACATGAATGATCATTTCAGAGACCAAATCAAGAAAGAAAATAACCTTCTTTAGTAAACAGAATGGCCAGGTACAGACAGTACGCTTTTGCCAGTAGAAGTGATTGGAAACTGTTCTATACCCATAACAGAACAGAAGTGTGGCACACACAGACTGGTTTAAAAATGGTGGAAACCAGTCAAAGATTTATCCCCTCCCCCACCAAT
>NW_017729029.1:81224655-81225124 GCF_001723915.1 Gavialis gangeticus | reverse complement strand
TGGCACACACAGACTGGTTTAAAAATGGTGGAAACCAGTCAAAGATTTATCCCCTCCCCCACCATCCCCCACAAGCCCCCACCAAAGGGCAAATGTGTATTCTGTTCACTATCAATCTAAAGTATGCCACTTTTAGAAAACCACATAACTTCAGCTGATTTTTGCCTCAGGCTTTTTCTATGTCTGTACTTAGCCAATGAGGTTAGTATGTCCAGACTGTTAGAATAAAGATGTGGGTTGATTTCTTCATGTCCCTCAGTCCTATTGCTGGTGAGGTCATTCAAGCAAGTCCACAAATTGTAGAGTGGTCTGAAAACAGGACACAACCTTGGAAATATTCTCTTGGTCATTTGATGCTCGTCGAAATAAATGAGTAAGTAAAAAAAAGTCCCAGTACCACTCCAAGAATAAAGGAGTAAAGTGGGCATGGGAACTTGTAAACAATGAAGTTGTAGATGTTTAGTATATG
>NW_017729029.1:81200033-81219655 GCF_001723915.1 Gavialis gangeticus | reverse complement strand
TCCAAGAATAAAGGAGTAAAGTGGGCATGGGAACTTGTAAACAATGAAGTTGTAGATGTTTAGTATATGTGGGGGGAAAAAAAGTCATTTAGCTGGCAACAGATGGGCCAGAGCAAGACAAACCAGTCCAGTAGTCTGCCAGTAAAATTATACTTTTGCAAATGTTCCACAAAGCAGTGCTTTTGAAATAGGCTTTTCACAGTCACCAGCTTATAGCTTGTTTTGACATTTATTCAGGGAAGGTAGCTGTAGGCATCGTGCCAACTAGTCAAGGGGGTTGGGCCGGTGGTAGACAAAGAAAGGCAGATCCAGAGCTTGAAATGTTGTTATACACATCTGAAACTAAAAGAACTGCCCTGCAGATATTCCAGTGTGCATTAGAATAAACACTTTAAGCATGTTAAATGAACAAAGTGAAGCAGAGGACTCCTGTTAATCTAGAACAAAGGACCTGCACTCTTCATAGCTTCTATAGGCCAGGCTCACCGCACACAAGGGCTCCCCCAATTTCCCCCCAAGCAACCTTGCAGGTCTTTTTGGGTAAAACCCATTAGTGCATGGTAAATAGTAGCTAAGTTGTAGAAGGGGGATGCCCTTGCTGGTACCTTCCCTGACTGAGTTTTTTCCTCTACAAATTATAAGCATATGTGAATGTGCAGGTTTTTTCTCATTCCTTTCAAGCAAGGCTGCTCTCTTGTGACTTTGAGCTCTAGGATCACTTCACACATTCCTTCAGGGTAGAATTCAGATTGTTTATGCTTTCAAAAGGTACACGCTTGAAAGTCAGATGCTGGAGGCCAGAATTATTGTTCAATCGAGATGTATTCTGTTTTGTAGAACTTTGTATCTTCCAAACTTTTCCTCTGCTAAACACTGAGGTATTAGTTAAGTAGAACTGCTTAACAATATCAGAAAATGAGAAGAGTGCAGTTCATTTTTGCTGCCTGGTGTATATCATAGTTTTTATATAATATATTCCAAGTACATGCAACAAAATACAGACTGTATCTACAACTTGCTCCAGGAAAATTTGGGATGTGCAGAGATCACTTTCTTGTTGCTATAAGCAAGGATGATTTGGTTTATTGTTGAAGTACATATCTGAAGACTGTCCTTGTATCAATGTCAAATAATAGATAAGCTGAAGTAAAAAAAGATTAAGAGGCAAGGCACTTAGCCTTCCACTTCTTCAGGCTCGTTCATACAGTGCAACAGACTCCTTTGCCCTTTTAACTCATTTGAGAAGCAGGGGTGAGATGCCTGTTCTGCAAAGTAGAGAAGGGTTTGAAACAGACTTCAAACCCTTTAGACCAGGGCTTTGAAATTTCTTGTCATTGCTGCTCCTTTTTGGTGATTGCTGCCTTTTTCCAGTTGGGGTAAAAATGTAGTTTGTGGTGATTTTAATTACTACCAATGTGTATGATGTATTTCAAAGCAACATTTAGCAAAGGTGTTTTTTGCTTTTGCTATTTTTGCTTAATGCTTCATATGCTAATTTTCACTGTCATCGGACCAAAGTGATTGGAAAGCAAAATTACTTGAAATTCAAGCCCATCTTTAGTGTGCAAGCTATCAGCTGGTAGGCATGATTGTCTGTGTTTAATGCCATTTGTCATTATTTAATTTTATTTAAATAATACTCGTATAATATTCTTGTTAAAGCTTATTAGAGCTCCTTTCAAGATTGACCAGGGGAATCACCAATGTTAAACAAAGGGAAGTTTTCTAATCAATTACACTAGGTAAAGGAAGGAGACACTAAAAGACAAGCAATGTGCAGAAGGGCAGGAGAAGAGGAAGGATTCTAGATTTCTTAGAAGACATTGGCATGATACCAAAGAACCCCTGAGTGGCATACAATCTGAAGCTAAAGTAGGGAATAAGTAGTTTTGTTTTGCCTGGTTCTGTATATCTCTTGTACTATGTAAAGCAGGGATTAGCAGTGTTTTGGGGCAGAGTGCCAAAAACACCCTCAGCCTCAACTTGTAAGAAGTTGGCATGCCAGGGTTGGACAGCAGAAGAGTTGTGAGGGGCCCAATCCTTGTTGTGGCAGTGCAGCCTTGGCCTCTTCCATGCCATCTGCCCTGAGACATGCATGTGCCAAGCAAAATGTCTTTGCATGCTGTGCTCTGGCACCCGTGCTAAGGTTTGCTCAGCCCCGATGTAAAGTGCTAAGTAATTTTCTTTAAAATTCTCTTTGCAACATCATTTGTCATGTACTTCATCTATCATGTAATCCCTAGAGAAGTAATTGGTAAACCCAGAGGCTAGGGACAAACATTCAAAAAGCCTGAGCCTGACTTGATTCAATCTTTGCAAGTTAGTCTAACCTGCAAAGCTTGAACTGATTTGAAGCTGGGTGGACATTCCCTTTTCATTACAGAAATGCAGGCACATGCCTGCAGTGGCTCAGTTACCAGCCAGGGTGTGCTAGAGCAGCTTTCCCTTCTCTTCCATAGTGCTGAACTGAGGGGGGGGAGGGGTGCGTCCAGGTTCTGGCAGGATGCTCTGATTAGGGAGGGTTTTCAACCCCCACACTGCCTGCACGGTCTCAGGGGGTGGGAGTGTTACCAGACCCTGGCTAGCACGCTGAGGCAAAGGGGTGGGGTGCAGTGCATGCATTTGTTGACTGAGCTTTTCAATCTTCCTCTCCCCTATCTGAAACCTGACAAGGCTTCAGATACCACAGTGTTATCAGCCCATCAGCAAAACAAAAGCCACTCTCCTTAGTTCAAGCTCTTCTTAAAGAGATTTTTTCCAAGGAAGGAATGGAGGGATATTACCAGCTACCTGCTGATTAGCTCCTAAAAGCCCTAAGTGGACAGTGTTCTGTCTGTCTTTGTTCTGTCTGCCTTACACAGACACCTCTCAGTATTAGCTAGCATACCACATGCCTAGGGTCTGTGGGGCTGGGGTATGTCCTGTGGGAGATGGGAGGGGGAATCTCTGCTTGAGCAGCAAGGGAAGCCAGGCAGACCCTGCTGTGACTGCAGTGTCCCTGGGAAGTCTGGGTAGGGAAGAGAAGGGCAGGGCCAGACTGTTCTTTGGAGCAGATAGCACAGCCTAGCCAGCCCAGCAGAGCATCTGGGGTGCTGGGGACTCTGATTTAACTTCAGCCAGGAAGGGGTCCAAGTGCAGACATTGCATAAACTGATTTGGTACATTTGTAGTCTTATACTACATTTAACTAGGTTTATCTTAAACCAGTTTCAGCCACTTTGAAGCTGGTTTATGTGCATTGCACTTCCTTTCTGTTACAGGTTTAAACCATTTTCTGATCACATCAGTCAGTTTATGTGTAATGTCTGTTCCTAGACAGAAAGTTTATAAGGTTGAGGCTCTGGGAAAGTGTATGCTTAAATTACTTGGGTTTCTGAGCAAGCACTATGTTCTAAACCAGTGGTTCTAAAGCTCAAGGAACCACTCATTAAACTCAAGGCACCATTCCATAACTCTTATGATTTGAGCTGCACCCCAGTTCAAACTTAATTTATTTATCACAAAAAATATTTATTACAGTGCTTACCTACTTGCAGTGTGGGGGAACATACAGACATGAAAGAGACTGATTCTGTGCTTATCTTCTCTATCTCACAGCACCCTTCAAGGGATCTGGTAGGCCCTCCCAGTGGGACCCAAATTCTAGACCTAGGCAGTTGAACTACAAAATTGCAACTGGAAGAATGGGAATATTACACAGAAAGATCTGCACCCCAAGATTGTTCCTTGAATCTCAAAATCAGAATCAGGGCCTGGACTGTGCTCAGTCTTGGGAAGTTTATAAGCCATGAACTCAGAGGCCTGGTAAATGTCCAGCAGGGGGAGCTTAATTAGGCCTGTTACAGGCACTTAGAATTTACAGCCAGATTTTAGAAGGTGCCAAAGGTTGGCCTCCAAAATACACATTTAAGTATTGAGAATAATCTCATTTTAAAAAATGCAGATTCCCAGGATTTCATAGATTTCATAGACATTAGGGCTGGAAGGGACCTCAGAAGATCATCGAGTCCAGCCCCATGCCTGAAGGGCAAGAAGTCAGCTGGGGTCATAGGATTCCAGCAAGATAAGCATCCAATTTACTCTTGAAAGTGTTCAATGTAGGTGCTTGAACCACCTTCGATGTCAGGATGTTCCAGACCTTGGGCGCTCGGACACTAAAGAAATTCTTCCATGTCCAGCCTGAAACGGTCTTGCAGTAGTTCATAACCATTCGAGCTTGTCATCCCTTGGGGCGCTCTGGTGAACAAACGTTCCCCCAGAAACTGGTGGTCACCCCGATAAACTTATAGGTGGCCATCAGGTCACCCCTGAACCTGCGCTTTTCCATGGCTCTCAGCCTGTTGTCATAAGGTCTGCTTTCCTGGCCTCTGATCATGTGCGTGGCTCTTCTCTGGACTCTCTCAAGCTTCTCCACATCCTTTTTGAATTGTGGAGCCCAAAACTGGATGCAGTACTCCAGCTGCGGCCTCACCAAGGCTGAGTACAAGGGGAGAATGACGTCCTGGGATTTGCTTGAGAAGCATCTATGGGTGCAAGCGAGTGTTTTGGTCACTTTACTAGCCTCAGCATCACATTGCAGGCTCATGTTCATCTTGTGGTCAATGATGACCCCCAAGTCTCTGTCTTCCGTAGTGCTAGCCAGCATAGCACTGCCGAGCCTATAAGGATGCTGCAGGTTTTTCCTCCTAAGGTGGAGAACCTTGCATTTTTTGATGTTAAACACCATCAGGTTCTCGTCCAACCATTTGCTGAGCCTGTCCAGGACAGCCTGGATCATCCGCCTGTCTTCTGGTGTGGATGCTTTGCCCCAAAGTTTGGTGTCATCGGTGAACTTGGCCAGTCTGCTTCTGACTCCAATGTCCACATCATTAATGAAGATGTTGAACAATATGGGTCCAAGGACAGAGCCTTGGGGGATCCCACTGGTCACAGGGCACCATGATGATTGACTTCCATCAATTACTACCCTCTGGGTCCAACCATGGAGCCAATTTCCCAGCCAGTGAATCGTGGTGGCCACAATTGGCCAGTTTCGCCAAGAGTTGATCATGGGATACCAGATGGAAAGCTTTTTTAAAGTCAAGATATATGACATCCATCTCTTTTCCCTTGTCCAGGTGATAGGTCACCTGGTCATAGAAGGAAATGAGATTGGTCAAGCAAGACCTACCCGCAACAAACCCGTGCTGGCTATACCTCAGGATGTTGGCATCAGCCAGTCCATTAAGGATGGCCTCTTTAATAAACTTTTCTAAGATTTTTCCCCAGATAGAAGTCAGGCTGATGAGCTTATAGTTAGCCGGATCCACTTTCCTCCCTGTCTTGAAAATAGGCACCACATTGACCTTCTTCCAGTCTTCGGGCACTACACTGCCAGGAATTTTCAAAGAACCTTGCCAGAGGCTGGGCTATGATGTTCGCCAGCTCCTTGAGTACCCTGGAGTGTAGATTGTTGGGGCCTGCTGACTTGAAGGTATCCAGCTTCTCAAGGTGTTCCTTCACGAGGATGACATTTATGCTGCCTTTCCTCCGAGATGGAATAGACCTAGCTTGTGCATTGAGGATCGCTCCCTTGAGGAGCAACCACTCTTCTTAAACTCCCCTCTCCCTGGGATCATGGTCCCTTAGGGACTCACTGACAAGCCTTCTGAGCTTGTCAAAGTTGGCTTTCCTGAAGTCAAGGACTTCCATGTTGCTGACTGACTTTCCAGCTTTACGGCAGATGGTGAAGGTGATCAGCTTGTGGTCACTGTCACCCAGCTTCCCTTCGATCACTAGGTCATCCCCAGTAGCCACTACCAGGTTGAGCAGTGCTTTACCTCTCGTAAAGGAGCTCTCAATGAACAATACTAGGTACTCTGCACTTTCTTAAACTGCAGCCAAACTTTATAGATAAGTACAGACAGTCATAAAGCCTGAGGCTGATCTTTGCAGGTTAGTCTAAGCCAGGGGCAGGCAATTATTTTGGGTGAAGGGCAGCCTTACCGAGTTTTGGCAAGCCATCAAAGGCTGCAAGTGTAGCCCCACCCCTTGACAGGTGTCTTGTTCCCTGGTTGCCATCTTGGGAGCAGAAGTCCTGCCCCTAACCTTTGCCACTGGAAGCTTGTCCCCTTGCCCTTGGAAGTACACCTTTTGGGGAAGAGGGTCTCCCATCTTAGGGCAAAAAAACCAAATTATATACTACAAATCAAACACCCATAATAATATATTTTAATTTAATTTAATTTTTTTTCCTGATTTGTGTGTGTTTATGCTGTATACTTAGAAGTGATTGCATAATAGCTCAAAATGCAGTCTTACTCATATAGTATGTGGGGTGTGCAGGGGTGTCAGAGGGTATGGGTGGGTGATTGGGGTTTGTCAAGAGCTGTGGGTGGGTGGGTATGGGGATTTGTGTGGATGTGTGTGTGGGTATAGTATTTGTGGGTTGTGTGATTGTGTGTGGGGGAGGGTGTGGCTGTGGGGTTTGCAAGAAGGGTTTGAGGGTATGTGGAGTGTGTGTGGGAGCCCCCTGCATGTGCCCACTGTGCTGGTCAGCCCCCATCCCCAACCTGCAACAGCCCAGAGCCCCAGTGCCCTGCGGCACCTCCTCACCACTGCCAACCAGGCACAGCCCCAACACACCCCATGCCCGCTCTGCACCACCCCGCCATGGCATGTCCTGCTGGCTCTGGGCATGCAGGCAGTAGTGGCAAGGACCAGTGTGTGGAGCTGCAACCCTGCGTGCTCCACGCTGACTCTAGGCTCACCCATCGGGGCCGAGAAGCAGCAGCACCAGCTGGGCAGAAACTGCAGCCCCCATGCAGCACCCCTTCCCGGGCCCCTCCCTCCACCTGCCACTGCTAGGCAGGTTTTGGTGTAGCTGACCAGACCCCATGCCGTGCTAGGAGCCCTAGCTCCACAGTACAGGTGGTCACCAATTCATACAGCCCTGACCCTGCGCTTACCCGTCTGGGTTGAGCAGCAGCAGGGTGGAACAAACTGATGCTCAGAGTGAGGAGAAAAATGGCCCCTCCCTCCCCCCATGGCTGGCGCTTGCTGGTGCAGCTGCCCAGAGCCCACATGGGGTCAAGGCTGTGCATGTTGGTCCCCACCTGTACCATGGAGCTGGGGTGGGTGCGCTAGAGCCAGCAACAGCTGAACGGGAGTGTAGGGCCTGCACTGGTCTCCTGGGATCAGCACGGGTGAGGCCCAGAGTTGGGCGACAGGAGCATGGGGTCCTGGCCTTTTGAGCCATGGGGTCCTGGCCTTTTGGGATAGATCCCATCTTGCCCTGCTGGTGCAGCCCTGCCTGGCTCCACAGACCCCTGCCAGCCCATTCTGGGCGCTGCCAGTGCTGGCCCTGTGGCACTGGTACAGGCCCTGCGCACCCGCATGCTCGCTCGCTCACTTCCACTCCCCCTCCACCCCTGCTGCCGCTTTCCTCACTTTCCTGCCCACCCGCCAGCTGCTCCTGCACCACGTGGCTGCAGGCCGCATGGCCAGACTGCTGGACTAAGTAAGAGCTGGCCCAGCCCCAAGGACTGGGGTGATCGCCCATGGCCCTTCCCTGCCTCCCCCTCCCCCCCACTTGAATTTGCTGCTCTGGCACAGGCAGGCATAAACAGCTCCACGGTCCCAGGCCAGAAGCCTCTGCTAGGCAGGGGCTTCCAGCTGGGGGGGTGGGGGAGGGAGAGGGGCAGGGCTGGGCGGACCTTGCTGTTCAGGGTCCTGCCTTGACTTCCCCTGGATCCTACTACCCCTGATTCCTGCTATCCTTGACAGGCAGCCAGGGACAGATAAATATTAATTTTCTAAATTTTTTAGAGAACCTGTAGACTGGATAGAATGGCCTGGTGGGCTGCATGCAGCCCGCGGGTCATATTTTGCCCACCCTGGTCTAAGCTGTGTAGATTGAACTGATAAGCAAGTGAAAAGACATTCACCTTTGATCCCAGAAATGCTGCCACATGCCTGCAGTGGCCCAAGCCAGAAGCCGGGGGTGCTAGAGCACACTTCCTTGCTCAGCTGGAGCAAACAGTTTGGGCCAAGGCTAGTCCTCCCACCCTGTGAGGGAGGTCTTCAGGGGAGATGCAAAGCATCCTCAGATGCTGGGATACTGCCTCACTGTCTACTTTATAACTTTTAATTGTACTTTGTTTAACTGCCTATTAACTTTGATTGTCACTTTGTAACTAAGTGTATTTCCTTGAACTCCACCATAAAAAAACAAAACAAAAGGAGAGCAGCTATCAAAGTCTGTGATTAGAAGCCTTGAACATCAGGGGAGCTAGTCAATTCTGGGCAGCTAATACCATGGCACTGGCAGTGTTGTGTACTTAGTGAGCATTGTTTTATATTAAACTGAGATTAACTGCATACTCTGGTTAAGTGAATATTCTTGTTTTCTGTTCCAAGGCTATGCACCTAACTAGAGTACATCATAGAGATAGTATGTTTGTGTGCCTTTACACACATAAAACACTTATGTGCATGCATGCATAACATGTTAGTATGTGTACTTATCTGTATATATGAAAATTATGTATAATAATTAGACATTTATTGTAGAATCTGCAGCTTGTAGCAAAATGATATAGCAGTTATTTTTAAATTGAACAGGATAACCTTCTGTGGAAGGCAGGCATGTGTTTTTGCTGTATGCCTACTGCTTCCTAATTCGCTCATTTTGTTATATTTACCTTTTTCACTTTTTTCATAACTGTGATTCTTTACTACAGACACTGTGTTGTGATTTTATACACTTAACTGTCTTACCAAAAGCAAATCATTTGTCTTATGTTAATTCATATAGGATGGAAATACTGTTTGGATGGCAGTTTCTTTTTATGGGAAAATGTGTTCAGTGAGTAGGTTTTGTGCTATAGAAAATATGCTCTGCAGAGATGTACCAGCCCTTTAGTGATGTGCTTCTGTTGCCATGGAAATGGAGATTTTTCAAGTAGGTTTATCTGCTGTGCTTTGCTTTTTATAGGCTTCTCACTGTAAGTTAGTTTCGGACAGGCATCCTTGCACTTCAAGAAAAGCAGAAATCCTTCCTTTACCATCCCTTTGTTTCTATTTTATGTCCTTTAGAATTTGATGTTTGCTTCCTTAAAAACCTGGAGGGAGGAGACAGATATTAGCAGATCTGAAGATTCAGGGAACACACTTTATATGATAAAAGTGCATAGCTTCAGGCTATGGGAAAAGAGAACAAGGTTTTTAAAAAGAAAGAAAAAAACAGAATTAAAATGTTCGCTTGGCAAATGAAAACAGAAATTATCGGTGCACCTTCTTCATATGAATGCAATCTGCAGAAGGCTAAATTATTGATGAAGTGTGTGAAATTAGTACATGTTTTACATGTCCATTCTAGGTTAGATTATTAATAAAGCAAAAAAAGAGATGTTTTTGTTAAGTAAGGCTGTTGTGTTGCAAAAAATAAAAATAAAAAATGCAAACCCAACCCCCACCTGTCACGTTTTTAGATCACCCTACTTTCTCAGTAAACATATCATGCTAAAGTGAATTGAACTTTTCACAAGACTGTACATAGTTAGGAAAAAGCATCAAATGGGCAGGTAATACATTTTCATTTTATTATACATTTTCGGAAATGGATGAACTTGCAAGATTGAGTTGAAATTCTTGAATCTACAACTTAAGTTTTCAGAGATGCAGAGTGGTATCCTCTGGATTCCCATCTCTGTCCAAGGAAGGAGAGGATGTTTCAAAAGCAGAAAATTCTAGACCAGTGTCTTCATTGTCAAGAATCTTTATTCCAGCTATTGTTGTTTTTTCCCCCTCTGCTATGCTCTTATCAATCTAGTTCTTCAATGCTGCATTTGACTAGTATTATTGAAATGAAGCTGCAGTTGGATTCATAAGAGCTAGACCTTTCATAAGCAAAGGAGTCACTTTTGGTTGTATGTTGTTGACCCACTGAGTGGAAAGGGTCTTTCATTAAAACAATAAAAACAATAGACTACAAGTTCCAATCCTGTACTGCAACACATTAGATAAAACTGGAACTGTTCAATATACAAAACAAAATCATACAACTGAGATTTGTATTCATTCTGGCTGAACCCTTCTGTAATTACAAAGTGGTCAATTAGGAAAGAGCTTACTTCAAGCATAAAGGTTTTTGCTGCAAAGAATCCACGCTGCCATACATGTGTTACATAGGTGAGTTACAATGAAGATTATGCTGAATGTGAGTCATCCTTTTTTATGTAACAGCTGAAGTATTGAAGACTTTTTTTCCAGTCAGACTGAACACTTAAGCACTCTGATGTATAGGAAGCACTGGACAGCCTCTCATTTTTTGTTAGGTTAACTTAGTAATGATCAGGGATCCTGGCTTTCCCTGATTTAAAAAAATATTACAAATTCAAAATCCCCAAATCTGTGTGTTTCTGTGGTTAAAATGAAACATTATACATAGGTGGACCTGCATCCAGCTCTGGCTGTCCTTCCTCCTTGCCCACTGCTTTGTGGTGTTGAGCACCCCTGATATGCCAGTGCCCTACCCATGACATTGCCCCTAACTCCCAAGCCACAGACCCGGAGCTCTGCTGGTGCCCCTCACTTGCCACCCACAGCCCCCTGCCCCAGGCTGCAAGAGCTATGGGGCCATGGACCATTTTGTGGATATTGTTCAATATCAGTATTCTAGAGAAACTTCATCAACAAACCAGGCAATTATGATAGACCTTTGTCTGGTCTTGTGTCAGTTCAGCCACATATTTTTAGGACAGATTGGCTGGTAGACTGTCTTAGTTATCTTTCCCAGGGCTTCCACGGCGCATACAATCCTTGATTATTAAAGTTAATAATGAATGTGGTTTGCAACATCCTTGGAATCATCCAGAAATTCTCGAAAATATCTTCCAATCAATTTTCCAAGTATCTGAGTTTAAATCTCCTTTGGGTCAACTGTTTCATTATCGTTGATTTTTAAAGTGACTTGTTTAATTAGGACCTTGTTAGCAATACCCTGGAATCCATATAATTTTTATTAATTAGCCAGATATCTTTTGGAAAATTAAGTATTAATATTTTTGTTTAATTAGTATAATAAAATTAACAGAGAACCTTACAGCTAGTGTAAAAATGCTTCTTAGAACTTAATATGTTACAGATTATTATATGGCCACCACAATTGTCATAGCAGAAAAGTGAAAAGTACTGGTTTAAACAAACCACAATGTATTTTTGATCAGAAGAATGCCCGTAGATTGAAAGAAATCCACATATAACAACCTACAGTGCATTGAAACCAGAGACTCTCTCATTTTTTAAGTGCACAACTCTGAAATTTCCTGTTCTATCTTACTTGGCTTATCAGGCCAAGGGTATACCTGATGCAGGAGATATGGCTTGGAGAAAGAGATGTGCAATGAAGTCTTCCTGATATCCTATTGACTCCACCCGGGAGAACAGTTCTTCAAGGCCCACTGGCTGTTCTAATTTTCCTGGATAATTTGTAAGGTAATGACAGCCTAAGATATCAAGAAACATGAAGATTATGATTCCAGGAACTGAACATTTTATAAAAACACTAAATATAGCAAAATTGTTGATTTAAAATTGCAGAAGTTGATGATGATGCTTCTTCAAGCTATCTGAAACTGTAGAATTCTTTCTAGTTTTGTCATAAATATTCAGGACTTTCCGGTTCTTGTGTAGAATGATGCTTTAGGGTATCAGCTAGACTACTCCTAAGTATATGAAATCAAAGATGGCGTCTGAACAGTCAAATGAGTGTTATTGAGAACTTAACTGAAATACAGTAAAAGCTCTGTTATCCAGCATCCCCCTGGAATGGGGGATGCCAGTTAATCAAAGATTCTGGTTAATCAAATTTGCACTGTCTGGTGCACTCCCCAGCATCAGTGTGCCAAGAGGACAGGGAGGAGGGCCCTGCGTAGGCTGCTTTGCCCCAGGCCATGGGCTGAAGAAGTGACAAAGAAAAACTTGGCTTGCAGTGGCGAAACTGGAAGTCCCCAGAAGTGGAACTTCTGGTTTCGCTGTGTCCCTCGGAGGCCGATTAGTAGAGTTTTCTGGCTGATAAAGTGCCAGTTAACACAGCTTTTGCTGTATTTCTAACTGAATGTTTTTCTGTTGGTGATACAGTGATTCATCCAAAATCAAAATGGTTTTCAGGAGTGTGTATATATCAACAAAATCTCAGGAGGAAAAAATACCCCTAAATCAAAATGAGCGAACCAACTGTGCTAATAATTGCTAGTAGTTGTGCTTTTTATAAGTTTATTGGAGAGATGTGTTTAACTAGTTTGCATAACCTTAACTTCATTTCAAATACTGAAGGTGAGAAGGAGATCCTAATATCAGAATTTTCAGAAATGTTTTTTACACCTCGGAAAGGAAGTTGTTGAAGAATGTTGTTAAAAATGGACCACAAATAGGATGATGTTGGCCAGTATGGCTTATGTATTGCATTCAGCCTGCTTCTAAGCCAGAACAGTTCTGGAATAGTATTGAGGTTCTGATGACAAATAATAGAACTGCTTTTTAGATTTGAGGTTGAGTTATCAGTGTTAATCTGTGCATTCTTTTCAGTCTTAGACCTAGCACTTCATTTGTTTGTCTAGAAACAGCATTCACGTACAAGCTTTTGAGTCTTTCACGTGAGGAAACAAAGTTTAAATTAGATGCAGGAGAAACTAGAAGTGATGAGAACTAAGAATAGGGATGATACGATCATGTTGGTATGCTAGGAAACCTTAGTTCATGCTAGTTTTTGAAGTAACAGGGAAAGGGTTCTCAAAATGGAGAACAGATGTTAGAGAGTAGGGAGTAAAAGAGCAAAGAAAAATAAATGAATCTGGTAAGTTTTTTTTGTTTTATTTTACTTAAACTTTGCTGCCTAATCCATGTTTCAGGGGTGTAGGTTGTAGCTGTGTTGGTCTAAGGATATAGGCAGACAAGGTTCTTTGGGTAAATTTGCTATCTTTTATTAGCCAAATTAAATAGTTGGAAAAATTCTTCTTAGCAAGTTTTCGGGCACAAACACCCGTCATCAGACAGAGGAAGTGTCTGCAGATGGTCTATGCTCTTCATGGATGTACAAAGGCTAGTACATATGCAAGAAAGCCAGTCAGTTAAAATGTAAATTGAGGTGGTCAGTAGGTGAAAGAGAAGTAGGGAGGATTGGGAATGAATGTTGTCAAAGGATGGGAGACAGGAGGGTACTGGGGAAGGGAATGAGAATAGTCACCTGGTAAAAAAAAGTGGAGGGTTTGCCTGGGGAGTCAGATGTTAGGCAGATTATAATGCATCATAAATCCAATGTCTATATTTAGGACATTTTTTTTGTATTCAGTAGACTGATGAAATGGAGTTCATAGGGTCTTCTGTGAAAGGTATTTTATGAAACTATAAATTCCCTTTGAGGATTAGAACTGAGAGATTGGAGAGAGAGTGGTTTTCTTGTGCGAAATGTGCCCCCACAATTAGGCATTGCTTGGCTAATCCATAACACTTCAGCATTATGATTAATTTGGTGAACTTTGGTTGGAGGAAAAATTAAAATATTTCAAGCCTCTGAATGGAAGGGGGGGAAGACATTTTGGTTTGCGCTTTCTTGCATTTTGAAGTAAGCTAGGTTGCTTTTAAAACCCACAAGCCAAAACACAGAATTATTATACTTCAACCTCCATTGCAATGAAACTCATCTTAGATGATTGCCGAAGAAATCAGCCAAAAACCTAATCTTTCTGGGAACGACAGGCCTGTAAGAGGAGTCTCAGAAATACTTTTTCCTTGTCCCATAAATCAGGGATTGGATTTCAGCTGGAAGATTATTTGGCATTGTGTATATTGTCAGATAATCTAATTGCTGTTAAATTTGAGAGAAGGTATATGTTGGCTTAGAAACTGTATTTAAAGTTCTGTTTTTTGGGAATTGGCTTATCGCATAGATATATGCATTATAAGGTTCAAGTTGGGCAGCAGGGGTTAATTGATTTGTAAAAGCCTGGATTTTATACAGAGTTCCATATAGCCCTGGAAGTAGACAGGCTGTCTAGCACAACAAGACCAATGGATGGACGCATCCTGAGAATTAAGGGGAGCATGCCATAACACGAGATCATGGCCCTCAAGGCAGAAAGGTTATCAAACACAACAAGGACACATAGTCTAGAAAACAGCCTGGAAACTAAGGAAGTATGTATCATACTGTCCCATAACACGAGATAAGTGACACCAGCTACAAGACCCCAGTGCAGCAGAGGGACTGAGTCCCAGGTTTGGGGGAACAGACCAAATTAGGAGAAGGCCTGGGAGGCTACATGGACATGTGACCACAGAGAGAGAACCAAGCAGAGATGGCCATGGATGAAGAGTCATCAGGAGTTAAGGGGAAAGAAGAATACTAAAGCAGAGACTTGAGAGTAACAAAGGGTCTCTCCCTGGCCCTCTTTGCTGGCCCTCCTTCTTTTCCTCCCTGTCCCTCCCTATCCCTGTTTCCTGGGAAGGGACCCAAGGCCACCATGGACTGAGGGCATTCCAGTAGCTTGTCTCATGTACCCCACTGGAGAGGGACTGTGTGCCTTGGCATCCCACCTCCAGACTGCTGAGACCTAAAGAGAGAGAGCCTCAGAGTGGAGCCTGCATCCTGACCAGATGTACTTTGACTCTGATGACAGCCCTAGGATTGGTAGATGTAGAATTGTTTGATAGTTTGTATTATTGCTTTTTTTGTTATCACTCTGTATCAATAAACTCACCTATTATCAACTGGCAGGTGTTGTGGTCAGTCTGAGGGTTGTGCTCGCCTGGAACAAAGGTATAGGGGGCTAGGTCCAAATCCAGTGTCAACAGTGTAGACATGTTGTTTTTGTTTTTTTTAAATGGCCATCTCATGTCCTAAAGCATCAACTGATAGACATAGCAATTCTTATCTTGTATATCTTGTTAGACAGTTTATTTGGTGGATGAGCTTATATACGGTGAGAGTTCACTTTGCTCTTATCCTTGCTGGAAGACTTGATGGATTAATGGGCTACTTTCAAATGACAAATGTAATGGTCCAATGGCAGTGAAATTAGGTGTCTCCTAACACAAATCTTTCTGAGGATCTCTGATTCTCTAGCCAGAACTATGTATTTTCATTTGGGAAGTAAGGGTAGTTTTAGTAATACCTTTTGTCTGACCATCTGTATAGTTGAGAGAGATTGTATCTTTATTATCAGATGTGGGTACCATGGTTCGTCAGACAGAATAATAAAGCTACTTTTATATCTGCCCTCCCTTCATTAAGAAATCCACGTTTAAAATAAATCTGAATAAATGTGTGCTTTTAACATTATTATGTTTATACAAGGATTAGTGAAAGCCATATCTTGTGCTCTTAATGTTTGACTGAAATCTTCCACTATAGACTGTAAACTGTTTTGTGTTAAACCATTTGTTGTTGATGGATACAGTGGAGAAGACAGGCTAATATCCAATATCTGAAATACTAAAGTTTAATATGGAATCCACGGTATACTAAAGTTGACTGTTCAGTTTATTGTGCTATGATATCTTAACTAATTGCTTTCTCTTTCTGTGGAACAGTTTTTTGAGATCTGAAAACTAATATGAAATATATTTGTTATTTCATTTTCCAGATTAGAAAGATCTTCTAATCACACTATTAGACTAAGTACAAACAGTCAAAAAGCCTGAACCTGAATCCATTCCATCTTTGCAGGTTAATCTAAGCTGCATAGATTGAACTGATCAACAAGTGAACGGACATTCACTTTTGATTCTAGAAATACAGCCACATGCCTGCAGTGGCCGAGGCCAGAAGCACGCTTCCCTGCACAACTGGAGCAGGCTGCCTAGGCCAAGGCTAGACTGCCCACCCTGAGGTAGGGCTTGTGGGGGAGGTGCAAAGCATCCTGGGATGCTGGGAGAATATGAATTAACTTGAATCTGGAGGGGATCTGGGCAGAAATTCAATAAGCTGATTTAACTTAAATCAGTTTAGTCTGATACTACATCCATCCAGGTTCATCTTAAACTGGTTTTGGCCATTTTGAAAGCAGTTTATGTGACTGAACTTCTCTTGTGTTATGTATTTGAACTGGTTTCTAATCACTTATACTGGTTTATGTATAATTTCTGTCCTTATACAGTGGGTTGGATTAGCTCACCTATGGAGGTCCCTTTCAGCTGTATTTTTCTGTGGTTGTAAGAGATTCTAGCTAGAAATTCTAAAGGAAATAGAGCTTGAATACCACCCAAAATGTACTACATTAAGGAAACTAATTCTTATGCTTTCTTTTTCCCCTCAAACTTGTGCTGCTGGTGTATAATAAGGATATTATACACCACTTTGAGTCTTTCAAAGGTACTGAATGAACAAGAAAGATTTAAAAAAGGATTACAGGACTCAAAGAGTTTGCTGAACCAAGAATATTAAATCAGTACTCATGGAGGATATTTATTTATAAACTGTTATTTTATAGTCTGTGGCTACATAATCAATTTTAATTATGTTTTTTTTAACATTTCTTTCTGATATTTTGGGGGTAATAAAGATCATGACATGATTATACACTGCAGCATTGTACTTACTCCTGATTCTTGTAGCACATCATTTAAATACATTTCATTAGCAGTTCTGAGAGTTTCATCTGCTGTATTTTTTTAATTAAAAATTGATTTTAAGAAGTTAAGTTCTCTACCAACCCAGTATTTCATGCTTGAACGGGTTCAGGATATCTGTTCTAACTAGAGAGAAATATTTTGAGAAGAGATTTTAAAAAAAAGATTTAAATGACCATTTATTATTGTCCTCTTATTAGAAAAATCAAGTAGTAAGCAGTATTTTGCTAACTGAGGACTATTGTCTATAGAACAGTATTTGGAAAACTTCTGCCGTTATTTGGAAATATTTCCAAGTGGTGCAGGAAAGTCCAATTTTTACCTTTCTTCTTTTTGATTGTCATGTCAATTAGTTTACAATTGAGAGAAGGAAGTCAATACCCCCGTTCTAGATTACTCTCATTTGTTATTTGCATACTACTGCAGGAATATAGTAAGATGTTAAAAGCCTATTGCTCTGAGGAAAGTTTACTATGGCAGTACAAATGCCAGAGTTTTAACTTTGTTTTATCAATTATATGTGAGGTAAAGATGACCTTAAAAAACAAAACTTATTACATATTTATGACTGGATTGGCCTTGAAGTTTTTTTTTAGTCCTCCACATTATGTATTAGTGGGAGGGCCAAGCCAGTAAGCTTTTGTGCATGTCCCTTTTGTTGTGTTGCTTTAGTTCTCTTTTTCTTTCATTTTGCAACTTTTCCTTGTTCCCTAGTGGGAATATCGGATAGATTCAATTTAATAGGAAGCAGAAGCAAGTGACTGATGAACAATAGTGTAGCTGGCACCTTCACAATGAATCTACTGTAGTTGCTTGCTAGCCCAAACTTTGACAAGGAGACCTCAGTGGGACATCTGAACCTGTTAGCTTCCCAACACTTCCTGCTGCTGCAAAGTTTATTTTGTAGCTTTCCAGTTTTATCTTCTTTGGCCAACTCATCAGGCCAAGTGCTTTTTATATTGTGTAAATCAGCATTAGACCTCCTGTAATTACGCCATCAAGGCTGGCATGGAGACTCTTTGAAGGACAATAACTTCCCTTACTACTTTTTATTTTATTTATTTATTTATTTATTTTTAGCTGCATAGATCTGGCTGATACCAATGTATGACACTACCTATGAAGTGTGGAGTTCCTTGCTTCCCCAATACTTTTCCAGTTCCCACCACCTCTGTCACATGGTTATTGCTTAAAACTATAGTGAACTGCAGATTTTCTCACAGGATATTAGCATGGCAAAAGGCTGAATATACATTAGGGCCTCTCTACACATGCGGGTAAAGGCACGGTAGATTTAATGCATGATCCACACAATTGCACCTCCTGACATGTCACACATACATGGCAGAAGGTGTGATTGTGGGATCGCACATTAGATCCCATATCACTTTATTGCCAGTGCTCCCCCTGCAGCAGCAAGAAGCAAACTCCTGTGGCTGGGAGCCCCTTCATCTGAAGGGACTCCCAGCTGTGTGAGTGCACCATGGCCAGTGGCTGGGAGATTGTAGCAACTGTGATCTCCCAGCTGTGGGGTGCATACCATGCACCCCCATGACTGGGAGATTATAACAGCTGTGATCTCCCAGCTGTGGGGGACTCCATGTACCCCACAGCTGGGAGATTACAGCTGCAGGGTGCATCAAGCACCCCTGTGGCTGGGAGATGGCAGCTGTGCCCTGTGGCTGCCAGGACCCAGAGTCCCATGGCTGCCTAGAACAGCAGACACTGACTATCCCCTCAGTTGCAAGACTCCCAGGCCCAGCTGGGCATGGTGCATCCCTGTGGCTGGGAGCTGTCAGCTGATAGGACTGCCAGCCACAAGGGAGGCCCTGCTAGAGATGCAAATTAAAGCTGGATAGGTTGGACCTTTTTATGGCATGATAGGTACTTTGCACATATAGCTGGTCTCAGTTTAATTGTGCTATTAACCAGTTAATTGTGCAGTACCTGTAATATATAATGGGGCCTAAGTCAAAGGCTGAAAATTTGATTTTTATTATTCTTTTGAAATATTAATAGATGTTGATGTTACAGTTTTAAAGGACAATATTTTATTAGAAAAGAATGTTAGGTGATTTTTTTTAGTTTATCTGTTTTTTTTCTTTCCTCATTTAGTCTTTTACGGTTTTTGAATATCTGTCAATGATCATTTTGACTCATCAGCCCATCAGAATGTCACCCACATATTTAATTTAAAATGTTGCACCTTGCATTCACTTGCATTTCCTTTGGCCTTCAATTTTGTCATAAGTGTGTGAGATCAAGCGTTAATTGCTGATATTGTTTATCATACTTTTATATCTTGTGGTGACATGGAAAGAACAGACAGACAGGAAAATGTAGTTCCTGCTCCAACAGAGTTGCAGTATAATGGTATGTGGACTGTAGCGTAAGAGATAACTGAGCTATGTTTTATACTTGCTAGCTTGGGAATGGGTATCAGTCTAGCCACAGCAGCATGATGTTTGGTGTGAGCTAATTAGTCCTTTCTCAGGAAATTTAATTTTTACATTTTCCCAAAGCCCTGATAGTGGTCAGAGAGAACAAAAATAAGGTGTCTAAAGCTAAGTACAGGTGTTCAAGAAACCCATGGCAGAAGGGCTCTAACTTTTAAGCTTTAAGCGCCCCCATTTAGGTTTGGAGGAAACAGAACAGGTTAGCCCTTGTTGGAGCCTGCCTGTTTGACCTGAGTGAAGCAGGTAGGAGGGACTCTTACATGCCTCCCAGCATGCCCCATGGGCTCCCTGGAGTGCCAAAGACTCCTGAGTGGAGCTGAATGGCCAAGCCTACCATGATTGACTGGCAGGGACATCATGGTCAGCCATCTAACTATCGGCCCATCAGCCTGACTTCTATCCTGGAGAAGATCTTAGAAACCAGCACGGGTTTGTTGCGGGTAGGTCTTGCTGGACCAATCTCATTTCCTTCTATGACCAGCTGACCTATCACCTGGACAAGGGAGAAGAGATTGATGTCATATATCTTGACTTCAAAAAAGCCTTTGATCTGGTATC
>NW_017729029.1:81180172-81199812 GCF_001723915.1 Gavialis gangeticus | reverse complement strand
CTTTTTAGCCTGGAAAAGCACAGGCTCAGGGGTGACCTGATGGCCACCTATAAGTTTATCACGGGTGACCACCAGTTTCTGGGGGAACGTTTAGTCACCAGAGCGCCCCAAGGGATGAAGAGGTTATAAACTACTGCAAGACCGTTTCAGGCTGGACATAAGGAAGAATTTCTTTACTGTCCGAGCCCCCAAGGTCTGGAACAGCCTGCCATCTGAGGTGGTTCAAGCACCTACACTGAACACCTTCAAGAGCAAATGGGATGCTTATCTTGCTGGGATCCTATGACCCCAGCTGACTTCCTGCCCTTTGGGTGGGGGGCTGGACTTGATGATCTTCTGAGGTCCCTTCCAGCCCTAATGTCTATGAAATCTATGAAATCTAGATCTGTTGCTGCAGTGGCTCATCATGGCATGCGCTCTCATGGCCATGAGCTACAGCCAGCTGTCCCATGCATGACCACTTAGCATGCCCTGTGCCCACCTAATGTGTGTCCATGTTGTGGTGATGTCTCCCCTTTCAAGGACCACAGACCTGTGGCTCTCACCCATGCCTGGGGATCATGTCAGGCAACCAGGCTGAGCTGGGGGCACTGCCTGTTCCTGCCAAGGCTATATTGCTCCTCTGCAGTGAGACCCAGGCCATGGGGAGTGGAAGAGCCCTACGCCTATGGGGCAACCACTGGTGATCCAGAAGCATGCCCTATTAACTCCCAAGCCTGGTGTTGCAACTCTGTCAGCTCCACCACACCATACAGTGTCTCCTGTAAACAGCAGTTGGTCATCTGGAGCTCCCGGTCCTGCAACTTGGCAGCCTGGGTGTAAGCATCCCCTGGTCTGTCGATTTCCCTGGACATGTCCTCTTTCATTCCCGCTGCCAATCTCGTAGCCCAACAGGAGTCTGTGATATGTGGCCTGAACTCAGAGACTGACAGGAGCTTGTAACATTTCTTCTTCATTTCACCAGTGCCTTGTATGCACATCTTTCATTCGCTCATCAGGTCCTCAGCCACCTGTCTTGGACTCACTGTGCGGGCCACTGCAAGTTGGCCTTCAGTGCACAGATGTGGAGCCTGCAGGCAAGGGGGAGTCCTTGCTTAGCTTGCAGGAGTTGACTGAGGGGGAAGGTCTGTGGCTGAGATGGGCCTGTGATGGTGGGAGAGGGGTTGGGGGTTGCCCTGAGAGGTTGATACAGTGAGTGCTTATGCTGCATGAATCGGGATCAGCCAGCACCTATTGGACTTCACCCATGGATTGTATCAGAAGGGGGAAAGTGCTGCTGGGTCACTTCCCAACCTGTCCAGGTGCAGAACTGGGGAGCCATTGTGGCAGCAAGAGCTGAGCAGGTTCCCACGTGGGAATCCTTCCATCAACATGTGTCCCTTTCCAGGAGTGAGGGGGTTTTTTGGAAAGGGGACTTTTTTTTCCTCATTCTGCTTCATGGCTACTGCAGTGGTTGTCAGACATAGCTGCATTGTATCTCATGCCTCTGACATGGGGGTCATCATCACCACTGGCAGCCATTGGTCTTGTGAGGTAGGTACTCCTGGGGGTACTCTGTAAAACTGCTGTTTACTCTTTTGCCTGCTGAGCTTAATAAATGCTATCAATGCCTTTGTTGAGAGCTTTGAAGGGGAGGGGAAGCTGTTTATGTTGAAGCACTTGACATATCTATGCTTAGGCTTGAATCTCCCATGAAGCACAACATGGCCCTAACAGAATTGACAGTTTCTCAAACTGCCACTTGTGTCCCCACGCTTGGCTGTTGGGGGCAGATGGGTCACCTTCATCCATGGTCCCAGCAGTGCTTATTGAGGTCTTGGGGTCTGTGGATGCATAAGGCTGAAAGGGGGTGGGTTGAAGGATCAATGGAAGCAGCAGTGGACGCTCAAGGATGAAGTTCTCAGCGTGTGGTTCTCGCTCTCAGTTCAGAGGCTTGTTGCCCCTGCTCCTGCTTCACTTGGGTTTGGCTGCTCAGGTCACCTCCAGAATTTCAAATTGTCAAGGGGCCTTCAGCTGACACCCCATGATTCTGGCAACACACCTGGCTTGGTCCACAGCCCACACGGTGCCTTGGATCATGGGGTGTCTCTCTCTTTGCCCCTGGGTTTGAGGTAAAGTGCCTGTGAACTACATCCCCTCTCCCCCACCCCACACTAAACTACTTAGTTGATGCCACATCTATCCAGGTTTATCTTAGAGTGGGATCCGCCATTTTTACAGCACTCTATATACCTCAACAGTCTGTTCAGTTATGGCTGTAGAGCACTTTCTGGGAGCCTACCACACAAGAAGTGTAACTTCTGTACTTGGCCAAAAAGCTCTCATTGATTCTAATAGGGTAGTATGAGAAGCTAATTAGAAACGAGAATTAATAGGTAAGCATAATATGGAAGGAGTGGGGAAATTACATGCACAATTACATTGGTTAAATTGCATGCACAATTACATTTAGTGGTGTTGCATTATTTTGGGTATCTTTTGTTTTGTTTTGTTTTCATTGACAAATAATATCACTGTTCCTAGTTGTCACCAAATCTACCTTCCTTTAGAGGGCCGATTCTTATAGACAAGGTGTTATTGCAAAAGTGGGTCTTGCCACAGCATTTGAAGGAGGAAATAATATTTGCAAATAGTTTCCTCCATGTTGGTGTTATTTTTAGTAAGTAACATTCACAAGTCCTATTGACATCCATAGGGTATGTGTGTGCAGAACATTGCTGTATGTTGGGCAATAGGCTAATTTTATGCAGTAAAAATATTCAATGGTAGAATATTATTAATTAAAAATGTACCTTGTTATTTCTTAAAAGTTAGCAAATCCCTTATTTATGGATGGTTTTCCACTAATACTTAATTAGGTCAAGGATAGTAAAGAGCATGCTTTTGCTTGGCTATGCCTTTCTAAGTATTACTCATGTATTCAAATGTATTCCAGCTGCCATAATGGCGACAGCAGAAGAGCTCATGTCATGGCCCTGTCAGATTCTAATGAATCTGCCAATTCTGCTAAATGCCCATTATCAGCAATCTTAGATAGGACACAGGAAGAAGAAGAATGTATTCAAATGAAATTTGGGATGCACTGAACTGAATAGGAGTTTTATCATTGACTTTATTTACATCAGATTTTACCCTGAATCTACTGTTTAGAGATCCTGTCGTTAAAATTCTAAATCTATCTTTATGGACCAGACATTGAATTGCTGTTGTCCGAAGTCACACTGTTTTATTGTTTTCTGGAGTGAGAAGCAGTATTTTTTTGGAGAGAAAAAGATGCAATTACTGCTTAATTGAACACCATGCATCTGTATAGTGGTAGCAACTTCATTTTGTGACCTTGTTGGATTTTTCCAAAGATAGGATGTTCACGGTATAATGAAGATTCTATGCAAAATTAAAGTCAGTACTGATATGAATCAGCACTGACTTCAGCAGACTTTTTATATTGATTTAGGTCAGCTATGGATCCAGGTTGAGAGCAGTCATTTTGTTCTCAAGTTTTTTTGCAGCCTGTTACACAGAAAAAACACACTATGTTTATGTGTGCTCACTTGCTATCCTTCTCTCTCTCCTTCCCCCCGCCCCCAATGCTTTCCTTAACTGAAGTAAGTTATTTAGAGTGAAATTAGATGTGGTTGGAAATAGGTTGATTGCGGTCAGAGGTGTGCTACCTTTTCTCCTCTATGCCTTACCCCACTGGTTTACTGAAACCCCCAACTTACATTATGTTTGTTATCTTGGCCAACATGAATAGTGTCCTCTAAACCTTTGTACTCAAGACTCTTTAGAGGGCAAGAGAGAGATGATTCCTTTAATTGCCTTGGATTAGGAGGATATGTAATATACATTGGGTCTAATAATTAGGCTTGACCTGAAGTTTATTTTAAGCTTATGCTTGCCAGCCATCATGTACTATGAGTCCCTGTGCGTGGTCCCTTAGCAGCAGTCCTTCCCAAGCTGGTAAGCTCTGCTGAACTTCTGGATAGGTCAGCCACACATCCACTTGTCTCCTAACTTACACCTTTTATGGCGTGATTGGAAATGATCTTGGTGCACTAAATTCAACCACATGAAACCATCCAGCAACAATTCTGTTGTCTGCAGCTTTCAGCATTTTTGCACACCACTTTGTCTTTGTGTGGGCTTTTCTTTACTCACTGATTCCTAGAGAAGGTCTGTTTTGTGTATTACAAGCCAGTACTATGTGGATGATTAGTGTGGCCTACAAGTCATTATATATAGATGAGAAAGGTGGCTCATGTGGCCTGGCTGTTTGAGGGCAGCCTTCCTGGTTGACTCTACAGATCAGTGTAGGTGTTTCCCCACACTAACCAGCATCTCAAGTATGTAATAATATAACATCCTCCAGCTTCAGCAAGATGCTTCAATGATGGGGGAAAAACCCCCTAAATAACGCCTGAGCTCAATAGGAACTGTGTTATGAAACTCCATGAATATGTACTTTGGTGCAAATTGACCACAGAGGAAGTCAAAGGAAACTTAGAGCTCTTAAACACATTAAATTATGAAAGCCTTTAAATTAATTAGTTTTAATTAAGAGACGGATTATAAAGACAGAAGGGACCACCATGATCATTTAGTCTGGCCGCTTCATAACAGAGCTTATAGGACTTTCCTAAATTTATTTTATGTTTGACTTAGATCAGATGTCATTTAGGTACATAACCAGACTTGATTTACAAATGTTCAGGAATGGAGAATTCACCACAACCCATGATCAGTTTCTTTAGGGGTGATTTACCCAGATTGTAACATACAATGCTGGTTTTTTTTTCTCATCTGGATTGTGTAGCTTTAAGTTTCAACCACTGGACCTTGTTTTGCCTTTGATGACTAGACTGAAGTTTCCTACTACCAGATATCTGTCCCCACAATAGGTACATATAGACTGTGATCAAATGGCACTACAGTCTTCTCCTTATTATCTAAACATAGCTAACACCTCTACTTTAAAGCATGATTCTTCTCACCAGTTTTTTCAAAATCCTTCTGGAATTCTAGACACCAAAGCTGGACAAAATATTACAGTAGTGGTTCACATCAATGCAAACTATAAACTATTGCTATTACTACCCAGTGTTCCTCTACTTATACTTGCAATATTTGTGCTAGCTCCTTATTGGTCATGGTGCTGTTCTGGAAACTCATGTTCAGTGGACTCTCCTCCATCCTTTTTCGTCATTTCTTCCCAGATAAGAGTTCCTCATCCTCTAAGTAGGGCTTTAATTCTTTGTTCCTGGATATATGATTTTACATTTCACTTGCATTAATACATACAGTATTTGCTTCCACTCAGCTTACCAAAGTTTGTCAAGCATTTAACATTTTTGGTGGAGACAGTAGCAGCACCTACATTGCTGTGTGAATTTTTAGTTTAGAATATTTTACTTATCCCCAATATTTAAGTTTTCAATTAAAAAAAAATAGTGGGCTAAATACTCACGTGATATAAACTAGCACTGCGCTCTGTCAAAGTCATTGTGGCATTGTGGTTTATACCAGCTGAGGGTCTGGCCCAGTAAGAATCAAAGATATTAAAGACTCTTCTGGTTTAGAAGATGTATGTACCATATACAAAGGTAGCAATCTGGATGTGCTTTAGAATAAAAAGTGTTATGCTTTGGATTTAGCACACATGGCCTTCATTTAATTCATCAACTGATCAGGCTATATTTTGTTATGATCAAAATGTAAAAACGTCAGCCTTCTAATTCTAATTCTAGAAGCCCATCTGGTCAAAATTCAAGTTTTAAAGTGGTGGTAAGTATGGAGATACATATTAAGATTGGTAAATGATCAAAGGCACCATATAAATCTAACATGGTATAATAATTCTCTTTTTGGTAAAAGTAGCCTCTAGTAGAGTCCTATCAGTGGAAGGAGAATGTTTTTTAAATGTCAAGTTTTAAGATTTATATGCTGTAATACACGATATTGGGGATTTTCTCATTAGCAGAAAGCATCTTTAACCGGATGAAAATTTTTAAGTGTTCACTTTCTAAAGCAAGGCTCTCCTTGATTTATCTTATGTTTAGCTGGAAATACAAAGCATAAAACTGAGAGCAGGCAAATTAGATTCTTTATTCTCTTTACTGTATATAATCCTTCAGTCTTATAAGGAGGGGAAATAAGTGGTCATTGGGATAGAATGAAACAAGTGATACATATATTCAAATACAAGACAATAAATAATGAGGAGACAAAAAAGAGGCAAATGTAGGAGAGTGATAAGGAAATAAGGAAAAAAGCCACAACCATTGCCTTTTTATAGCATATAAAGTTCAAGCCACAACTTGAATCAATTGAAAAACAATATCCATCTTTTTTTCCTTATACCAGTTGTCTCCCTTCTGTGCATTGTGAGCCAGATCCTCAGTTGGTTGTGAGCAGGAATATTTCCATTGATTTTTTTTTTTTTTAATTTTATTTTTTTAGGGGCACTATGCTTATTTACATAAACTGAAGATCTGGTTCCTAATGTCTCTAGATAATCTGGACATAAAGATATCTTGAGGACTGGTTTTAAACACACTGGTCTGAGTATCATAGAGGAACATTTCTCCCTATCACTTCAGACTCGAAGAGTTTTTGTAGATCTAGGTCTTAGTTCTTAATCCCACCACAGTTTATTCTTTGAACTACAAGGAACATATAGTTAGATATTCACCTTCATTTTCTTTCTTTTCTCTTTTAGGCTTTTTCCTCACTCAGAGCTAAATTTAGTTAATTTTTCATTACTGGAAACATCTCTTAGACAGACTTAGGGTTTGGGTGAGGTGGTATTTGCTTATCTTGATGGCTATCTTTTTTCTGAGTGCTGTTTTACTGTACACATTTCTAGACTATGTAGCTAGACACACTTTAAAAATCTTAAAAAAAAACAAAATTGATAAGTGATCTCTGATAACACCTGATAATGGATTTTAGGGATGAAATCTCTTCATTCAATCCCATAGTGTTTATAATTCTATTTTAAAACATGTTTAAAATTCTGTTTAATTAACAGAAGTGGGATTTTTTGCATGATATTTTTATACATATAAGAAATAATATGCAAATAATTTATTTTATGAAACTTTACTATAACTTAGATCAACTCATGGTTTTATTATTTGAACTTGTGTAACCATTTTAAAATGTTTCTAGATCTAAATCACCCCTTCTTCTAATTTTTCCAAGATAGTTACTATGTAATTTAGTGTTTGCCTTCATGCTTATTCTAGGTTTTTGGATTCCTTACTTAGTTGTTTGTAGTAGTAGTAGTGTTAGTGATAAAACTAAAATTTCACTTTTTATGTAAAACTCAATGTACAGTGTTTTACAAAGGTAAGGATTGTCATCGTCATTACTGGCAGTAAAGCACAGAGTAACAAAAGTACTGGCCCATGGACCTGAATTTAGTTGTCCTGCCATGCAGTCCAGTGGTGTAACTGTTGGACCACACTTCATGATATCCTGCAGGGTAGCAAGTGGTCTCTTAAACTCATCAGGTTCTACTTGCTCTTTTTATTGAACTATTTACCAGGCCTTATTTATGAGAGTTGAATGCTCTGTCTCCTTTGCTCGTTATAGGTAGCACTATTGCACTGTGTTCACTCACACTATTAAGTTCATCCCATTTTATTTCAGATGATACAAAAACCTTTGAATGTCCAAGTTTTGGTACTTTGCTGCAGCCTCCATAAAATTCAGTTGCTTTTCTTCACTTACCTTGTATAATAATTTATTGGCACCTATGGTTTCTTGCTGTTTATTGGGCGTGGAAACACTGGCTGGACAGTTCTTGTAGGAACCTTGAGAGTGTTATTATTACATCTCTGTATATATTTTGAATTGTAATGATGGTGAAGAAACAGTGAGGGAAACTTGCCTGACACCACACTCACATGTATAGTTCTTCCTTAGTTGTGCAAAGAGGATGAGCACAGTAAATATATTGGGAAACAGAAGGCATTACTTACAGGGTAAGATATTATAGATCATGAAGACATCAACATTTGTTCTGCTGACTTTTTTCAGTTTCTGCTTGCATTGATCATTTTCTTTGGACCGCAGTATTATACTAACATTAGAACAAAGTGAATTTTAGCACATTCAGAACTGATATTTAAGAACTGCATGCCTATTTTTCTAAAATACCGGATGTAGTCCTGAATATTAAGGGAAAGACACATTTGAGATAAAGGAGTGAGAGAATAGAAGGAAGGTGGGACCAACAGAAAGAGACAAGATTGTGCATGTGGTAGAGAAAAAGAGAAATAAAAAAAACAAATACTAAAACAATTCAGGAAAAAAAATACAAAAAATGGGAGTGGGGAAAAAGTTAAAGTAGATGTAAGTAAAATCTTTTCCCATCATAATTTACATTACTTTTTATTAATTTCCATGGTAGATATTATTTGGGACATTAGCTGTCAAGTAGATTTTTCAAGCATTATAGATGAACTTTTTGGATGTTCAGCAACTAGATACATAAGTATAAAAAGGATTCTTTTTGATGGGTGATCTCCACCTGAATACCTGGGGCACTGATCTCTTGAGATTTAAGACTGGCATGACTAATAAGCAAAGCTTTAAACCAAGAAATGAGTCAAAGTTGGGAAACAACTCATATAATCTCCAGTCCTGACTTATCAGGTCAAAGAGGATACTGAAATAGAGGAATATCAGAGGGTAGGAAAGTAGATTTCATAGACATTAGGGCTGGAAGGGACCTCAGAAGATCATCGAGTCCAGCCCCCTGCCTAAAGGGGGCAACCAGATAAGATAAGCATCCAATCTACTCTTGAAGGTGTTCAATGGAGGTGCTTAAACCACCTCCAATGGCAGGTTGTTTCAGACCTTGGGGGCTCGGACAGTAAAGAAATTCTTCCTTATGTCCAGCCTGAAATGGTCTTGCAGTAGTTTATAACCTCGTCAACCTCGTCATCCCTTGGGGCGCTCTGGTGAACAAACGTTCCCCCAGAAACTGGTGGTCACCCGTGATAAACTTATAGGTGGCCATCAGGTTACCCCTGAGCCTGCACTTTTCCAGGCTACAGAGCGCCATGGCTCTCAGCCTGTCATTGTAAGGTCTGTTTTCCTGACCTCTGATCATGCGCGTGGCTCTTCTCTGGACTCTCTCAAGCTTCTCCACATCCTTTTTGAATTGTGGAGCTCAAAACTGGATGCAGTTCTCCAGCTGCAGCCTCACCAAGGCCGAGTACAAGGGGAGAATGACGTCCTGGGATTTGCTTGAGAAGCATCTATGGATGCAAGCCAGCGTTTTGGTCACTTTACTAGCTGCAGCATTGCATTTCAGACTCATGTTCATCTTGTGGTCAATGATGACCCCCAAGTCTCTTTCTTCTGTAGTGCTAGCCAGAAAAAGAAACCTCTAGAACCAATCAGAACAATACTCGGGTAGGTGGTACAGTAAGTGCAAGGACTGTATGTCATCCAGCTAGGCAATGAGGACTCCTGACTCAGAAACAACTGGGATACATATATTATAATACAAGAGTTAGGATTAGAGTGGGATTGTATGTTAATACTGTGATAGACTAAAGAATTAAGAAAGGATAATGCAACAAAATCTGTCTGGGTCGAAATAATTTTCGTGAAGGACAGGGAATTGCTAGTGGTCTGCTGTGAACCTGGAGAGTCAGCTATGGATATAGATAGAGATTTCACTGATGTTAATGGAGAGAGAGAAACACTAGTGGGACCTGGATTATTATGGGAGACTTTCCAGTATAGACTGGAGAACAAATGCTTCCTTTCTCATATAAATAAAAAGAGAACAGGGAAAAAGTAGGGGCCATGCTACACTCAGGTAGGGTCAAGAATAAATATAATCTAAGTATGGCCCCAAAATTAAGCTTACCTTGGTTTTCAGTTAGGCAACCATGTTGAACTGCGGGGGAGGGGGACAGGTTGATGTATCACTGTATAGGAACTGCTGTTACCACAGCTGAAAAAGCCAAACTCAATAAGCTTAATGTAGTCAGGTTTGAAGTGGGCATCCTAGAATTTTGAAGAAATGGGAACATAAAATTGCAGGTCCAGTAATATGAATATTTATTAAATATATCAAGTTAGAGGTAGTACTGGATGTTTGGAGAATAGGTAACATAGTACTTATGTTTAAGGTGTGGAGAAGAATGCTCCAGGCAACCACAGGCCATTTATCTGACCTTAATAATTTGTGAGGATTTGGAACAAATTTTGGAAAAATTGGAGGTAAAAAGAAAATGGGATGTAATGCAACATAGGATACAAACAAGTGTTCATTTCCAGTGGTGGACATTTTTCAGGGAAAGGGAGCAATACAGGTATTCAGCCTGCAACAGCCCCCTCTCTTCTGCCCCTCATGCCTTCCTCTGACTTTTGTGATCCAGTCTGGAGAAGCATGGGGACTACTGGCTGCTCCAGTCCTATTCTTTATCTCACTCCTCCATTCTCACCCATTCTTAGTGAGAATGGAGTAGTGAGACAAAGCCCCCTGGCCACTCCTTGCAATGGGGTCCCTAGTGTGAGCAGCTGGTGGGGAACAAGTAACAGCTGCTCAGTCTTCTTGGGTCCTAGTACCTAGGAGCCGAGAGGAGGGAGTGGCATGCCAACTGCCCTCCCCCTTCCCCTCATGCTGGGCAGTGTTGGAATTTGAATGACCAGATCTGTAATTCAGTAATTCAGCTAAAATATTGTTATTCAATCCAAAGGCCAGTAGCAGTTGTACAGTTAGTTTAAATTAACTCTTTAAAATACTATTCCAAAATACCAACTATACATTAAATAGTGATGTTACAATGCCTGTTAATGACTGCACCCATGCAGTTATTACAGTTATGAGCATGTGATTGGAGTGTCTCAACTGGGCTAGCAAGAGAAATTCTAAGTATCCCAGGCTGGCTGGCTCCAGCAGATCAAGTCACACCAGCAAAGAACTTCTTTCTCTTGCTCCATCTTATACCCCTACATTTCTCATTGCATCCTAGTTGGAAACGTCACTAGATTTGTCTTGCCTTTTCCACACACCAATAACATGTCCTTTGTCCGGTTGCTCCAGATTTCCTAGGAGCAACTTTCTGCATGCCAGGCTGGCACCCCCCCACCCCCCAAATGAGCACACCTGTGGCCTTTCACACTCCCTTTTCAGGAAATTAGCATTTTCTGTTGTTTCTTTCTGTCAGCTCATGGATTCCTATATTGTCATTGTTGTATATGATGAAACATCCCAAGTCCTATTGCATTAAATTTCTTAATTCTTAGAGGTGGGTAACAGCAGGTGGCTGCTCCTTCCTTCATCTCATGGTCTATGGGAGGGGTGGGAGCAGCTACCCACTTCCGTCTCTCATGCCTTCTTCAGATTAGCATGATTCCAGTCTGGGGAAGTCCAGGGAGCTCAACTCCAGGGTGTGGAAAAGTGTGGGGAGCATTTCCCTGCCACATCACAGCTCCTGGCCTCAGGTGGAGTCAAACTGGTGGAAAATGAACAGGTGTTCAGTCCTCCAGTAGAAATGTAATGCTTG
This sequence comes from Gavialis gangeticus, assembly GCF_001723915.1. Classification (NCBI taxonomy): domain Eukaryota; kingdom Metazoa; phylum Chordata; order Crocodylia; family Gavialidae; genus Gavialis; species Gavialis gangeticus. The sequence continues at coordinate 81,188,281 of NW_017729029.1, read as the reverse complement.
TATATAGCTATGAATTACCAAAGGTATTTTGTGCCAGATTGATTTAAGGTCTTTCTTAGGTAACTGGGTTTTTTTTGGTTTTGTTTTGGTTTTTTTTTTGCATAAAATGTACAGAAATGTGGGTGTATACTAATGCAACTTGTTGAAGGCATCGATGATAGAGAAGAAATATGAGTGGCTAGGAGGTGATGTAGTTGCAGAACATGATTACACTTTCAACTAAAGTACTTTTTATACATCATATGGTTTAAGAAGGTCACTAGTGCCTTAAAAAAATGTGGTTTTTTTGAGAAACCACAATGGGCATCAAGGTACACTTTTTTTTTCCCCTAAGGCTTATTTCACTGCAAGTGGTAAATGCTGAAAGGAATGTAAACAGTAGAGAGCAGTTGGTCAACTAGAAGAGGTATTGGGTCAAATTTTTGATGGTTATATGACAGCTTGAAGTAGTTTAATAGGAGTGTTTGTTAGCTGGGAGAGTGGTCAGGCACTTACTGTACTGGGTAATCTGATCATTTTAATGGGATATCATTAGATAGAAGAGAAGTATCATAGACTTCAGTGTGCTCTTCAGAATGTGTGGAATCTCCAATAGTTTGAAGACAGAGAGAGAGGCAATAAGACCTCCGGTTTACTTTCAGGGCCTAATGAAAGTTAGGGGATACCAGATTCTAGGAGTAGTTTTGTATGGCAATATGTAGAACCTGCAATTTTTCTCAGAATAATTTCTCTAATTAAACTACTTTATGTTATATATACTTGAAGGAGAAAGAGGAATGCACAGATTAAATAAGTGTTGGGCATAACAGTAGCCAAGAACCTTTTACTGAAAATTGATTTAATCATAATATATATATATTTTATGCACTGTAACAGTGAGTGCAAAATGATTAATTTTTGGTTGCCTGGAAAAATAGTTTACATCCTCGTATGCATTCCTTGTTCATCATGTTGTCAGATTCCAGAAGGAACAAATGGGCAACTTCTGTGAAGTAAAAATTTTAAAGGAGATTGGGGAGAAACATTTAAAAATTAAAAGCTAGCTGGTTTTGAGTCAATGTTAATGTGTGCAGCTGTACTTGGATATTGCCCAGAAATAGAATTTGGGCCAACAAGATTTATGCACTTGTAATATAGATGACACTCCACTTTATGCCATCATTACAGAAGACTGGCTAGTAGAATTGTGTTGTTTATGGACTATCTAGCTTGACTCAGGCTGGAAGGAGATTAAAAAGCTCAGATTGTTCTGGGAGATTTTGAGGAGTTGCTTAGAAGAAACAACCAAGTTGATATTGCTTCTAAATTGATTGAGCATGTTTGCCTTTTTGCTATTTGTTTGCTATTTATTTGTTGGAGTGGCCAACTAGGGGCCATGCTGTTCTTGACCTACTGCTCACAAACAGGGAAGAATTGGTGGGGAACATGGTAGATGGCATCTTGGGATGAAGTAAGGAAGGCAAAAGCACAACTGGAGTTGCAGCTAGCAAGGGGTGTGAAGGGTTTCTACAAGTATGTTGGTAGCAAGAGGAGGATCAGGGAAAGTGTGGCTCCCTTACTGAGTCAGGGAGGCAACCTTGTGACAGAGGATGGAGAAAATGCTGAAGTGCTCAATACCCTTTTTGCCTCAGTCTTCACAGGCAAGGTCAGCTCCCAGACTACTGCACCTGGCAGCATAGTTTGGAAAGGAAGTGAGTAGCCTTCAGTGGTGAAAGAACAGGTTATGGACTAAGAAAAACTGGGACTACTTAGAAAAGCAAGTCCATGGGGCTGGATGGGATGCACCCGAGGGTGCTGACAGAGTTGGCTGACGTGATTCCAGATCCAATGGCCATCATCTTTGAAAACTCATGACAAACAAGAGAGGTCCCAGATGATTGGAAAAGGGCAAACATAGTGCCCATATTTAAGAAAGGGAAAAAGGAAGATCCAGGGAACTACAGACCAGTCATCCTCACCTCAGTCCCTGGAAAAATCACGGAGAAGATCCTCAAGGAATCTATTTCTAAGCACTTGGAGGAGAAAAAGGTGATTAGGAATAGTCAACATGGATTCACCAGGAGCAAGTCATGCCTGACCCATCTGATTGCCTTCTATAATGAGGTGACTGGCTCTGTGGATGAAGGGAGAGCGGTGGAAGTGATGTACCTTGATTTTTAGCAAGGCTTTTGATACAGTCTCACACAACATTCTCTTAAGGAAGTACAGGCTGGATGAATAGACTGTGAGGATAGAAAACTGGCTGAAGCATCAGGCTCAGAGAGTAGGAATCAATGGCTTAATTGAATGAATGTCCGGTTGGCAGCTGGTGGAGTGTCCTGGGGGTTGGTTTTGGGGCCAGTTTTGTTCAATGTCTTCATCAACAACCTGGAAGATGGTATAGAGTGGACCCTCAGCAAGTCTTCAGATGATGCCAAGCTAGGGGAAGCAGTAGACATGCTGGAGGGTAGAGCTAAGATTCAGAGAGGCCTAAACCAATTGGAGGATTGGGCCAAAATAAATCTCATGAGGTTCAACAAGGACAAATGCAAAGTCCTGAGATGGAACTGTACCATGTACCAGTACAGGCTGGGGGTTGATTGGCAAGGCAGCATCTGTGCAGAAAAGTACCTGGGGGTTACAGTGGACAAAAAGCTGAATATGAGCCAGCAGTGTGTCTTTGTCACCAAGAGGGCTAACAGCATATTGCCCTGCCTTGGTAGGTGTGTTGCCAGTAGGTCAAGGGAAGTGATAATTCCCCTCTAATCAGCACTGGTGAGGCCACATTTGGAGTACTGTTCTCACTTTTGGGCCCCCACTGCAGAAAGGATGTGGACAACTTGGAGAGAGTTCAGTGGAGGGACAGGCTTTTAGAAATCAATTAACCCATGCTGTTCCCCTGGACCATTGTTTTAATATAATATCTACTTTCCTTACAAGTTGATTCCCAAAAGCAAACCTCTAAATATCATTTTCTAGCCATCAGAGAGATGCATCAGCCTAGAACTAGTCTCTGCTCCAGTTCCAATAACTCTACTGCTAAGGATCAGGCCATTCACACTCCAGCTGCCCTCTGGATGACTTTTGGTTGATTAACCTATTAGAGTCTGGCTCCAGACAAAAGCCATGTTTAGTCTGAGGCTGTAATGGAGTAGACTGATCTCTAGAGAGGGAACGATTTTGGACACACTTCTGTTCATGTTTTTTATTGGCTAGTGCTAGGCAGTTCCTGGCTCAGTATTGCCAGATTGCCATTCTGAGGCACCTAATTTATCTGAGACAATGTATGGGGAATGGACAAGGAATCTTCCTGATCACTTCCAACAGAGCCTTGTAAATAAGTAGAATAGATGGCACAGGGGTTCCTGAATGCACACTGCAGGACTGTACTGGGCTGTTCTCAGACTGTTTTGAGAACACACTAGGGCAGTGAGCACTTGAGCCATCTACTCTCCCCAGTTACCTAATTTCCAAGCAGGACTGAATGGGTGAAATTTATTTTGTCACTGGTGGATTCAGAGATAGGAAAGAGGCCATATTGACATAGCCATAGTATTATTTCTTGCCTTGCAAACACTCATTAGTGACTAGGATTGGTTTGATTTTAGCTAAAAAAAAATTATGGCTAGTGTTCTGTTTTTTTTTATCATTTTAGTTGCAGTGGTTTTTTCATCTTTTTGTGCAGAATGCTCATAGAACTTAAACGTTTTAGAGGGGTCCAACACTGGAGGGGAGCTAATACTTTATTTTAAGAATTAGATCATTAATAATAAGCAGTATATAAATAGGAAATAATATTTATGTAAGGGTCAGCAAGACCTACGAAGTGCATCCTGGATATCCTACACAGGTTATAAATGGGCAAATGTGAAAGATCTTAGCCCTAAAAAGGCAAAGAGAAAATGTAACCATTTGTAGAGAAAATAGGCCATTCAAGGGGTTGTCTTGAGACAGGCAAATTAATGCATATCAAGATTCTTGAGTCACTACTTCCTTTTGTTTGCCAAAGGTTTCCAGTTCCTGGAGTACACAGTCCAAACAATTTAGTGTTTAACAGGAGAAGCTGTAGGTATCTTAAATCGCAAAGACATTTCAATATTTTGTCAGAGTAGTTACAAAAAAATCTAAATCTAATTCCTTGGGAATTCATTACAACTTTTGTCTAACCCAGGGGTGGGCAAAATGCAGCCTGTGGGCTGGATGCAGCGCGTCAGGCCATTCTATCCGGCCTGCAGGGCCCCTAAAAAATTTAGAAAATTAATATTTATCTGTCCTGGCTTCCTGTCATGTGGCCCTCGATGGCTTGCCAAAACTCAGTAAGCAGCCCTCCAGCTGAAATAATTGCCTACCCCTGGTCTAACCAATGTGATCTGAAGTCCTAGAGACGATGTCAGCTGAACTTAAAGGCTGCTGCTTCTTGATCTGTGTTGAAAGGGGTGCAAAAGCAAGTGAAGCACTGGAGGGTTCATTTTTAAAGACGGAAATGATTGATTAGTGAAATAAATCAATGCACATTTTAAATATTCATCTGTATAAATTACACAACTCTAATGTTGTGACTTGGGGCTGTCCAACTGGTGGCCTGCAGGCCGTATGGACAGTGAAGGGTTAACACGTGCTCCCTCAGCTGCCGCTGCTCCCATTGCTCCAGCTGCACCAGTAGCCAGGGTCTTGGAGCTCCTCCCATCTCCGAATGCTTTGAAGTTGGGCAGCCCTGGTGTGAACCATTACCATTGTTGCATAACAGGCTGAATAAGTGACTAGTTCCTTTTGGGAGAAATTATTACATTGGGCTAAGTACTATTTTGTTTCTGTAGAAGGAGCCATTTTCAATTTTGAGAAATAAGAATTGGTCACTTTTTTTCAGGAGGTGGGAAAGAAGTGCATGGAAGAGCTGTCAAAAAGCTACACATAGAGTAGAGCAGTAGAGTTGCACGTTGTGTGCATTCTTATTGCTCTTTCTGTTATGTACTGGAGCTCTTAAGATGATGCTATGTCACTCAGACTAAGGTAAAAAAAATGCTAATTTATTGCTAGACTGCGGCGTCCAATTTGCATTCCAAATCAGACTGCAGAGCTCCCCAAATGAGTAGGTGCCCTCATAGTGTACTTAACCTATGCTTTCCCCAGTCAATCCATGATGTGTGCGCGCGCAAGCGCGTTGCTTCACCATCTTGAAAAGGTTCCATCTCTTAATGAGAAATTGCAGCCTGCAGATAATTTTTGCAAGCTATAGCTAAAAAAAAAAAAAAGTTTAAAATTACTTTTAATAATTTTTCTAGCCTTCTATCTTAAATTTGTGAGAACTCAGGAGATGAGACAATGCCTTAGTGATTTGATGTACAGTCAATAATTCTCTTTATTACAGTCTGCTTTATATATAAATAAACTGCAAAGGTGCATTCCTTTTAAATAAACCCTCTACCCATCCCCTGGAATAATTTCTAGAATGGGTGTAATAATATTTATTTCAAATACTCATTATACCCAAAAAATTTAGGTATATGAGAGAGGGGGAAATGAAGAGGCATTAAGTTATGTACGCATCTGAGAGGGAGAGAGAGAATGAGAGAGACAACTAATGCAGCATAAAGAACCCACAGGCATCTGGGCTTTCCCACTTTGGTAGCAAATAGGGGGAATTATGGGTTGGTGGTCTGCTTCATGTTAGGAGGACACCCCTCCATCTGTTCTCACTGCAGCCTGTTTCCAATTTAAAACACAGATTTCAATACAAACCTCAATTTCTTTTCTCCATTTTATATGCAAAGCGAGGCTTATGAATCAGTGTCACTGCTCCTGGGACTCGGACCAAATTTCCCCCCAAAATTCACAAGCTATTCATTTGAATACCTGCTTACAGTGGTACACAATGGACAGCTTTGAGAAGAAAAATTGATAATCTTCACGGAAGAGTAATTTGAATGAAATTACACTTGACAGCCTGTCTCCAAGCAAACAAGGAGAGTGAGGGAGCCTTAGCTAAGCTCTGAGGACTTGCCTAAGCCTCTGCTGTTGGAGCTTCCCAGGGAAAAAAAAAAAAAAAAACACTTCACACTTTTTTTCCTACATGTAATTGAAGCTTTTGATTTAATTCTGTGTAGCAGTTTGTAGTGAAGAAAGGTAGCCATGGAAGAGAATATGGAAGAGGGACAAACACAAAAAGGTATTGTGATAAAATAATTTTCTGTTTGCAAGTAGGTAGTTATTTTGCAGTTCCTTATTTGCTTTAGTTGCATGTCTATATAAGGCTAGTGAATATTCTCATGTAGCTGATGTGGGCTAAGATTTTTCTTTCCATTTTGCCCATTTGGTTTCTTACACTAATGTCTGGCATTAATATCGTGATTGTTCACAAATATTAAAGACTCACAGAATGCAAATGAAGAATCTTACATCTATAGGAGTAACACTGCAAGTATTTAATGGGGAATGTTTCCCAGACCAGTCTTTGTTAACCTTCATTTATTTCATGTTTTCACGCTTGTCTAGCAGGGTCAAGGGAACCCAGTGTGAACTGAGAGAGAGCCACTCACATAATATTTGGAGCTCGTTGCATTTAGAGACCTAACAATGAAACCATTATTTACACCTTTGAATGAATGTCCAGATGGAACAAAGACCTGGAGTATATTTTGTATATATTTAGGGATTGCCTATATTTCTCTCTCTCTTTTTTTCGGTTTCTCTTTTGCTATCTGTTGCTATAGTATCTATTAAGGAAATGGTTATAAATTTTGCAGTGCATGTTTGGTTTGTTTCTTGTTTTGAATTTTTTTTATGGTTCAGTTTAATTTGCTTTAAAAAAAACACAGCATGTGGATGGTCTTCCTATTTTAAATTCTCTGATCAAAGTAGTGTGCATCTACATGGTGTCTTACTGCTTAAAGGTACAAATCTAGATGATTATTCCTTGTACAGCATATCAGGTTGTAGCTCTGAAAATTATACTGATCTGCTCACAGCAGTAGACTGTACCATCATCACAGCAACGTTCTGTCATGCTGGATTCTACTAGATATAGAGAAGCGAAGGGGTGATTTTTTTATTGCAAGTACAAAAGTAAAGCTGGCAAATATTTGCCAGAGCAAAATTGCAAGTACTGTTCATACTGCATTTATCCAGAAATAGATTTTTATTTTTGAGTGGGAAATTTAGGAACTAATAAAAGTTGACTAATGTAAATTGCGTGTAAAGACATAATTCTTGAGTTGATGCCATATTCTGGGTTTCAACTCTCAGACTGGTATGCTTGTTACATGTAAATGTCATGCTTTCTCATTAGAACTGACCCACTTAGGTTAAATGTAGCCTTGGAGTGCTTATAGTCCTGTTTGTGACTAGTTGTATGATATCTTGTCACAAATACATTGAAGAAAAAAAATGTAGAAAAAAATCAATTTTAAAACAGGATCATTTATAAATAATAAAGGGTTTTTCATCAGAGAGATGTTTTATGCCCAAGTAGCATAAATAAAAGATTTCCACATATTGCAAAAAGTCCCAAGATATATTTATGTTTATTCTTTTGACAGAATAATTTTAATGCTTTTCCTGCACGACCTATGTTATTTAATTTAATTTATATGTAGAAATCAGAATTAATACATGCAAGATTTATCAGCAGTTTTATCATACATATTGTCCTTCAGCATTTTGTAGCTTCTAGATCTCTCATAGAAAGTGTGGCTTATTTTCATGTAAAATACGGGGGGGGTTGTTAGTACAGCAAGTGACTGAAAGCATAGGTGACCACATAATCCAAATAACAGCCACTAACCGTTAAATGTTAAATGTTAGGTGGACAGTTCAGAGCCATTAAATCTGTATATCTAACACTTCTCCCCCCTCTTCCCCCCACCCCCCCCCAACCAAAACCCAAACAAACCCATAGAATTTAAAAAATACTGAAGAAGGAAGGAGGGAGGGTAGGAATATGTATTGCATGAACAGGTTGCTGTACATGAACTGCCCCTTCATTGTTCAAATGGTCACTAGCTGGCATGATCAGTAGCCACTCACATATGTAATAAATAGTATAATTACAATACACTAACACTGATATATATTTTTTGTTTTTAAAATGTCATGTGTTTAGTTTTGATTTGGTTTTGTTTTATTTTTTTCCAT
>NW_017729029.1:81173915-81175172 GCF_001723915.1 Gavialis gangeticus | reverse complement strand
CCGCCCCCCAACCAAAACCCAAACAAACCCATAGAATTTAAAAAATACTGAAGAAGGAAGGAGGGAGGGTAGGAATATGTATTGCATGAACAGGTTGCTGTACATGAACTGCCCCTTCATTGTTCAAATGGTCACTAGCTGGCATGATCAGTAGCCACTCACATATGTAATAAATAGTATAATTACAATACACTAACACTGATATATATTTTTTGTTTTTAAAATGTCATGTGTTTAGTTTTGATTTGGTTTTGTTTTATTTTTTTCCATAACTAGTGTCCAGCTCTTATTTACAAGCCTTGGCCAAAATAGGTTGGAAGCATGACGCACATTTTTCTTTATTTTCCTTCTATCAATTCTTTTTTTTTGTTAAAATGTATCTGGAGTTTGATTTGAAGAAACATAGAGTTTAGGAATAAAACAAGGGACCTTTAGATGAGCAAGCATCATCATCCAAACTTATGTACCATCAATCAAAAGCAAGCATCATGATCATTATAGGTTTACTAGTCACTACTGGTACTTCAAAAGTGGCACCTTGCCTTGAAGGCAAAGTGTTGTCTCTATTCCTAGCCTCTCATACTTTTGTATCTTTCTGTCTGTGATTTGCTTCCACTGTCTATACACTGTCAATACATCTATTTGATGTTTTGCCATGGCTGTCGAGTATATACTTCTAGTTTAGCTGGCTGTTGCTTTTTTTTTTTTTTTTTTTTTGAAGTGGCTCGTCCCAAAAGCTTTCACCACCAGATTCATTCTAACTTTCTTCATGCTGCCATCTTGAATGCAACTACATATTTCTTTCCTTCTCTTCCTCTTTCTTTGCTGTAAAATTAATGGGAGTATAAACTGTCAGTGCTTACTAACTCCTCCACTCTTCACAGCAGATGCTTTGAACCTCCCACTGCACGGCATTGCGTTTTGCTAGCAGCCATAATGGCAGTGACTAGTTAAAGTGCATTTCACAAATACAGTACACGGTTCTAACAGGAAGCCTGCTGCTTGAATGATTGTAATATTCCTATAGAGTCAAATGCAATAAAATATCAATAATAGATACAAATATCATGTTTGCTATAGTGGTGTTGAACAGTGACATTCTGTATGGGGGCTTCTTCCTATGTATTCTTTTAAGGCTACAACTTCACCAATGCCAGCAGAGGAACATGGTATATATATATATTACTTGTCTGACTTCTGAAGTTAATTTTTGTCAGAAGCTGTATGGTTCAAATACTGACTGCGAATCAGGTCTCA
>NW_017729029.1:81161132-81173904 GCF_001723915.1 Gavialis gangeticus | reverse complement strand
AGTATTCAAATTCTTGCTCCAATGCTGCCTTACTGCTAGGCATTGGAAACATTATTTTCCTTTCTGCCTCAGTTTTCTCAGCTGTAAAATGGAGATGATATTAACATTTTAATTTTTTTCCAGCAGATTGAATATGTAAAAGACTATATAAGTAGTTGATGTTTAGATGTGTTGTTTATTCAGTTTTGCACTTTGGCAATGGATGCCTTTTTCCTTATTGCCACTGCAATATCTTCTAGGCCGGGGCAGGCAATTATTTCACATGGAGGGCCACTTACCAAGTTATAGCAAGCTGTCAAGGGCCGCACAGGTAGCCCCACCTCTTGACAGGTGCCCCGCCCCCTTTTCACCATCTTGGTATCTTGGGACCAAAGTCCCAGAGCCAGCACTGGTAGGGCCAGCACTGGTGAGGCCCAGAGCAGGGTCCAGGCTGGCAGGGGTCTGTGGAGCCAGGCTGGGCTGCACCAGCAAAGAGAGGAGGGAGCTGGCCCAGTTCCATAGAGCCCCTGCCGCCTGGAAGACTGTACTTCTGCCGCCCTGCTCTGGGCCCTGCTGGCATTGGTCCTGGGACATGGATGCAGGCCCTGCTCCCACACCCTCTCACTCCCAGTTTCCCCCTAGCCCTGTGGTACAGGCAGGGAGCAGTGCGCAGCCCTGACCCCCTGCTCGCCGGCAGGGAAGGAGCTGGTACTGAGCGTGGGGGAAAAGCGGCTCCACCCCGTGGCCCCGCATGCCCTGCTGCAGCCACTCACAGCCCACGCAGGGCTGTCCTCAGCAGGCACAGGTAGCCCCAGGTGGCCTGTGAGTGGCTGCAGCACAGGGCGCCAGGCATGGGGTGGTGCAGGGGCCGCTATTCCTGCTGCTCAGCACCAGCTTGTAACCTGCCTCTGCTGCCAGCCAGGGCCCCCGGAGCTTGTGTGCTAGGCAGCAGCAGCAAATGCTGCCCAGTGCGGCAAGCGGTGGGGCCGCAGCTGCTGCCACTGTGGCCCTGATGTGCAAGGCTGGACCTGGTGCGGGGCTGGGTTACAAGCTGGTGCTGAGTGGGGGCGAAAAGCAGCCCCTCGCCTGCCCCGTGGCCGGCCCCCTGTGCTGCAGCCACTCACAGGCCACCTGGGGCTGCCTGTGCCTGCTCAGGACAGCCCCAGGTGGCCTGTGAGCAGCTGCAGCAGGGAGCTCTGGGCACGGGGTGGGCCGGATAGAATGGCCTTGTGGGTCGGATCTGGCCCACAGGCTGTATTTTGCCCACCCCTGTTCTAGGCTCATAAAATCAGCAGTGGCTGAGAACACTGGTTCAAATATTGCATCTACGCATAGAAATGTAGTCTCTGCTATTTGAAATATCATGGTACAGTATATCTTGCACACTAAAAATAAACTAATTAAGTAATAACTAGTAGCTAATTAAAATTCATTCTCTGAATGTACTTCATTGTACAAATCATTGGTAAGACTCATTTTTAATATTGTGTGAAGTTCCAGTCACCAACATTAAAAGAACCAGCTAAAACTGGAACCTGTTCCAGAAGGGCCACTAGCACAGTTAAGATAAATGAAACTTTTTGTTATGAGTGAAGATTAAAGGAGCTTGGGTTTGTTTAGCTTTACAACCTAGAAATTAGGATTGCCTCCTTACAAGTACATTCATGAAATGAGTATTAGGAAAGGAGAAAAACTGAAAAACAGCACCACTCCAAGATCAGATGGGTGTGAACTGTCTATGGATACATTTAGAACAGAAATTAGAAAAAGATTTCTAACCATCAAAGGAGTGATGTTTTGGAATTGTTTTTCAAGTAGAGTGATGGGGTGTTTTAAGATTGAACTGAATATGTTTAAGGAAGAGATGGTATGACGGAGCAGGACACAGGGTTCTAGGTCAACAAACAGTGTGCGTGATATGTGGAATTAATCATTTGTAATCCCCTAGTTGTGGCAGAGATGTAACACTCTTAGGCCAGGTACAGACATTATGCTTTTACTGGTATAAATGATCAGAAACCAGTCTTTACCCATGACAGAACAAAAGTTTGTCATGCACAACTGGTCTGTACCCATAACAGAACAGAAACCTGGTATACATAAATTGGTGTAAAAATGGCAGAACCTACACTAATATTTGCCTTCCCCCCCTGACAAAGGGGGAATATGTGTTCTGTTCTCTATCTATCTAAACTATGCTGCTTACAGAAAACCATGCAATTTAAATTGATTCTGCCTCAGGCTTTTTGAATGTCTGTACCTAGCCTTATAGTGTAGTAGGTGGCGTGGGTTTTGATGACTGCGAGGGCCAAGAAAGAATTGTTTTTTATATTGTTATGAATGCTGCAGGGGTTTTGTGGCACGTTTCTCTGAAGCATTGGGAAGTTGGCAATTTTGAATGGGGTGTGCTGATGTAACTGCCACTCCATAGAAAACCCAGAGGTTCCTAGCTCTTTTGTTTAGTGTCATACTGGGTGTGTCTACACGTCATTGTATGGCAAAGTAGCGATCATACGGGTCTACAGGTGACTGCTAGCTATCTCGCTTTAGTGGCATGCCTCCCCAATTATAGTGTGCTGCTACAGCGATGTAGTGGGGAAATCTAAGCATGTATCACCTGTATGGCACAGTACAGGCAGTTACTGCATGTAGACGCAGCCACAGATAATCGAATTTGTGGTCAGGAAAGAATTATCTCTGTAGGTAAGACTGGTACAGACTAGGGGGGCATTTTTCCTTTCTTTGTAGCATGGGGCATAGTCATTTTCCTAAGATCTACTGAGCACATATTGATTAATTATTTACCTGTTGTCACACTGGTATGCCCAGAAGGCAGTGTCCTTCTGTTTCTTGCTTTTACCTGTGGCATGCAATAGGATGTTCTTGGTGTCTTGGTAATTGTACCTTGTAGTTGTGCCAGAGGGTTTAATATGGTGAGTTTTGGGATTCATTAGGTAAATGTATTGCCTGCAAAGACAAGGGATTGGACTTGATGGGTCAGGTAGCTCCTTCTAGGCCTGTCTTCCAAAATATCAATAGCATAATGCCTTGAAAGATGGCAAGCTAGTATGGTTTCCATGGAAGGAGTTTAATGAGGCAGTTCCAATCCTATGCAATCTCAATAAGAGCTTTACTTGTGTTTCTGCTGCTAAATATGACAAAGAAAGCTAACATGAATATTTTTATCTGGAATGAAATCAGTTTTTTTACTTACTTCTATAAACTGACCCTTAGGATATAAGCTCTTTGGGATGGGATTGTCTTTTAACGTGTATGTACAGCACTGAGCAGCAGAGGAAAACAGATCTTGTTTTTGCATTGTTCGGCCGTTCTGTAAAAAGCTTAATGATAAACATCTAACAATCTAAGCACTTTAATTAAACCTAAAGCTCTGCATAATAAAAGTTAAAGATTATGTTGTAATACAATGGACCGTCTATGGCACTCTGAAAACTACCAGCCAAATATTAACTATCAAAACAGGTGAGCTCCACTTTAGAATTGGCATCGTCCCAGCATGAGATTGTGTTTAATGTACCATAAGCATTATTTTAAGCAAAGGAGAATATTGGTTCTTCTTCAGGCATCATGATATAGAATTGCACATTCCTATAATTTATGCCTCTACTTGGGATATATCTATTATAATGTACAAAGCCATAAGGTTCTCCCCCCATCCCCGCCTTTATGACCTGCTTCGCACAATCCCTTGTTGATAAAGAATGGAACTCCATTAGGTAATGTCCCTCCCACAGCCCACTTGGTGCTCTTGTTGATATGCTGCACCTCTCTTTTTACATGGCAAGTGGAAGTGGGGTTTACAAAGGAGGTGGCTATGTCATCTTTCCTGACTGTCCACTAATAGAGAGCCATCTGTGCTGGCAGACGTCCTGGTTTGTGATTTCTGGCCAGCTTGCCTCTTCAGGGGTGCAGAATAGGTTTTGTGGCCCACAGAATCCCAAGGTATAACATAGAACAGCAAGTACAGAAAAGAATGACATTGGCTGCAGCTCAGGCTTTGAAGGTTTTGCTGGTTTTAAGTCAGCCATTAGGGCTGTTTAAGTGCATAAAATTGTGTATATTTGTCTTTCATGTAGTACTTTTATGTATGTTCGGGTGTTAGATTTGCATCATCCTGATTCCTAACAGCTGTTTTTCCCCAAAAACTCATAGAATTATCCTATTACTTCACTATGGAGGAACTCTTCAGTATGTTGTGTGGAATATTTGTTGTCAACCTTTCTGATCCTGCAGTGCATCTTAACACCTGCATAATAATATGCACCAATTGTGGAAGTAGAAGCAGCATAATGCAGCCACTCTAGTATGGTGTTGCTTTGATACAAAGCGGAAGTAGGCAACATGGCATGAGGTAGCTCTGTTCAGTGCCTGAGCTGGAAGTTCTATAGTTGCATTAGAACAGCACTAACCCCAGCCTAATCAGCTCTGCCTCTGGAGCAAAGATAATTAGCTTACATGCAGCAGCATCTAGAGACATATATACTATTTCCTGTCCTCATTGTGGACAGGGCAACCCTGCATCTCAGTATAACTCTTCTTGGTGCCACCTGAAAGTTCAGAGAGGGATATTGGCTCACATCCCTTTTGATACTTGTACTAGTGGCCCAGCCATGTCACCCACAAGTAACTCACCAATGGGCCACAGACCACCAGTTGAGAACCAGTAGGTTAGGTCAGGTTTTTCTTTTTTTCGTTCTGGTTCCTGATGCTTTCACTACTATGACTGGAAGCTTATTTTAGAGGTCAGCAGATCTGGCAGTAAGTTTTACAGACATGTAATCCATACATTTCCTACTTATTTTCGTTTCATTTTAAAGGAATGTCATTCCCTTTTCTACCAGCCTAAGTAAGACCCTTCCTACATAGGTGTATGATGGAACCTTTGTATTCTCCTCTCCTTTCTATTCATGTTACAGTATATGGTGATTGTTACAATCAATAATGGATAATATTTTTGTGTCTGATCTTGCATCCAGTTAGTTATATGACACTCATCTGCACCATTTTAGCACACTTTATATGCATTACTTCAGAACATATGATACTTCACTACAATATTGTTCTTACTTCCTGAATATGGTTTTCATTAGAGAAAATATTTAGTGGCTAATGAGGAAGATACTATCCACAACAGTAATTGAGCAGCTGTAGGCAAATGGAGCAAGAAGAAGCCTTGCCTAAAGTTGTGAGAGATCTGTTCCTGTTGAATTCTGTCTGGAGTTGAGGTTACTGCATTTTAGTATTTGTATTATGATAGTGCTGTGTAGCCCTTCATGGAACAGGGAACGCATTTTGACACGAGAAAAGATTATATACTGCTGCCTCAAAGGACTTAAAATGAGAGAGAGGAAGACAGAGCGGGAGAGGACTTAAAATGAGATAGTAAAAGCTATCATGCAACAGTTGAAAGCAGCAGACATGCTGAATACCATGGAGCAATTAGTGAGCTTATATTAGTAAATGTGGCAGACCAGTGATCAGAATACACCAGCAGCCCATTGTTAAGTTTTTTCATTGAAGGATTTATAGGAGATTAATCAGGTGGACATAGTGTGCCCAGTAACCCTTATGCCCAGCCTCCAAAAGTCAGCCTAAAGCTTAATTGCTGCTCTTGATCACAGTTAGTGTGATGTGTCTTCATAGGACAGTGGGTTTCTGAGGTAACAGTGGGTCATAGGCTTTTAGAAGATGATGTTCTGTACTTTGGACTGCCCCTAGAAATTGAATAACAGTCAGTTACATTAATGGGACTGGTTTGATTTCTTATAATTTAAGCTTTCTCTGTCACCAGTACAAGAGAATAGTGGTCAATTTTGTTAGTTTGCCTCGTTAGAAATCAGCTAGATTAAAATCAAGGAGAGCATATAACAATCTGCACTTTGATTTTACTGGCTGAGTAGGCTTGTAAATAAAGCCTGGGAACCAAATTCTTCTCTTGCATACAATTGTGAGGTTGTAGTTGCAAGCCAATTTGGCTTTCCAATAGGGGAAAGTTTGTTTTTTTATATAGCGCCAACACTTTACCAAGTTTTTTAGAACCCCTGAAGTGCAGTCAGTTTTATGCATAATCAAGGTAATACAGAACATGCTTTTAAATATGGCTTATGGACAGTCTGTAAGTAAGAGGAAGAGATGCACAATTTTATACTTTTTATGAGAGTTGTCAATGTCCAGTTGTTACATAAAATATGTTAATAAAGGCTTTAACTAGCTCTCAGTCTCTTTTTCCTTTTCAGTTATTGAATTTAATGTGGCCTTTCTGTCTCACTTCCTATGCCTGGGTTTAGAGTTGTTTTTTAGCAATTCTTTCACAGTAGTATTATCTTAAGTGAACAGTAAACATAGCCTGAAAGCTGTTTGTCTTTTTTATGTACTCCCCTAGAGATAATAAGGTTCACTGCCAGATCAATTAGCTATTCTCCCTTAATAAACATTAAATAAACCAGTAAGTTTTAGCAGCTCTGGTGAAGTGCCTTGGCTTATTTCCCTGCTTAATACTCCTAAGTAATTAATCAATAATTTTATTAAAGAAAACTGCAATAACAACATTCAATGGGGAAATAAAGCTAACAGTCTTCTCTCCATAGCATGAAGTTTCCATGAGCCTTTTTCTCTCTCTACCTGGAGCAGTGGTTCTCAAACTTTTTAGACCCAAGCCATCACTCAGAAAGTGTCAATTCTTAGTTTTCATTTGCTTCTTTGTCTACAGAAAAATAACAGAGCAATTTTTCTGCTGCAAAGAACTGGGAAAAACTCAGCGATTTCAACTAGGAATCCATAGTGTCAAAACAATGTTGACCTGTTGCGGTCTATCTTGTGAATCATAATTGCACACTTGACAGTGCTAACATTGCATGGTAACCTGCAACATCCTTGATAAGAACACAAGGCACCTGAATGTGTCATGGCATCTTGGTTGAGAATCGCTGACCTAGAGTATTTACTGTAGCTCATGTAAAGCCACCCACATGTAGTAGCAAGACAGTTTATTTTAGTACAGGTTATCATGTATCTTGGCATATATTCTAGTTTACTTTCAGTAAAGGCTTAACAGGCCAAGATATTGTACATCAGCATCCCATACATGTCTGTTATTCACAAAACAGAGATGTAAATGAAAACCATCCTTTTTATCTAATTTCAGTCAGAGGAAGCAATGAGTGGCAATGGATTTTTATGTCGGTGCTAGACAAATATCTTTTCACCTTTATACAGAATCTTCAGAAAGCATCCTCCTATGACAGCTGAACACTAATTTGATTTCATTTTGTCTGAAAATGTTTACATTATATCATGCAATGAATTTTGGGGGTGGTATCTTTTATTTGTAGCCCTGAGGATTTGAGACCTGAGGAAGGGTATGAGGCATCTTGTCTTCTCTCTCCCTTGTCTGTATCTCTCCCAACTCTTCAGTTGGTCCAATAAATGTATCACCTACAAAAATCATTGCTTCACATTTTTCCTGGACCATCATGGATACATCACCCCAGAACTGTTTTCCTTCTATCACTTACTCAAAGAGAAAAAAGTCCATAAAGCTGGCAAGAGGAAGGACAATAGAATTTAGACCATGAATAGCCTCTAAAACTGTGGGGATAGTTTTGATATCTATTCAGATGGTATGGAGCTGAATGGTGTAAATGTTAAGACACACTTATCCTTGAAAGTAAAGGCTTGAAGGGTGATATTTGCTTTTAGTATTCATGGAAAACTCCTACTGATTTTAACGAAAGAATTTCACATTTAAATGGTTTTAGAATACGGAGTTTACTAATTTTCTGACAGTTCTACATCACCTAGCCCAACATGTGATCATACCTGAGGAAGAATGCCTTGCATTCAAAAGCTTGTCTAACTCTTTCCCAGCTACATAGTTGGTCCAATAAAAGGTATCACCCTAAGAAACCCTTATCTGTCAATAATATAAGCAATGTATTTTCAAAGTGAGTAGGTCACCAAGGTGCTGAAGACCTATTGAAAAGTTAGAGTGGAGGATATTCAGAGATTTATATTGATTCTGAACATGCAAATCTTGAATTTTATCTAGTTAACTCAGTGAAAGTATTCTTGTTCATGCTGAAAACTGTTAAAATGTGAATGACATCAAATATGGAAAAGTAAGTTCCACATTCAGAGGGGTAGCAGGACAGCTCTGCACCTTGGACAACCATGATGCAGGGGGCAGCACCAGATGCCATTGTTGCTGTGGTGACTACTTTGGGCTCCCTCCCACAAAAACAATACCTGGGGCTGCTCCCCTAGTAACCTCCTTCTCAGTTATGCTTCCATTCACATTGATGTACAAGATTTACATGGACTTTGGGGCCATGCCAATAAAAACAGAGGTTCCACTTTTAAGGCATGAGGAAAGAAGAAGAAAAGATTTCTCTAGCATGATGACATCCAAACTAAGTCACTGAAAAAGGAAGGTTGTAGGGAACAGTTGAAATAGGAGTTCTGTCAGAATAATCAATCTTTAATCATATAAGCACTGGTACTGTGCCATGGCCATTCATTTAAAAGACACCCCCATAATGGAAACAGCAGAATCTATAGTTCCTGCACATATCCATTCCTGAATGTGGAAGAGCTCATTAAGTGTACCAAATGCCTTTGTGGAAAGTATAAGGAAGAATCTAGACAGAAACTACACTTCATAATGAACAATCACAGGAAAAAGAGGTAACTCAGGGAGATAACTGTTTTCCTAGAGCAACACTTTTTGACCTCACAATCCTTGTGCTCAAGGGTAATCTACAAAACACCTTCAGGGCCAGGTACAGACATTACATTTTTACCAGTAAAACAAATCATAAACTGGTCTACATCCATAACAGATTAGAAATTCAGCACACAAAGCTGGTCTATACCCATAACAGAACAAAAGTTCGGCATACATAGACTGGTTTAAAAATGGCAGAACCCAGTCCAAGATTTGCCCCCCACACGAAAGGACAAATGTGTGTTATGTTTGCTATTGATCTACACTATGCCACTTACAGAAAAACATGTAAGTTGGATCAATTCTGCCTTGGGCTTTTTGAATATCTGTACCCAGCCCAGATGACAAGCCTGGAAACAAAAAAAGTCATAATCTTATCCGACACTAAAGAACAGGGGCTAAGCACAGACATTGACTTTATGGCGCCTTATAATCTACCTGTGATCTCTGATAAACTCTCTGCACTCCACAGGTGACAATGCCCCATCCCTTTTGAATGGTTTTGCTCCTCCATTAATTAGGCTATCCTTTCTACTAGTCTTTTATTATCTTTGAAATATTCTTGATAACTGTCTCTCCACTCCTGCTTTTCAGCCCTCCTCCATTCCTTTAAGCAAACTGTTTGTTTTTATTTGCATTTATGGTTTTATACATGCCATTATTCTTTCTATTACTTAGCTCAAGCTGTGTCTGCTTCTTTCCTAGACCTGAGGAAGGGCACTTTGTGCCCAAATGATTATTTGACTGCTTTCAACTGCGGTTGGTCCAATAAAATGTACTACTCCCCCCAAAATCCTTGTTTCTCACATAATCACAGCTATATTGCTCAAGCATGACCACAGTTCCAGTGATGTACATAACACAACTTTACTGGCGCTCCAGCAACATTTACCCACAACCAACAATTTTCAACTTTCAGATCTGTTCAGCTGCAGCCTAATCGTTTGTTTTTGCTCACTCCTTCTGGCAGGTCTTTTAGCTTTCTTTGTTCTTTCCTATTTATGAATGCTGTGCTATTTCCCTTTTAGGTTGAGAACTTACTCTTCCTTCTGGAAAGCTTTGTAATTTTAATGTCTGGGTCCTTTTTAAGTGCAAAATTATACAACATGGATTGACTCTTCTGCTACTGGAACCTCTGATTGTAGCCAGGAAGGTGGTTATTCTCAGCATGGTTTATATTCTTTCTTTTTGCATACAATACCTGGTCTTTCTGCTGGTAGTGTGCTAGTGTTATCAGCTTTTAAGCCTGGATACTCAGGTTCATCCATAAATAAAGGAACCTAGATGCATATGAACAATACCATAAGCTGTTTTTCTGTTTTTTTATACAGACCAAAAAGTCTGCTGCCATTTTATAATTTAAGATTCTTTGTTTAGCCAAACAGATCATTCTTTGCAAAGAAAGATACACCCATCAGAAAAGTATATACCAGATCAGTTACAGCTAAGTATTCATTACTAGAAATATTTATATTAAAGCTGCAAACACAGCATAGGGACAATCTTCCTTTTGATTAGAACATGTTTGAGTGAAATGGCCTACTCTAAAATGACAAATCCTCCCCTTAAGTTACAAAAAACTGTATACTTCAAAAGAAACCAATCCATGTGTTATAATGTTGATATTTAAACACTGACTATTCCAGCATCTTAGATACCATGTAACAGGTAGGCAATAAGAAAAGATCAACAAGAGGAAGACATTCTATTTGTAAATACATATTTTAACGTGAGATGAAATGGCATCAACACCACAGTTAGAAGTGTGGACAGTTTTGCAATCCAAATTAGTATTTTATGTGTAATTTTTCTCACTTTATATTGCAGTTATCCAGTTATCAACCAGGATTATGACCTCATTAAGGAATTTTGTCATCAATTTCTATAGGGCAGGATTTTATCAGGTCTCCACACCTATGTACATACAGTCTGAGATAAACGACATATGAATAGGTGAAGAGGGATAGGAATAAATGCAAATAATATGCATGTGTGTTTAATGTTTTATTATTGCCAATATATTGTGTCAGATGTTTTCTTCAGGGCCTTAAATTGCCATAGTTGGATGATTTCCTAGGACAGAGGTAAGCTGAGGAGGGATTTTAAGGCAAATCTGTAAACACAGGGTGTTCCTTGCACAAAGCAACTGCAGAGATGGTCCGGTAGCGAGCTGACAAATGGATGAACAAGGATAACATCAGCAATAGAATGGAGGCAATATGATATGACAAGTATGAACAAGAGGGAAGCGAGGTACGGAGTTCTGAGAAGCCCTGAAGGGGAAAAAGAAGCTTGAAACCAGTTTGGTCAAACAGGGAAGGCTGGTGGAGAAATTCAAAGAGGGATTTAAGCCATATATGTAATATCAAATGTTCAAGACTGGAGATGAGAATTCTGGCAGTTTGGTTAGAAAATGGATGGATTTAAGATAAGCAAGCTATTTAACAGGGTCCAGAATCCTGCCTGTTCCAGCAAAAAAAAAAAAAGATTAAGAAAGCCTGTTCTACAGATTCAATATAATAAAACTGGTTGTTTCTGTTGGTCCTGTTAGTATTGCAAGTTCCAAAAAATAACTTTGAACGGAACAGCTAGAGCATGATATGTATATGCCACTGTGCCTAAACATGAAATTAGACAAGTGCAGGATGCCATTTTTTTATGCAGAAATAAACTGACTTTGTTCTTAAGGCACCATTTTTTAGAAAAGTGGGTATTTGTATAAAGCAAATATTTATACTAGATTTAGTACATTACACTCATAACATTTACAGCATTAGCAGTAGCTGCATATTGCAGCTGAACTGCAGTGTTAAAGGAACAATGGGGGGACGATGCATTCTACTTCTGAGAGAGGTGTGATATTTAAACATGAAACAGGAAGTTGCTTTTATGTGGGGAAGGAAAGGCATATCATTTTCTGCTGTTGGAGAACTGGCAATTGAAATTATTCGTTTGGTCTAGAGTTTTAGTTCTCAGGTACACTGACTTTGTACTACAACTACTGGCAGGGAAATGTGCCGACACAGCTGGTCCAGCCAGTCATTTGAGGATTACCTTAGTACAGGGTGGACCTTTTGGTGCCGTAGAGCAAGCCTACATAATTTCATAGAGCATGTTACTTGCGAGCCTAGGGCACTGCAGACCCTCTTGGATCCCCTGCTACTATATTGGTCCCAAAGGGTCATAAGGAGCTGGCATAATTTATCACAGTCTTTTTGAAAAATGCAAGGACGAGCTGAAAGATTTTGTAGCTTCTAAGCCACAGTTAAACATCTAATCCTATATCTATTCATATTGCTGCGGGCTGAGGGAAGGATTTCATAAGTTAGCTTTTGGCATTTAGATTCACTGAGGTGTTCCAACTTGGAAATTGTTTGGGAGGTAACTAATGGGCAATATAAAGCCTATCACCTCTTAAATTGCAGGTTAGAATCCAGGCTGTAATGTAAAGTGGTATAATAATGACTAGAAGTTGTTACTTTTTGCTGGTTCTTGTAATCTATGCAATTACTTTGTAACTTCCTTAGTTGAGATCCCAAAATCAAGTGTTCCCTTGTGGAAACTACTTTTGTTATTTGAAACTTCTGTTGATTAATATCAGTAAGGCAGTTAAGGACAGCAATATGATGTCTGAATTGGTTTTTTCCTGTATAGCTGTAGGAGAATTCTTGAGGTCTGCATTGGAGCACACTCATGAAGCATTATGAAGAAGCTTGCATTGTTACTTGTCTTTATTATTACTTCTCAGTGGATAAAAACAGACCTGCAGGGCTGTTATCCATAAATGTTTCACATTTCCTAAATTTGTACAGTTTGGGAATATTCCAAATGTCTCTTACATTGCTTACATTTGCATAATAAAGAATATGGTAATTGCTGGACTTCTAATCACATGGCTTGTTAATAACGAAGGAATTATTTTCTCTTATTGCAGCTAATATTAGGAGTAATAGAATGACCTTTAAATGCTGACGTTAAAACCTGGAGGCCAATTTTTCACAAATAAACACCTTTAATTATTACTGTTATTAAGTTGTAATATTGAATAAA
>NW_017729029.1:81131787-81156132 GCF_001723915.1 Gavialis gangeticus | reverse complement strand
GGTTGTTACCAATCTACACCTTTAATTATTACTGTTATTAAGTTGTAATATTGAATAAAATATGTTCAGGTGTAGTGCCCAAATATTCATAACAACAAAACAAAACAAGCTCCTCAGTCAAAGACAAGTTTACAAACTACTGTCTTAAAAGATAAACATATAAAGGATCAGAAGGAGCAACACTGCATATATGACAAGATATTTCAGAAGTACTGACCAGTATATCTAATTTTTAATTAAGGTAGTAGCTGCCAAGCATCTATTCAAATCAGACCCATAATCTGTCTCTCTTTTGATTTCTCTGTATCCATTTGTGCTTGTCTTTGATATGTAAATACTAGATTGGCATGCACAGGTGACAGGTTGGATTTTTGAGAACTTTGGAAAAACTGGGTCTCAATGTTGTTTGTCATACCACATGAAACGCAATCATTTTATGACTTGTAAATGTCTATAACCAAAAGAAAACAAATTACAAATTACACTAATTATGTGGTGGGCATTGTTTTTTGTTGCCTTTGTGCTGCCAGAAAAAAAGTATGGAGGCACAAACTGAAAACAAATAGATATCCATGCCCTTTTTCACACCACAAATTGGTTGTGACAAAAGGTAGTGATAATTTGTGCCACTTTATTGCACTAGAGTCTATTTGCTTTATGGCAGGAGAGCACAGGCAGCCTGGAGCTACATGTACTATCCAGCCACCCCAGGCAAGCACCCGCAGGGTTGAAGGGCTCATTCCTGCATGCCCTGGGAGGCCTGCCTGGGATCAGGCTCCTCAAGCCTCGGGAGTGCACCTCTGGAAGTGGGAAACCCTGACTTTCCCTCCTTTCAGAGATGTGCCCCAGATTTAACTGGGGTGCATCTCCGGAAGCAGGAAAAGTAGCAACCAAGATTAACCAGTGGGATAATGGGTGCTGTCTATTTGTCCAGTGAAGTGGTTCAGCTCTGCTGGGACAAATCCTGGCATAGCTGATCCACTTCTGTTGGCAAAGTCTATTTATAGCCATAGTGTCACTTTAATAATTATTTAAATAAAAATAAGGACACAGTTCACGTAGTGTAGTATACCATTCTGCAGCCCCTAAAACCATCAAACATAAAATAAAGGTACCTGAGCATTCAACCATCAAAGGAGAATTCTAAAGAGGAAGAAAATCCTCTTTGCCAAGTAAATAGTATAGTTTGCCTTCATTTCATATCTATAAAGTAATTACATTCAGTAACTTCTCATTCTGTTCTGGAGTTTTCATTTGGGCTATGTACAGACAGTCAAAGAGCCTGAGGCTGAATTGATTCAGTCTTTGCAGGTTAATCTAAGCTGCAGAAATTGAATCAATAAGCAAATGAACATACATTCACTTTGGATTCATGAAATGCAGCCACTTGCCTGCAGTGGCTCAAGCCTGAGGATGCTAGAGCATGCCTGCTGGCCACTGCCAAAGGGAAGAGAGCCCTCCAAGACTTCTCCCCTATCCCCCACTGGAACTGAGTGGGCATGGCCAGACTGCAGCCCAGCTCTGCCTGGGCTAGGGGTAGAGTGGGGGGAGGTAGTGCTACTGAATTGCTAAAAGGTTGAACAAGAGTAGTTCTTTCTCTGAAAAACTATAAACTTAAAAACTATAAACACAGCCTGGGCTGTATGTTTGCTTACTCTTCCTGCGGCCCCTGAGGTCTCTGGGATTTGCAGTCCACAATCACAGCAGCAGGACTCTCAGAGTTCAATCACTTCCTCTTCCTGCTTCAGGTGCCTCTGGGGTTTGTAGTCCACAGTTTCAGCTAGCACTAAGTTTTAGCATGGCAGGGAAGATCTGTAATTGGGGGAAGGTGAATTTAACCCCCCTCCCTGGCCCCAGACCCCAGCTGAGGTTGCCTGGTGGGGCTACTGAGCCAGCCCTCACTGCCCCAGGTAGGGAGCAGAGAGCAGGGCTGGCCCTGCTCCCTGGAGCGAGCGAGCGAGCGAGCGAGCAGAGCAGGCCAGGCGAGGCCAGGGCTGAAAAGCATGCTGGGGGGCTCTGATTTAACTTAAACCAGGAAGGGGGCTGGGACAGAAGTTTCATAAACCAGTTTGACCTAAATCAGTTAAGTCTGATACTACATACAGTCAGGTTTATCTTAAACCAGTTTCAGCCATTTTGAAACTGGTGTATGTGCACTGAACTTCTGTTCTGTTACAAGTTTAAACCATTTTCTGATCACTTTAAACCAGTTTATATGTAACTTCTGTACATAGCCCTTGTGAAGTTTATAGAAACATTTATTCTTTTCTCTTGATAAAATCTATCCTTTTCTCTTTTCCACTCATTAAAACCCTGGTTTATGCCTTAGTTGTATATAACTTGTGTTTCACCTTATTGGCTTTCCTACGTCTTGTCCCTCTCCAGAATAAAATACTACTCAGTTTCCTCTCTTACTTATCTGTCCATATCTTCCTACTTCATCATTTCCTTTACCATGATTTCCCTGTCCTAAATTTGCATTGCTTACGTTAATTAGCAACACTTTTTTCATTCTAAATTTATTTTCTCATTTCTCTCTGGGCCTCCAACTGCTACTTATGTCCCTAAACTTTCCTGGCTGTTGCTTTTGATTCTTTTTATCTTATTTCTGGTCCTTTTTCATGTTTGCTCCCCTGCTTTACACATGGGACAGCCTTCTGCACTGTGTTCTTTCAAAATCAATTTAAGATTCAACTTTTCTGAAAAACATGTAGGGAGCAAGACAGCTCACTCTCCCTGTTTCTGCTATTTAGTTTTGTTATATGTTCTACCAAATTGTATTTTTAGCCTGTAAAATCTTTGCAGATTGAGACTTGTATTTACTGAGCTTATTCAGGACCGTTCTAGATCTTTATAAACAAAAATAATAGAAACCTATTTACTTATCCATAAAATGTGAAAGTGTTCCCTGTGGTTATAGAGAAAGTGTCAAATAGAATTGGCAATATCACCAAGGAGGCCTGGCTGTTAGTTCTGGTTTTTATCAGCTTCCTCTTTGCTGGCAAAAGTGATACTAATTATTGAAGAGCACATGGTGCTCTTTATCCACCCTTCCCACAATAATCATTGATGTCAGTGTGATTTACACATGAATAGTAAAGGCTGTATATGAATCTGTTACACATTGATAAAATTAGACATAAACATACCTGCAAAGCTTTTGAAATTAATAGCCAAGACTCTTTGTAGTAGTAGGCCTAAAAACCGCTTATGTTTCTATCAACGCAGTTGATGGGCATTTATGCACATACTTTTCTGTCCTGTGATATGCTGAAGATCCCTCGCTTTGGAGCAGACTCTCTGCCATGAGCTGAGGCAAACTGTGCTGCACCACGTGCAGTTGTAAAAGTGGCGAAGTGCAGATCAGCATGCAGAAAATGGCAGTGGTGCACCTTTGAACTAAAGCACCTCTGATGTGTTTTAGTTCAAAAGCCCACTACTGCCACCATTTTGTCAGCTCTGACATGCATTTTGCCCTTTATACAACCACAAGCATTGCAGCACTGCCTGCTTTTCAAAGCGCCTGGCACTGTGGTGCTTGCATGCCTAATAATGCTCTTATTGCTTTAAATTTTGCAATGTTTTGCACTGTTTTGGCGCAGCCCAGACCATCAAAATGAAACTGAAATGTTGATGCAGGTTTGGGGAATGAGTTCTAGTTTATTATAATACTATTCAAACATTTGAAACTAATCCAAAAAGCCTATGTATCATTATGGCTAATGGAAGTTTTGCCAGCGTAAGAAGAGGAGTGCAGAATCAGTTGAATGAGGTGTAAAGGCTGCAAAATGAAGTGTTAGGCACAGTTCCTGCCTTCCTTCAATAGCTCTGCTGGTATTTGGAAGCTGCCAAGGCTTACCAAGGTTTTTACCTTAATCTATGATAACTTTATGAAATCATGCTGTAGTAAAAGTACTGGCATAATTATAGTATAATGGTGAGCAGGCCTTTTAGGTCAGCTGTGTTTTTGCTAATGGTATACACTAGATTCTCCCCCATCCCCCATCTGGCACAGTCATTAAATATTGAAGACAGGGGAAGCTGTTGTGGGCATTTGGAGTATTTTCTTGGCTTTATATGTGTTTGGATGTAGGGATTTTTTTTTCCACCTTGAACTGCTGTGCTTCAACTGTGCCATCTGTGTCATTGGTGTTTCCAGCATATCATATTATCACCAGGCATGCTCTCTTCAAAAAGCTGAAAGCTTGTATCATATTATGTATCTATTAACTGCCTCATTACTGTTAGATTCCTGTTCAAGCACCTTTCTCTTTCTTGCATATCATTTGAATGTGAAAAATAAATTTGAAGACTATATTTAAAACACTAAATGGCTTATTTTTAATTATACGAATATAAAAATTGCCGAAACAGGCCACCTATGCCTGCCACAGGGAAACAGGAATCATATGCGCATACTTAGCAAATTATCTTTCATA
This sequence comes from Gavialis gangeticus, assembly GCF_001723915.1. Classification (NCBI taxonomy): domain Eukaryota; kingdom Metazoa; phylum Chordata; order Crocodylia; family Gavialidae; genus Gavialis; species Gavialis gangeticus. The sequence continues at coordinate 81,151,693 of NW_017729029.1, read as the reverse complement.
ATGTAAGTCTGTCCCCATTATCTTTTCAGATTTATTTCCCATATATCTAAACATTTCAGTGGATTATAATTTTTACAATTATCTTTTTAATATAGGCTTGACTACATTTGATTCAGGAATGTAACAGTTTCGAGCAACTAAATTTTGCAATATTTTCTGGTATTTCATTATTTTGTATCTTGTTTCTTTGCTTCCTCATAATTCCTGATCATTTTTGAGTAGCAACAAGCTCTTGAAGCTTAGAAGAGAGACCATTTACTTTGTTTTGTAAGACTGAGAGCACTGCCAGTCAGGAATAACCCATCCTAAGCTATTCCTGTGTTCAAATTCTTAGTCAAGGCAATGGAGTGCCATGTTGATACAAAATTAAATTGTTCTGTTTTATTTCTAAACAGATAATTTTACTAGGCTGCTTGCAGTCCTTCAGACACCACAGCATATCCTAAATATAACAGGCAATATTAGTCATTATTATGAATTATTGAGGTTGTTCTTGTGTATTTTGTTTTTTAAGAAAATAGTAACCTTCAGTGTGATACACTATATCTAAGAATGTCCTTATAAAGTGTGATGAGTAATCATTTGGTTGGTGCTAGAATGGAAAACAGAGCTTATTAAAATAGAAGTTAGTTATAAATCCTATAAATCTTGCATATCCAGTAAAATTTAGTAAAGTAAAAAATATAGTACATTTGCAAGAAATGTGTGATGGAATATACCTCCTCTTCATAAATATAGAGTCAGTATATTGTAGATCTTCCAGGTCATATTGGATCTGTGCAATATTGTCAGCATATTAAAACAATTTATACATTTTATATTTTAATGATGGTACAGAGGTAGCGGGTAATATATTTTCTTTTTTTCTGTACACAACTGATTTTAGTGTTGTTTATATTTTCCTGACTATAACAGCTTGGTTTTTGGTAACTTTATGGTGGTTGTTTCCAAAGAATATACTCTCTTTGTAAAGAAAAAGTTAACATGAATCTTTTTCCCAAAAGTGTGAATGATTTTGTGTGTGCTGGGGTGGAACAGCATTTGTTCTGCCAGTGTCACAGCATTTATTTTAATCTCTGAATTAATTTTCTTTGGTTGCTAGGCAATTTTTACTTTATAGTTTTATTAGAAAGTGACTAATTCAAGTTGATTTTTAGTTCTGAATCCTCAATTGTTTCCTTTAACCTTGACATGATTAGAAATGTACTCTAGCATGGTATGATGATTGAAAACAATGTTTATGTTAATGGGTAATTTTATGAAGACTGATAATAAAATGCCTAAGTGGTGGGGGCCTTGTCCTGTACTCCTTCTGAATCCCAAGCTTTCACTGAATTCAGTGGAAAAGTAAGGTATTTGGGAAATGCAAGGTGGAGCCTTTTTTTAGGTAACTTTTCAATGTCTAATATGTTGGGATTGTGAGTGAGCAGTTTTTGTTCTGAACCAGAATCAGAGAGTCCATTTTGAATCCAGTCATGATCACTTAATTATCTTGGTTATTCAGATTTTAAATGCATTCACCAGATTTGTCCCATCTTTCAAACAGGCATATGACCATACAAATTAGTGACAACTATAATAATAAAAAATATTACAGTATTTTACAGTGATGATATAGCTCACTACGATTTGATATTATGGAATATTAGTACATTCTTGCAGAGGCAAGGAGAACACCGAGAGTCTCTAAAATCACAATACAATCAAATCTAATAGAAGGTTGAGCTAGTGGTTGAAAACAACTTTATTGCTCTTTTTTCCCTCAACCTTTATTGTTTGTCAGGGGTTAAGAAGGAATGCTGTGGATAATGCTTAGATTCTTGACTAGAAGAGACAGTGGAGAAGATGGGGTGGGATTTGTGCTGTTAACCATAGCTCTTCTTCCTACTGGACTTCTCAGTTAACTAAATATAGTTTTTCTGGCTTTGTCTCTAGTCTGTGCTTCTGAGCTGTTGTGAGCTACAGCAGTCTGGAAATAAGTGAAAAATATTTTAGCTGGCATTTGTATATAAGAGAAATGCTTTGTAGGTGTACTGTGATAATGCCTTCTCTTTTTTGGTTCTTGTGGTCTTGAGGTTAGATGTAATCCATAGCTTTGCACATTGATCAAGTCAGTCCCTAATATCACAGAGCATCTTCCTAGATGTTGATGATTTTTCCCCATGTGGGAGGCGAACAGTTTGAAGCAGAGACATATGCTGGAGTGGTGACCATCTTTTTGGCTGAGTTCAGTGGTGACAGAACTCAGTTGCTCAGGTCTTAATGAATGATTAGGTGTTAGTAAGAATCAAGCAATTTTATTTGTTTTTGTCCAGCTACAAAATCATTATAAGTATTAAAAAGAGGGAAGAGAACAAGGAATGCTGTACACTTTAATCATTATGTATTAAGTCTGGGCAACCTTTGAACTCTCTGGGTATGCAGAAACATGCATCGACATTTGGTTCCCCAGGGAGAAGTAGCAGCAATGCACCTTGCTCCATGGTGCATGGCAGGTTGCCCTGGGTGGGGTAGGGGAGGCTGGGGCCAGCACTGTGCTGGCCCCAGCAGCCTTACCTGGAGTCCTGGGGGTCTCCTGGGGCTGCACCCACAGTGATTCTGTCATGCAAAGCCTGGCTGGCAGCCTCAGCACAGCTCTGGGTGGCCCAGCTCTGCTTTCAAGAAATGAATGCTGCCTGAGTGTGCACTGAGCCAGTTTTTATCCTGCAATATAATTTTTTCCTGCAGGATATCCAAGGGGCAAAAAAACCCATGGGAAAAAAAACCTGGCATAGTGCACAGCTGGGAAGTGCACCTTTGCAGTGTGGAGAGCACCAGGCTGTGTGGTATGTGGCGCTGTGAACATGTTTGCAGCGCCCCGTACTGCATCACTGTGATCCTGCACCAGCTATAATCCTCATATTTGTTCAGCAGGCACTTTAATAAGCAACCTTACAGGGAGCGTAGTAAGCATGAACACTGTTTTCTAGTGATATACAGTATTTTCATAATAATAATAAAAAAAAGGGGGTGATCAATATTTGATCATTGGAGCTAAGTACAGAGGTTGAAAAAGCCTGAGGTGGAATTGATTCAATCTTTGCAGGTTTTTCTAAACTGCATAGATTGAACCAAAAACTAACTAAACTGACATTCAGAGTTTGGGTGGCCAAGATAGAAGCCTGTCCTAGCCCAGGCCAGGAGCCCAGTGGGTACTCACATGCACCAACTCTCATGGCAACACTGCCTAAAGCTGCTGAACCCATCCCAGCAGCAGTCCAGGCCTGATTGCTTGCTGGACACGTGCCCCCACCTGCTGTTAGCAGCAGGGAGGGGAGAGCCAGCAGATGATCGTTCTCCAGACCTGCCCCCTCGACACCCCCTGGCCCAGACTAGTGGGCTGGGCTGAGCTGGGATCAGCTCACCCCCTCCCCAGCTGCCTGCCTCTGAAAGGTAGGGGAAGGAACACATCCTCCAGCTGGGGTCTGCCCAGTGTGGGAGAGAAGCCACCACTGGGGAACTTTTCCCCCACCACAGCCTAGAGGGCTAGGCTGGGAATGGCTCAACCTATTCTCCCCCCAGCCATCCGAGAAGCAAGGGGGCAGAACACACCTCGTGGCCTGGCACCAGCCCCCAGCTGAGGTCTGCTTGGTGCTGAGCATAAAAGCCCCCACCAGGAAGGCTGGGGAGGAGGTGGGCCTGAGTTTTTCTCAGGGTGAAAAGCCCTTCCCTGGGCCTTTCCCCCCATGCCAGGCAGACTGGCTTGGGTGGGGCCAGTACCAGGCTGGGGGGTGTGTTGCCTTCCTGCCTCCCCCTGATTCTTTGAGGTGGACAGCTGGGGAAGGGGTGGTGCTGAGCTCCCCAGTAGGGGCTTTCTCCTGCTCTAGGCAGACCCCAGCTGTGGCCCAATGCTGTTTATGTCCACTGAACTTCTGTTGTTGTACAGATTTTAAACCAGTTCAGATCACTTATGTCAGTTTATGTGTAACTTCTGTCCCTAGCCCTCAGGCTAGGGACAGAAGTTACACGTAAATTGGTATAAGTGATCGGAAACTGGTTCAAATCTGTAACACAGCAGAAGTTCAGTGGACATAAACCATTTTTAAAATGGCCAAAACTGATTTAAGATAAACTTGGATGGATGTCATATAAAATTTAATTGATTTAGGCTAAATCAGCTTATTGCATTTCTGTCTCAGATCACCTCCAGATTCAAGTCAATTCACAGTCTCCTAGCATCCCAGGATGATTCATAGATGCTAGGGTTGGAAGGGACCTCAATGGATCATTGAGTCTGAACCCCTGCCAGTGGCAGGAAAAAGTACTGGGGTCACGTGACCCCAGCCAGGGGTTTGTCCAGTCTTTTCTTGAAGACCCCCCAGGTAGGGGAGAGCACCACCTCCCTTGGAAGCCTGTTGCAGATTCTGGCAACCGTAACCATAAAGTTATTTTTGATGTCCAACCTAAATCTACACTCTATCAGCTTGTGGACATTGTTTCTGGTTATTCCAAGGGGTGCTCTGGTAAACTGAGAGTCTCGTATTCCCTCCTGCTCCCCACCCCCAGTGAATTTGTATACTGCCACAAGATCCCCCCTCAGCCTTTTCTTGTGGAGGCTGAAAAAGTCCAGGTCTCTCAGCCGTTCCTCATAAGGCCTTCCCGGCAGGCCTCTAACCATACGAGCGGCCCTCCTCTGGATCCTCTCAAGGTTGTCCACATCCTTCTTGAATTGTGGTGCCCAGAACTGGGCACATTACTCCAGCCTGTGGCCTGACCAGTGCTGCATAGAAGGGTAGCATCACCTCCCTGGACCTGTCCACGAAGTGCCTACTAATGCATGACAATGTGTGGTTAGCTCTGCTAATTACTTCGTCACATTGACAACTCACATTTATCTTGGAGTCAACAACCATTATGAGATCTCTTTCTGCCTCTGTGCTGCTGAGAAGGTCATCCCCCAGCCTATAGGTGCTAGTGATTCCCTCTCCCTAGGTGCAGCACTTTGCACTTGCCCTTGTTGAATTGCATCCTATTGTTCTCTGCCCACTTCTCTCCAGGTCCACCTGGATTCAGTTTCTTTCCATCAGTGTGTTTGCTTCACCTGATAGTTTGGTGTCATCTGTGAGTCTGGGCAGGGTGCTTTCCGTGTCCTCATCCAGGTTGCTGATGCAGATATTGAACAGCACCTGCCCAAGGACTAAGGCTTGGGGACCCCACTGCCCACATCTTTTGAGGATGCTTTGCATCTCCTCATAAATCCTCCCTCAGAGGGTGGGTGGGCTAGCTTTGACTCAAGCTTTCTGCTCCAGCTGGGTAGGGAGATGTGCTTTAGAGCTCCCAGGCTTCTGGCCTGGGCCACTGAAGGCACGTGGCTGTATTTCTGGAATCAAAAGTTAATGTCCACTTGTTGATTGGTTCAGTCTGTGCATTTTAGACTAACTTGTGAAGATTGAATCGATTCAGCCTTGGGCTTTTGACTGTCTGTACTTAGCTTGAGAGTCTTGTTGACCCCCTGTTGTATACAGAAGTGAGATATGCAGCCAGCACTCTTAAGGTTTACTTACAGTAGCAGGGGGTTTCCCAAATCATTTTCTTCTCATCACACCTCACATTAAGTTATGTCTGCTTTATTGCTTAATCATGACCTCTGGTGATGGCTGCTGTGATGGTGGTTTATCATTTTTAGCACACTGTGACACTGGATTATAAATCCCATGATGCAGAAGTGTAAAGATTTTATATTGCAGTATAGGCAAAAGAGTACTGAGTTAGTGAATGCTTGCTTTTGCCTTCATACTGTGCCCTATGGCCTACGTTGCTTATTAAGGAAAATGAGTTCCATGTGATGCTCCAAAAATCCAAGCCACCAAGTAGTTGTTCTTCAGCCAATAGAAAACAAATGAAACAGCCCCCGTATCTCCCAAGAGACTACCTGATGAGTTCCAAGAGAATGCAGGATTGATGTATACATATTCTGACCCTTTTCCTAACTTGGGAATTCTCCTATTACAAAAAAGTGAAAAAGAGAAAAAATAGTTTTGTGACTCTTCCATAGTAAGTAGTAATAATCACAAATTTGTTGTAAAATAATGATGCTGTTTTTTTCATTGTGGACTTTTTCCTGTACAGATATGCCCTGTTTTAGCTTTGTGATTGATCAAACTGAATTTGCAGAAAGTCAGTATCTGATTCACACACTAAATTGGTAGAGTCAAGATCAGTTCTCAGCCATGCTACAGATTTCCTTTGGGAAAGTGACTTGAGTTCCTGTCATACTCAGTCACCAATGTACTTTCATAAAACTCCCTGCTAACATTTCTGTGCCTCAGTTGCTCATCTTTTAAATATAATATGATTCCTCATGTCTTCCCATCTTTTAGTGTCTTGTGTGTTGTCTATCCTTAGAGTAGGGGACGGCCTCTCACTATGTTTGTATAGTGCCTAGCAAATTGGGATGCTGGTGAAGCCTCTCAGTGATACTATGATTTAGGAAAATATTTATTGGATGTATTGGTGGTCCATAAAACTTGCAGCCATTAGTACACAGTCTTCCTTAACAGAGGGTATGGTGAAAGATTATTGGGGTGTCATACATTCAATACAACTTTTTGGTTTGGACAGTCCCTTTTAGTGGTTGCTCACTAACTGTTAAGCAAAAATGAGAACAACAAGGATATTTAACAGTGTTGTGCATGTGGTACACCTGCTGTTAAAAAAGAAGGGTGGTAGACATTTGATTTTTGGTAGTTGTATAACGCAAGTTAATGTTATGTTGCACGTCTGGCATCCCAGTATGGAAAAGTACCTATAATATATCTTTTCTTTACTTCAGCAGAGCAAACATCACGGTTTCAAGCACTTCTTAGTGAGAGTACAGGTAATACTTGAAAAATTCTATCATCAATATTATATGGTAATTAACGTATTAGGAAATGTGTGTTTTGTTTTTTTTTAAAGTGTCCAGGAGCATTGAGTGATTTGCCCCCCCTACCCCGCCAAGTTATTAGCCTTTTGCTAAAAATATGTGTTTCCTTTAGATGAATGCCCGTTTTCTGTTAGTATGATCATCACTAAAATTTCAACTACTGTAGTGGCTAGGAAGTCTATTCTGTACTTTGCAGCTAGAAAGAGATATTTCAGATGAACAACACCTATCTGTTAATTAAACCTGAGGGGACTTTGGCAGACCTGTTTCATAAAACATGCCCATAGCCAGATCAGTGCTGGAAATGCGTAATTATTAAAGGGAAGGATTTGGTGCAGTTGTATAGCCCTATTCCCACACAGGGATCTGATGAGCATTTGGAGATAAATACAAACATTTCCCTGACAGTAAAAATTTTGCCTGTGGTACATATGCCACATTATTGATGGACTGCTTGAGTAGAGAACAGGATACAGGCAATTCAGAAGAGAAATCGGGTCACATTGATTTTATTTCAGTGATTGGCATTAGACATAGCATTGCCACTTCTTCATGCTTATTGGAGAGGTTATTCCAGGATAAAAGAAAATCTGGAGTACATTAGAAAACTCTATGACCTGTCTTGCATGTCTGACTTCACTCAAAACTAAACCCTTAGGTCATGTACATGCAAACATCTTCAGTGACTTCAGTGGGAGTTCAGCCATGATTTGAGGGCAGTATCTGACCTCTAACTGTCACCCAGCTTAGTTTGGGATCATTTTTCTGGGATATTGGAATGTAACAAAACTGGCATGTTTAGAATTCATGTAGCATCATGCATTGCTTGAGAGAGCCCCTCATTGTCTCCTCATTGAAGCTAGTCTAAGTCACCAACCAATAAGAATATTGACAGAGCTGAATCAGTCCTCTCTCAATCTAAATGCTTACACTAAAGGGTGATTTTCCAGTGCCTCTGGTTGATTAATGAATTTTGCCTAACAAGTGTGAATTTTTTAATGAAGTTTTCAGCCTCATATTCTAATCAGGTTTATTGACAAAAGAGCTAAAAGAAGCAAGAATAAGGATATTCCTGGCTTAGGAGGGAATCATTACTCTGGTTTGTAATCCCTCAGAAAACCTGGAATCAAGGAAATCTGAGGTCTGTAAAGGTTGTCACCATCCTCCATAATCTTCTACAAAAATGGATGAGTCAGAACAGATCTATCTGCATTTAAGAGAACAGACACTTTCCAAAGTCTGGTTCTCTGAGCAGAAGCCTTTTTTCTGTGCTTCTCTTGGCATGAATACATGGCATAGTGTTCTCACAAGAAGTGCAGATGAATGGGCTGAATGTTTTAGTGAGCTTGAGCAGCTATAGATCTGGTTCACAGATGGAACCCAAAGCACCATCAAAACTTCCAGAATTTCAGCAACCTCTGTTCTCTTAAATGTGAAATTATTCTTTGTCCACAGCTCTGCACAACCCTATGTGATTCTGACTCATCTTATCAGTAATGTGAACATTCACAAGGAGAAGATTAAACAAGTTATTGTCCAGTCCAGTTATTGTCCAGTCTGTTTCAATGAGCGTTACAATATGGGGACATATTATACAGATAAGCAAGCCTTCCGTTGTCCTCAGTATGGCCAAGGATACATTTCAAAATTTCTTCTTGCTACTGACCATGAGATGTGGCATGAATTTGCCACTGGCACTCTAGCTGTCCTTCCTCTTGTTTCTTCTTTCACAAGCTTTAAATATACAGTACTGACAAATAAAGGAACCAAGGAAGAGAGCACTTGGGGCCACTCTTTTGATGGTTATGGACCCGATTATTTGAACGTATCATCATTATTACTGTAACTGTTGGGAAAGCAGTATGTTCTGAGGGGGCTGTGTAAATCTCATAAGTTCCATTAAAATCTTATAGTCGGTGATCAAAACAGGTTCCTGGCTTCAGAGAAATAAAGAATATCTCAGCCTCAAATGGTAGGAGGCAAGGATCAGATTGTGACAAAGGAGTAACCTTTCCCACCTCTTACACCATCCCAAGTATTAGGCCCAGGCTAGCCAGCTGTACATGTAAAGCCAGACTGCGCCTGTGGGGTTTCTCTGGTTGTCATCATTTGAATGAGCCCAGTGGACTTCTCAGCAAAAGAGGTGTGAAAGCTACTGAACATTTTCAGCTGCGGCAATTTCAGGATCACTGCCAGGAGGAATCTGAGAAAGCCCAGCTGGGTTTTTGTGATACGTCCTTTACATAATATTAGCCAGTCGTCTCTCACACCCAGGAACAATAACTTCTAGACACACTGCATTTGATTCATTGTTACAACAGGTAGCACAACCTTTATATTGAGAATTCTTGTTGTTTCTTTATTTTGAGTCTCAAGTTTATTTGAAGGCTCCTACAGTTGTGTGATGACATAAGAAGAATGTCTTCTGTTATCATTTTATCTAAGTAATTATCTAAGCCTCTGTGGCTGGAGAATAAAGCTTGAAAATATTGAACCCTTAAGCCTTGAAAACTGAAAGCATTTTCATGCTTAAGATCTCAAGTGTGTTCCTGTTTTCATGCATTTTAAGGTCTTACCTGTTATCAGTGAATATTTGGGGTTGGTGCACTGTAGGTTACGTGAATGCTAAGGAAGCATTTGTGGTGTATCCGACTTGCATTTCCTCTGTTCCAGCTGCACTGGAATGAAAAGCATTTGGAAAAAGTGGGGTTCTCCCCCTTTTGTTACTATATACAGGACTTGGGCTATTATTTTTGGGTGGGGGGTTCACTCTGCTTTGATCCTGCTGTTGGTCCTCTTCAAATGACTCCCTCTGATTTCAATGAGTTTGACTGTGCCCCGTGAGTGTCAGGTTCTGGGCAATTGAAAAGCATGCCAGTGATTCTGTTGACTTTATTGGCAGGAGAGTCAAGACCGTTTACAAGCTGAATTGTTGAAATGTTATGAATGTTATAATAAAGAATGCCCCAGCATCATACCCGGTGTCATGTAAGGTAGAGAAGACTGGTGAGGTAGCTTTTGCCAACCAAATATAATAACAACAGTGTAGGATCTCTGGAGAATACTAGTAAAAACACTAAATAATGAGCCTCGCTAATGCACTGACCTGTGCATCACATTCCTTGGGGGGGCATGGTTTGCAGGTTGTGTATGCGCTTATGAGTATCTGTCCTGCTGGCTAGTATGAATACCATGATGAGCAGAAAGCACTTGCCAGGGATGCATTTCCATCCAGTGATATAGCTACGTAGCTTTATTTTTGAGTCTGGCTGTGAGAAATTCTGGCATTGTTAGCAGGAGCCTTTGCAGCAGGTTGCAGCTAGTAGCGTCTGTTCAGCTTCCTCAATCAGTCGTGGCAAGATTCAGCTCTTCAGATTTACTACTTGTTACATTTTTAGCTGTCGTATGACCACCTCATATGCTTAATCATTTCCCAGTCCCTGGGGGTGTGTTTATATGCTTGCATGGAGATGCAAACAAAAAAAAGTCAAATATGAAAACACTGAATTGTAATAAAACTTGGCACATTCATATGTGCACATACACTAGGCATAACATTTCCTGGAAGCCTGCCTTCAGAGTTAGCAATAATGGCAGGAGACTCTTAACCCAGTCATTTTCAGGGCAAGACATAAAAGTCAGTTCACTAATAAGGACCAGGCCTGTTGCAATTTGGCATGTCACCAGTTATGATAGAAACAGCTAAGGATGTTCTTGCAGTGCCTCCAGGTACATTTATTAAATGAAAACAAGGTAAGAAAATATAACAGCCAGGAGTGTGTTCCCGATGGTGTTCTCCAGCTCATGAAAGCTCGAGTGAAATGGCTGCACAGTACTTTGCAGATTAATACTTTTATTGAGGCCACCTTAGTAAGCTCTCCACAGTACACACAATGCTCTCCAGAACAGTGAAAAATATAGCCAATATAGTAATAGGTTGCTTTCATTTCCAAAGATTAATATATTCATGCAGGCTCTAGAGGCTTGCTATAATATAGATGAGACTAGAAGAGGACATGATAAATGTCACTGAAAAAATTCAGCAATAATATGTTAGAAATCTGTTATACATTATGCATGATTTTATTGAAATCTGCATGTAATCACTGTGCTATAGTTCATGCTGCCTCTAGTATTTGAGCTATCCCCTTCATTCTTGTTCTAAAACCAAACACCCTTTCCTTATTTCATCACTCCTAGAGACCCATATCTTCAGCAAGGAACATAAGTGAATCTTACAAAAACATGTACATATGTGTATATAAAATGTGTGTGTTTGTGTGTAAAATGCAGTAAAATAAGCTGACCTCTAAACAGTTATGAAAACATGGTTGCTCAGTAACTTCCCAAAATACAACTGAAAATACAATACATGATAACAGATATTGCATTGTAAAGGTATGGCATTGTAAAATACATTTAGGAATGTAGGAAGATATTTTTCCAAACTTCTACAAATGGCAAGAAATTTTCTGATCAAAAAGGAACACAGCTATTTTATAGAACATTAAGAGAAGGAAAAAAAAGCTTCACCGCACAATGGGCTGTAAAATGTAGATGACTGAACATGTGGATGACTAGAGCACAGTTGTCTGGCATTCTTCTGTATGTACTTATATGTATAATATAATATATGTGCATGTTGAGAGAGAGGGAGGCAATATTAGTCTGTGTGGGATGGCATACAGTTTTTATTTGAGTTTGAGATGGTTCCATTAGTCACAATTAGTGAAACCACTGGGGTGTGCAGATCATTCTAAAGGAATATCAGTAAGATTGTAGAACACTTTAATTATTTTGTATATGCTACTAAAACTATATTTAATTGACAATTTAGGGAATTTTCAGGCTTTTTCTTTTGTACAATGTGAAGCAAAGCTTATAACAGTAAATTAGTTAGCGTAAGTCCTATGGAAGTAAAATAGGAATGAAATAAACATTCCAAAGAAATAGCTTTTTAAAAACACAATGGAGTTTAACGGGGAATAAATTCTTTCCATAAGTTTTTGGACTATCCTTCATAATTCTATAGGATATATATAAGATGTACTGAAGGATGGTCTGGAAATGGACGCTTCTGGAATTTGTATCACTAGAAAAGGGAATATTCTGCCATTTCAAGAAGGTTTGGTTCTAGTTCTACAGGATCTCAGGAAGTTGAACTTTAATGTCATAGTATTTTTTATAGTTAGAAAACTTTTTGATGTTTTAAAAGACTTAAGTTTTCTTTGAAGCCCTGCACAATTTGATTTATGAATCATTTGGCAAGACCTCAGGGAGGTGTAATTTTGGGGAAGGGGTACATCTGGGAGGGGAGGAGTATTTCTCTGGCAGGTTGATTTAATTAAGGGCCTTGTTACACCCTGCCCCCCCTTCACACCCCCCCTGCCTGCTCCTCCCCTGCTTATATGTGGCTGCTTGTGCTGTCTGCCCCAGGGGAGCTGGCAAGGAAGGGTTAACCTGTCTTCTTAGCTGCCACTGCTAAGCTGCTGCTCTTCTCCGGGCTGAGCCCACCCACGGACCAGCAGCTGTGGCAGCGGCAGTCAGGCAGGCAGGTCAGCCCTTCTCTGCCTGCTCCCCCAGGACAGACAGACCAGGCAGCCACATGTAAATCGGGTGGAGAGGTGGGGGGCAGTGAGCTTGGATCTAGGACACTAGGGGGCAATGGGCTTGATCCAGGCCAGTGGGGGAGGGGGAGGTGGGGGGAGGGGTTTACACTGAGGGCATTTTTACACATGCAAGCGCCGCACACCAGGTGCTTTTCAAGGTGCCTGGTGCTGAGTCACTTCCAGTTGTATAAGTGGCAAAATGTGCATCAGCACTGAGAAAATGGTGGCGGTGCACTTTTGAACTAAACCACATAGCTATTTTAGTTCAAAAGCACACTGCCACCATTTTCTGCATGCAGATGTGCATTTCGCCTCTTCTACAACTGCATGTGGTGCAGTGCAGTTTACATGAGCTTGCATGCAGAGTAGACTAAATTAATGGAGTCTTCTCCATAGTGGTGGATCTCTGGCACATCACACGACAAAAAGATATGCGTATAAATGCACTAAGGTGTAGCCTAGATTGTAACCTTAATGTGACATGAGCTGGGTAAAACAGTTCAGAGATAATTCTGCCCTAGAATGGTATAACTTTGAGCTCCATAATCAGTGCTGAAAGGTAGTTACAGGTACTAATGTGCAGACAATCCAGGTGTTAAAAGCTCCAGGAGCTGCCCAAAATTACTGTGCAACAATGCCCTATGAAAAATGTGGCAAGTGAATGAGGTCAGAGGACATGGATTAGTGGGAAGAGAGCAAGTGCAGTGGTCTGAGGACCTCAAAAAATGAATGTGGGCTGCAATTTATCATATATATATGTTTATTCATAATCATTCATTTTCCCCATTTACTTGATTATTGTTAGAACTGCATGTTGAATGTATTTTAATTAAACAAACACCTCTGCCCTAAAATAAATGCAGTGTGTACACCTGAAGTGGCTCATTAGCTCCTACCGTCCCATCCACAAAAGCAACCAAGTCTAAGCATGGCAGTGTAGCTTTTGATTATGGGTAGGGTGAAGGGAACAGAGGAAACCTGTGTTCAGAACACAGTAGAAATAATTCTTGGCACAGGTAGGGGTAGTGTGATTTGCCTTCCTCAGATATGAGGTAAGAGAGGACAGTATCTGGACTTGGACATCCATAATGGCTTTGCAGGTGGGATAAGATAAACCCTTCTTGGGCAGGATTGTGGGGAGGCCAAAGAGTATCCTGGGGGGGAGCACCAAATTGGTGTTGTGGAGGAGAGAAGACAGAGCCTGTTACTGCAAGGGTGCAGTGGCTGGAATTACGGCTGGGAAGAAGGGGGTGAGGAAGTATTTGGTCAGTTTGCCCTTGTGGGGAGCAAGACCATTAAATTAAAGCTGGTAAAAGATGACAGGAGCCTGGCAGTAAAGCAAGACACTGACATCTCATTCTAATCTACCCTTTTTACCTCTGAGTTGGAGGTGTTGGGGATTCACTGTACTTGGTTATGGGGAATTTCAAACAATAATTTGGACCTTTTTTGGTTCCACACAGCAGGGAGGGACTGAAGTTCGCTAAGCCCAGAGGCTGCCTTCTAGGGCATTTTAATAACGAAGAAGCTGCCGAAATGTAGGGGTGGCTGTAGACGTGCGAGGACACTGCTCCAATGTGCTGTAATTACAACGTGCCAGAGAAGACTCAGTTAATTGAGTTTGCTGGAGCATGCTAATTAGAGCGTTCTAGCAGCCTCTGTGTCTTGTGTATTCAGTGTCCCCATGCTTCAAAATGGTGGTGGGGCGCTTTAACTAAAGCTTGTCACATGAGCTTTAGTTAAAGCACCCCCATTGCCATTTTGAAGTGCAGGGCACTGAATATATGAGATGCTGCAGGAGTTGTAATTAGAGTGACTGTCAAAGCTGCTTTAATTAAGATGTCCCCCACCCCCAGAGCACAGGTAAAGATGTCCCTAGAAGTCTCTGTTTCTTTGTGTAGGATATTTCTTCCCTGTTCCCACAACTCTGGGACTTCAGTTACTCACCAGTTTCATATCCTACCAGAAATGGCCTGTCAGAGTTGTATATAATGCATTCCTGTTTCTAGGCTTCTCATCCAAGGGAGGGACACAGGGGATGTCAAGATCTCCAGGGCAAGAACTGAATTAGTGTTTGTGGTTTGTTCAATGCTTTGTATGTTGTTGATTAATAAGTAAAATATTTGCTAGGTACCTTGGCTTTAAATATATAGGTACACTATAGTATTTTTAAAAGAAATACTTTTCTGACTGACATTGATGCATTTGCTTCTGTATGTTTATTTTAGTGCCATCAATATGTTATATTGTATCCTTATATATCCAGAGGTGTCCTTTAAAAAAAAAAAAAAAAAAGTAACTGCCATTTGCTGCTTTAGCAACTGCATCCGTTTTGCAGAGCAGATTGGATTCTGTTGGTACTGAATGACAATCTAGGCACCCTATAAATAATGCTGCCTGCGGCTCACTGCTTTTTCTTTTCTCTCTCCCTTTTTTAATACGAGGGGTTGTTTTGTTTTTTTTAAGTAAAATATTCATTTACTTATGTCACTATGAACTAAAGTTGGGTTTGTGTTGCAGGACAACGTGTCATGGTCCCTGGACTGTATTTGTTTGTATTACCTGTTCTAGCAGCATGGCTAGAGCATGTTTAGATGAACAGAGGTGTCTGGTGTTCCTCATTGACTAAAAGTGGATTGGGAAGGAGGTGGAGGGGAGGCATGAGCTCACTACAGTCCAGTGCACTAGTCAGAAGAGTTAGTCTGGCATGAGGAGCAAAGTGAAACCTGAATCAAGCCTGCAGTGAGTAATTTCCATTTGAGATTAAGGGAAAGAATAGTCTTTCTCTCTCTCTCTCTCTCTCTCCCCCTCGCATTATAAAATAACTGAGCAGATGTTTGGTATATGCAGTGTTTCCAGCTCTGGTGTTTTTATTGGGAGTCTCATGATACTTGGCATCTTTCCTGAAGTGCCAAATGCTGGAATCATGATATTACACAAGAAGTTTCAGCTTTTTTTATTTTCTCTAGCATTCATGGATGAATAGAAAAGCTTGAAGATATAGAAAGTATCAGAAAAGCTAAAGAATAAGGTGGCAAATAAAAATAATTGATTTTTTAAAATTGTAATAAATAAACTTGCTATCCTAAAATCAGTATAATCATTTTGAAATGAGGGGGAATGACTTGTGATCATTTTCAATGCCTGAAGTTTGCAGTATTCAGTGTAGCCTTACATGCAATGGTTTCATCAGCCATGAGGAAAGGGAGCTCTTCGTTCCTTATGGTTACTGCCATAGGCTCATGCCAGACTTCTCTGTCTCTCAGCTGTTTCTGTTAGTGGGGTTTCTTCACTTCCTAGAAGCAGACGATGTGAGAGGCTCTAAACACAGACACTCAGTAGCCTTACCTCTAGAGGAGCTAGATGGGGGTCAGTTGGGTCTGGGAGAGGGTCGTGGAATACTATGTCTGGGAGAGGGTCATAGGATGCTATGGCCTGTGATTTGAGGTGTGGGTGGTTAGGCATCTGAGTAGTGAGGTATCAAATCTGGCTGCTGAGACAGGAGAAGGGCATATATATATGTGTTGTGTGGATGGGGAGGTGAGAAGAAAGAACTGGTGGTTGTTGAGACTGCTTCAGCAGGAGGAGCCTCAGCTGCTCAGTGCAGGAGGATGTGTGTGTCTGGAGTAGTTGGGGGGTCAGTAGGAAATGCCTGTTTCCATCTTTCTTGTTGCTTCACACACTTCCTCTGATCCCTGGCTGCCACCACATAGCCCAGCATCTAGGTGCCCAAAAGACACAACACTGCAGCCTCCAGAGCTGGGTGAAATTTCAGCAGTTGTCTCTAACAGATGCAGGATATGTGCTGGGAATGGGAATGGCACACCAGAAAGGGAAGGCAGAAAACACTACATCTGCTTCTAGCAGAGAAGGCTTAGTTTTTTGCTTTATCTTTGAACTCTTGGCCCAGCAGTAAGGATTAGTTGTCTTGTCATGCTGTGGAGGAATGTGTAGACTCATACTGTAACAATGTTACATGGCTTTGAGAGCAGCAGCTATTACATTTTGCCCAATGGCAGTAATGGCACTAGTGGGCTGGGTGGAGCACCAGGCTTGGGCATTGTATCCCACACCTGGGGGTGGGGAGGTGGGGCAGAGGGGGAACCAGAATCGCCTCCACCCACCTTGGGAATCTTTGCCACAGCCCTGCACTTCCCAGCTATAGGAACCAGGCAGCACAGCTCCTCACCGAGTAGTGTATCTCAGGGGTGATTGAAATGGTGCCCGCACCCTCCCCTCCTGCCTCCCCCACTGGGAATCTGCAATGGCAAACATGGTCCTGTGCACACCTGGGCAGGTAAAGTGAATAAATGGGGCAACAGGGGTGGTGGCTCCAGGAGCCACACCATGGGGCTGCTGAAGGTGCTGGCCAGTGAGCCTGTCCTCAGCAGCAGCAGGAGCCCAAGCCTGTGCAGCTACAGCAGCAGCCACAGCAGTAGCAGCTCCTGTCTGAGTGCAGATCAGGTGCTGGTAAGACCCTTTCTTCCTCTCCCTCCACCCCCACTCTCCAAAGGTCTGAATAATCCCCCTCCACGTGCTGAAGTACCTCATTATACCTTTGCCCAATGGTAAGGTTTTTTTTGGTGAGATCTTTTATTGGACCAAGTAAAATATCTTTTATTGGACCTGGAGGGAAGGGTGCAGGTGGGCAGGGAGCAGATACTGGAAGGAGGAACCTGTGCACTGCCACTGCTGTCCCCGGCTCAGCCTAGCAAACTGCACAGCTGCTCCCTAAAGCTTGCAGGTAGATCAGGGCAGGGCAGCTCTGGGACTCCTTTGTGCCTGCATCAAGCGGGGACAGCAATGGTGGAGTGGGATGGGTTCCTTCCAGTGTCTGCTCCTTCTCAGTGGGGAACACCAGGGGGCGGGGTGCGCAGGGAGCTGGTGTTGAAAGGAATCTGTATGGTGCAGCTCTGGTTGAGCCTGGCTCCCTGTGCAGTTGCTCCCTGCAGTGCCCAGCAGGAGAGGGGCAGGAGCAGCTGTGGAGTTCTACCCGTGTCCGGGTCAGCCAGGAAGAGTGGTGCAACACAAGTCTCCTCCCTACAAGCTCTGATTCCTGCCCACTGCCCTGGTGCCTCCCCAGAGTGGGGGCTCCCACCAGCCCTCACTCCCATTCTCCCATGGTTAAGGGGCAGTGTGCTACCTCCCCATTTAAGGAAGTCTAGATCCACCCATGCTTATAAGAACTGCGAGGTCTCAAATGGAGTGACTGTTCTGTGAAAAGTGTTCTCCCAGAAGTGATTGTGTACTACTGTCCTTTATCATTTTTCTGTGAGAGTTAATCCAAGGCTGTTTAGTGTTACCCACAGAGTTCTTGAGAGGGTAGTTAGTAAATTCATGAAATGCCTTTCAATAATGGGAATGTATTTAAGATGGCAGAGAATCCAGAACTACCTATAATATGGATGGTTGGTGGGTCAGGGGTAGGTTTCAGCAAGGGACTCTGACTTAAAATATAGTCCTTCTTTATTCCCTTAGCTAAGACTCCTTGTGAATTGTTGAGCAGGAAGAACCTACCTGCTGAAGAATAGCATTCTATCATTTCAGTCAGTGTTACCTAGCCTGTAGTTGGACTAGTGTGTATGGGCACCTACATGCAAGCGTGGAGGCCACTCTAACGCACAGGAATTCCAGCATGTTGGAGCAGACTCACTTAGTCGAGCAATTGCCATGCTCCAGAAACCTCCTGCATCTTGTGTATCAGCATCCCCACACTTAAAAATGGTGGCAGGAGGACTTGATCCAAAGCTCATTGAAAGAGCTTGAGTTCAAGCACCCCAAACCCTGGAGCACATGTAAAAGTGCCCTTTGTGTGCAAGGCTACTGTGCTTTATGTTGGCTTTCCTGCACATAACTCAATTTTTCATATTTCACATATGAACCTTACAGTTGTGGTAGAGGTATTCTCTATCCAGACATCACATGAATAAGATGAATACTCTTGGTTCAGAAGTTGTGACAGTGTACTTAGTTGCTAACTCTGTATGTAATAAAAGGGAGTCATTTTCAGTTTCTTCCTGATGATGGCTGTTATTATGGATGTGTTGAGAACAGACTTGGGTGTCCCCCTGAACCACATGTATATCCAAGATGTGCATTCTTGCTTGGGAATACCTGAAAATAAAGCATATATATGTAATTCTGGAATTAAGGGCCATCAGACTGACCTGCAGTGGTATTCCTGCCCTTTTTGCAGAACTCCCCAGTGGAAATCATGGCAGAAAACACATCCATAATGCAATAAATAAACAATACATACATTGATAGTTTTCTGGTAAAATGCTGCCATCCACATAGTGTAATTACATGGTCTCTGCACCAGTGATTCTCAACCAGGATGAAGTGGCACCCTGGGGTGCCTTTAAATCCTTTCAAGGGTGCTACAAAATGCTACACAATGTTAGCATTGTTCGGTGTGCAAACATGGTTCTCAAAGTAAACCCAGAAATTTCAAATAGGCATTCAGAGTGTTAAAAACATACTGAACGGTTCTGGTCTTTCTGAATTCTTTGCAATACAGGAATTGCTTTAATATTTTTCTGTTGTCAAAAAACAAGTGAAAAGTAAGAGCTGGCATGTTTCAAGGTGTGCCTTATACCAATAAAGGCATGCTTTTGAGTTTCGCAGAGTTGAGAACCACTGCTCTACACTTTCCAGGGATAAACAATAAAATAGTATGTTCCTTGATCAAATGAAAAATAGCTGGAAATGTATCGTAGACTAGCATTTTGCTATCCAAGTGTCTTCTCTTGAGGGTTTCAATACCATCTTACTCATATGGAAGGATGTGAAGATGATTTATCTATAGGAGCTTGGAGTTCACAGGGTCTGTATGCAGAGGTGGTACATTGAAATCTCCATGTCAATACAGCTTTAAAGATATACAACTGGATCTTTTCAAAGGCTTACCAGATGGACACATGCAGGTGAATTTTAACAGGCATGGCAAGGACAGCATCTTTGAGGCTGCTGACAGACAGTCAGTTAAAGGCACAATGGTATCTGGTCCATGATCCCAACAATTGCTTTTCCTGCAATGACATGTGTGTATGGCAGGCGGTGTAAAAGTGGTCTGGGGAATCAGATCTCAGTCATGCCATATTGCTGGTTCAGGGGCAGCCCAGGCTTCCCCTGCACCACCATGTGGTATTCCTGTGGCTGGGAGCGCTGGTCAACTGATTGGCTCTTCTAGCTGTGGAATTGAGGGCCATGGCTGGGGGTCCCGATCAGGTGATGGCTGTTCTCCAGCTGTGGGAGTGCATGGGCGCCAAGGGCCGAGGGTACTCCCACAGCTGAGAGCTCTTGTTAGCTGACAGGTTCCCTTCAGGGCTCCAGTGCTGACCACATGTTCGATGTATGGTGTGATAGGAACTAGCCACAAAGTTATATATAT
>NW_017729029.1:81125507-81126787 GCF_001723915.1 Gavialis gangeticus | reverse complement strand
CAGGTGATGGCTGTTCTCCAGCTGTGGGAGTGCATGGGCGCCAAGGGCCGAGGGTACTCCCACAGCTGAGAGCTCTTGTTAGCTGACAGGTTCCCTTCAGGGCTCCAGTGCTGACCACATGTTCGATGTATGGTGTGATAGGAACTAGCCACAAAGTTATACATATTTTGTGTAATCATTTTATGGCTTATTTACTATTTTATTGCATCATCAACTGAATAAACATGAGGCCAGGTTAGTACTTAAGATGTGATTAACTGGTTAATCATGTTTTAAGTGTAATGCCTGCTGGGGGCATGAGACTACAGACAACCTATTGCCACATTGCAAATCTCTGTTCCAAAGCATGATTGACATCCTAAAGTTTCTCTAAGAAAAGTTCACTAATAATTTTATCATGGAAAAACAATGTATTTTCCTTTAGCTTCATTTTTGGACATGGCAGAGTTATTTTCATTGAGACTTAGCAAAAAAACTGTAGCCAGTGGCAGACATTTGTCATAGATAATTTCATCACCAGCAGTTAAGTTTGGCAAGCTATGAGCTACTAATAATAGGATGTGAAAAGTGCCAAGTGACCTTAAATATCATATATAGTAGTGGTTGTCAAACTTCTTAAAGTTATGAAATACTTTAATATTTCTTTTTCTGCTGCAGAACTTCTACCCCTATCCTAAAGACTAATGCCAAGCTAGGCAATTTGACCTGGCAATGGCAGTGCACCATCTGGCCCACTCCACCATTACCCCCAGTCTCTTTATGGAGCCCTCGATGATCTATTGTGCAACCTCAGGATTCCACAAAATATAGTTTGAAAACCACTGAAATATAGTTTTGAGCAATTGGATACATGTCAATAAAATATTAGAACTGAAGTATAACATTAAAACCCCAGTGGTTGCCACTGCAAATAAGCCGTTTCTCATTGGTACTAAAGAATGGTCACAAGTAATCCTTGTCATGTTCTATAGGCAAACCTAAAGTACCTTAGATTATTTTGTGTGATAGTTGTTAACACAAAGCTTTATTCTTTTAATGATAACCACCGTTTCAAGGTACAAACACATATAATGGGTTTTACAGATTGTTTGTGCTTTATAATTTAACAGTTCATGTTCCAAATGGGTGTTCAAGGCCTGAAAATTGTACAGAACTTCCTATATCAACTCTTAATTTTCTTTCCCCTTATTTATGAATTAGCAGTTAGCAGTGTTAAATATTTTCTAAGTCCAAGGCTGTAATGTACAAGAGACACTGTATTCCTGTTGCCCTGTGGGGTC
>NW_017729029.1:81119600-81120507 GCF_001723915.1 Gavialis gangeticus | reverse complement strand
GTCAGGCAAACTCTCAGGATCTCAATATTGCACTGTTAGACAGGAGGGTGTGACACAATTGCACATATACAAACACACAGATCATTTGGTGCATACACACACACACACTACCAGCTCAGGCACATACACATCCAAACCAGCCTAGGCACATGCATACCTATCACCAATTCAAGCACATACACACTACACACTAAAAATTAGACAAAAATCAATTGTCAATACCCATACACTCATTACACATACACAGATCACTAATTCGTATATCATGCACACAATTTATATATATACACACACTCACTAGTTCATACACATACAACCCATCTACACATAGGTAAGTTCCTAACTTGGATTGTATGGTATGTATGTGTGTGCTTGGGGTACCTGGGAGAAGGTTAAGGTGAGAGAGAGAGAGTTAAAGTGTAGGGAGTGAAAGTTGCCAGAACCAGGATTAGAACTAGAGAGAAGCTGACTGAGGAACTGAGGCTTGGGTTTACTTAAGAACAGGTGGCCCCAGGGTTACTGGAGATCACTGGTGCATGGGAAGGGGGGAAAAAAAAAAAGAAGCCTGGTGGAAAGGAGGAGACAGCCAGCAAAGAGAGAGAGACAGACACCTGGGAGCTTGGGGCTGGAAACTGAGGCAGACAGCTGAGATATTGGGGGTGACGGGGGCAGATAAGTGGTGGCAAGGAGGAGACTGCCAGGAAAGAAACTGAGGTTGCTCATGGGAAAAGGCAGTGGGGATTAGACAGTGGCAAAGAAACAGGGGGTTTGGAGGCAGAGAGGAGCTCAGGACAGGTGTTGGAGGTGGCAGAGAGCCAGAAGCAGGAGAGGGAGAAATGAGACAGAAGTTAGAGGGGTGAGGAGCAGAGATTGGAGCAGGGCCGGAACCGTAGCAAAGCAAAACCCA
>NW_017729029.1:81112641-81114600 GCF_001723915.1 Gavialis gangeticus | reverse complement strand
CTTGGAGGCAGAAAGGAGCTCAGGACAGGTGTTGGAGGTGGCAGAGAGCCAGAAGCAGGAGAGGGAGAAATGAGACAGAAGTTAGAGGGGTGAGGAGCAGAGATTGGAGCAGGGCCGGAACCGTAGCAAAGCAAAACCCAACTCGGTCCAAATAACAGGTTTATTAAACAGACAACACACTACACAGCCCCATGAAGTTATTGGTTCGCACACGCACACGCACACACAAGCACTCACGATGGCAGCAGGAGAAAGATACTTAGTGAAAGGGCTAGAGTCCAGGTGGGGAAGAGAAACAGAGTCCAAGTCCTTGGTTGAAGAGGGGGTGGGGGGTGATAGCTATCCAGGCTGGAAAGGGGTCCTTGTCCAGCAGGTGTTGTCCAGAGGGGGGTCACTGGCAGGGCCTCTGGGTGGATAGGTGGTGTGGCATGGTGCTGGTACAGATGGAGAGGGTGTCCCAAGGAGTAAGTCTTCATCCCCATTCATTCCGGAATCAAGTTGCATAGGAGGGGTAGGTGTGAGTCATGGGTTACACAACCAGGCCTGGGGGAAGGATGGATCAAAATGGAAATTTGACATGACTTATGCTAATGACATATGTAGGCCTGAATCATATAGTACCAGTAAAACAGTAATATGGAATTTAGGAGATTAGTGGGAGAGGCACCGAGCGCCCAAAAAGTAGAGGATATGGGAGTCCATGAGGGATGGTCATACCTTAAGGGGACAATCCTCCAGGCTGAGAATGTGACAGTCCCTGAGAGAAAGAAGTGGGGCAAGAGCTCTCTGAAACCCCCATGGCTCAGCAAAAGCATTCGAGAATGCCTGAGGGCCAAAAGGGAGGCGTACACCCGGTGGAAAGGAGGGGTTATTAGGAAGGCCAAGGCAGGGATGGAGCTCAGGCTAGAGACCAGAATTAAGGACAACAAAAAGTTCTTCAAATGCACTGGGAGTAAGAAGAGGGCACCGGGTAATGTAGCCCCTGCTAGACTCAAATGGTAATCTTGTGGCTATGCCAAACAAGAAAACCAAAATTTTTAACAAGTTCATTGCCTCTGTTTTCTTGGACAGGGACCAGGACAGCTCTCCCACCACAGGTAGGGGCAATCTTGGGGATAGCACTGCCAGGCCTCGGGTCTGCGCAGATGTAGTTAGGGATCTTCTGGAAGGGCTGGATGTTTTCAAATCTCTGGGCCCTGCTGCCCTCCACCCACGGGTGTTGCGAGAGCTGTCGGGGGTCATTGCTGTTTCCTTGGCCTGGTTGTATGAGCGATCGTGGTCCATGGGCCAGGTGCCCAGAGATTGGAAACTAGCTAATGTGGTCCCCATTTATAAGAAAGGGAGAAAGGAGGACCCACTAGGGGCCAGCGGGAGAGGTTATGCTTAGGGGCAACAAACACGGCTTCATTAGAGGCAGGTCCTGTCAGACCAACGTGGTGGCCTTCTATGACCAGGTCACCAAATCCTTAGATGCAAGGGTAGCAGTGGACGTAGCCTTTCTGGACTTTAGGAAGGTCTTCGACACTGTCTCTCACCCCATTCTCATTAAAAAACGGGGCTGTGGCATCGACACCTACACAGTCAAATAGGTTGCTAACTGGATGGAGGGCTGCACCCAGAGAGTGGTAGTGGATGGGTCATTTTTGACCTGGAGGGATGTGGGCAGTGGGGTTCCACAGGGCTCAGTCCTCGGGCCCGCACTGTTCAACATGATCAGTGACTTGGATGAGGGGGTAAAAAGCACCCTGTTCAAATTTGCTGATGACACTAAGATGTGTGTGTGGGGGGGATGTGGGCACGCTAGAAGGGAGGAATAGGCTGTAGTTGGACCTAGACAGGTTACAGGTGTGGGTGGATGAGAATAGGATGGGATTCAACACTTACAAGTGCAAGGTGATGCACCTGGGGAGGAAGAACCAGCACCATACCTACAGGCTGGGGAACTCCCTTCTCATCAGT
>NW_017729029.1:81111679-81111903 GCF_001723915.1 Gavialis gangeticus | reverse complement strand
TCAGACTAGATGATCTGTTCAGGTCCCTTCTGACCCCCAACTACTATGAAATTTTGAAACTACCCCTTTTTATGGGGCAGACTACCTCTGATCTCCTACGGGGAGGGCCTGTCCAAGCAATGTCAGTCCTGTTCTAGAGGGCTCCAGGTGTTCTTACTGAGCATATGAAGCCTGGCACAATGGAGGGTTGCCTCATCTTTTGTTTCTTGAATGCTGAGGGTCGT
>NW_017729029.1:81108181-81111269 GCF_001723915.1 Gavialis gangeticus | reverse complement strand
GGGAATAGAGAGGGAGAGACAAAGTCAGAAATGGTTGGGGAGGGGGAGGGAATGCATTTAAAAGAAAGAAAAAGAAAAATTGGGGGTTTTGCTATTCCTATTTGCAGAAATATTTGTGGGGGGGGGGTCTTCATCCAGTGAAAAACTAAGTAAATGAACACTGGGTGTAGTTGATTATGATAAGAATTGCTCTTTAAAAGCAACTAATATATGTAAGCATTAAAAGGCATTACAGTTAACTCTGTTTATAGTGTTCTGGCCTTTAAAACAGACTAAGATTTTGTTCCAGTCATCTTTGTAGTTCAGTCTCCGGGATTTAATCTCAGTAATGTGTTACACTCACTATTGTCCCAGTGAATTTGTTGACAGACAGTAATTGGGTCACTGCATTGAAATGCCCGGTGTAAGCTCAGAATTCTCTTTGCTGGTTGGCATGACAACCATAGTGGTCGATTAAACATGCGCAGAGAGGAATCAGCAGCCTGTGATTTTTCAATGGTATAAACTAGAGTGTAGGAAAAATGTAGCTTTAACGGCAAAATTGGCAGAAGATTCTGACAGTCTTTCTCCTGTTTTTCTTTTTTGTGTGCTTATTTTCTTCTTTAAACAACACATTATATAAAAAAGAAGTACTGACTTTTTCAAGTAGCATTCAGTGCATACACATTTATAAAAATTGGGGTTATTTAGAGTCTTTCCCTAGTAAATTAAAAAAAAAAGGGCGAAGTGTCTAAAAGGAAACCAAAAGTCTTCAGGTGCAGCTGTGCAGACATTTAGGTGATGGGAAGAACATAAATGTCATAATTGCTTTATAGCTTACTAATATTTGCCAACCTAGCATCCCCACTTCTAAATCTGACCTAAGACAAGCAAATAACCAACTGCTGTGTTCTCCAGATTGACTAGCACTCTTACATATCCAGTTAGTTATCCACAGCTGGCAACAGTTGGTACTGTATTGTTTAGTTTTATACTAGCCTGACTTTAGATCAGAGTAATTCAGATGAGAAGGGGTGTCATATTCAGTTGTCACATAGAAAGAGGGAGGAAACATGTAGACTGCTAGGACTCATCCTGCTGCACAAAAGGTTTGGTGCTTGGGTCCACACTGACTTTTAATTCCCTGAATTATGTACAAGGCAGGAATTGGAGAGAGCTTCATTTGGAAATACACAGGAATAATTAATCTTTGTTGTGCAATGACTGAGTTTCTTAGGGTAGAAGTAGCTTCTCTCTCTTTAAGAAGGCTTGTTCTGATAGGTATTGCTAATTCAGATAACTGTGGAGGTGGCCTTAGAAATAACTTTTTTTTAATGAATCAGAAGAACTTTTAGATCCTTGAAATGACAACAGTGAAAGTTTCAATTAAATATTTTTCCTTTTATAAATGTGCCTGTTGAAGATACACCTGGTAAGATACTTTGATGGCACTGTTTGTCCCATTTCACTTTTGCTATAGATGTGAATCATTTAGCTCTACATACCCTGACAAAATCACTTACATTAATATATACAACTGGTGGTAACTGATATCATAAAATAAGATTCAAAGTGGGTCATTCATCTGGGATTATAAGCTCTGATTTTTTTGTGTTTAAAATGATGCACTCTTGCTGTCGTTCCACCTAATTATGTAGCAGTGAAAGAAGAATCTCTGTGAAAGTCTAACTTTATAATAGGACCTTCGGGATGGGCTCTGCAAGACTGCATGATTGTCAGCAGTGGAATCTGATACGAGTGCAGCTGGATGTGATTTTTATTTAAG
Organism: Gavialis gangeticus; assembly: GCF_001723915.1. Taxonomy (NCBI): domain Eukaryota; kingdom Metazoa; phylum Chordata; order Crocodylia; family Gavialidae; genus Gavialis; species Gavialis gangeticus. The sequence continues at coordinate 81,109,504 of NW_017729029.1, read as the reverse complement.
AGAAACAAAATTGAAGTATAGGTCTAAAATATGATTTCCAAGCAGCAATAAATGTCCTCCTTCTCCTTGTGTAAAAAGATAATTTGTTTTCCATCAATGTAGCTAGTTATATAGAGGAAAATTCATTGTAATTAGTTAAAACCTTCAAAAGTATAATTGATGAAATAATACATTTTACCTCTTCCATTTTGTTTTTAATTGTGTGCATTATATTTATGGGAAAAGATTAGGTAGCCAATTCAGATTTCGCTTATAGAGGTATAACCCTAGTGAAAATAATGTGATTATATATTGGGTTAATTTTGGTCTTGTTTATAATTCTTTAAATCCTGAATAACTACAGAGCTTACCATGATCTGACCATGGGCCGGATGGTAGTTTTGATCCATCACCCAGGGCAGTGGGCCGCCCAGCCTGAGCCTGGCATGAAGTGGGGGAGGAAGGGAGCTTCACCTTATCTTGCAGGGGGTGGAGTGAGGGAGAGACATGACCCAGCTGGCGTGGGCAGTGAGGGGGGCATGGCTCTGCCCTGCGGGGGGAAGAGGCGTGGCTTAGCCCCAGCCCACCACCATGGGATAGTGGGAGCTTGACCTGGCGCCTTGTGGGCAGGTGTGTGGCCTGGTCCCAACCCAGCACTGCAGGGGAAAAGTGTGTGGCCTGGTCTTGCGGGAGGGGGCGGGGGGGAAGGGGCAAGAAGGCCTGTCCTTGTCTCCAGCTGGGTGTGCACTGCAAGAAATTCGAAGGGAGAAAGACTGTGTGTTTGAAAAACAGGCAAACTTGAGTGGTGGCTTCCCTCTCCACCCATCAGATTACCGAGATACATGCTAAACTGGATAGATGATGACTGCAATGTGCTGCCCACAATAAGAGGAGGAAGGGTGTGTGCTCAGCGAGATTATAGGAAGTGGCATGGAGGGGAACCCGAATTCAGATATTGAGAGGTATTTAGCAATTTCACTCCTTTTTAGGTGCCTAACTGACATGAGATCAATATGATTTTCCAAAAATGCCTTCTAGCTTTTTCTTTTGATTGACTCTAGTTGTTGTTAGCTAGCATACTAGTATCATGAAGGATGAGGAAAGAAAGGATGAAGGCTGCCATACTGGTGGAGGTGGTCTGTTCTTTGACTTGGAATGAGAACGTGGTAGTAATGACTATGAGCTGATAGATTATATGTTGCGGTAGGTGAAGAATGTTCTTTAGAAAAATGATATATCAATAAATAAATGAGAAGTATTTGGGATTTGGAAAAAGATTTACAGGTAAAGTATTAAACAAATGGTCACTGTTGCCGGCAATCTCTCGGCTCAAGGATGGTCTCT
>NW_017729029.1:81093472-81103181 GCF_001723915.1 Gavialis gangeticus | reverse complement strand
TTGGGATTTGGAAAAAGATTTACAGGTAAAGTATTAAACAAATGGTCACTGTTGCCGGCAATCTCTCGGCTCAAGGATGGTCTCTACCGTGGCTCATTGATGGGTCTTGAGGTGACTTAAGAGTCCAATCCTTGAGCCACAGCTCTGTATGCAGAAGTTGCAGGTCTTTCCACAAGGGAGAGTAGGCTGTAGGTTGGATTCTTTTCCTTTTCCTCCTTCTGCTCCCTCCCTTCTGCCTTGAGGGCAACTGGCTGTCACTTGGTCGTAATTATGGCACCATTGGAGTTGGTCAACATTCAGCTCCTCCCAGCTCTTGATGTTAGCATCCATTTTCTTGAGGTATGCCTTCAATGTGTACTTGTAGCTTTTCCTTTGGCCACCATGAGATCACAGGCTTTTGCTAAGGTAGGAGTAGAGCACTTGTTTCGGGAATCAAGAGGCAGGCATCTGCACACAATTATGTGTCCAGTCCAGCTAACTTGTTGCTTGAGGATGATTAACTCAATGCTGGTAAAATGTGCTTCAGCAAGGATACTGGCATTTGTGGAGCAATCTTTCCATTTGATGTGGAACATTTTCTGGAGGCATTGCTGACATTGCCTTTTCAAGCTCTTGAGTTGATGATGGTAGGTAACCCACATGTCACATCCATAGAGGAGAGTAGGGAAGTGACCTGCATTATATAGACCTGGATCGTGGTGTCTTTTTGGAGAGCATGATGAATAAAGACATGCCAAAACAATTTCCTAAAAGAGGCACTTGCGTAGGCGGGGAGTCACATTCTGGGCCCAGGGCAGGCTGATAGAGCATTTTAGTTGTCTTGTTGTTGGGAGAGAGGCCCAAAGTTCAGTATGCTTCTCCAAAAAGATCCAGCATAGTTTGGACATTTTTCTCAGCATGTGCAAGGATGGGGAAGTTGTCAATGTATTGGAAGTGAAGGATGGTTGTTTTCAGTACTTTGGTCTTCAACCGAAAGTGCTTCAGATTGAAAAGTCCTCCAATTTTTCTGTATTCTATGTCAATTCCATAAGGAAGGTGGTCCTTAAGGAGAACCAAGGTGACTGTTAAAAAAAATAGAGGACAGGGATCACACATCCTTGGTTGACCCTAGTTCAGAGAACAAACAAATCTGTCTCTGATGTGCTACATAGGATCATTACAGTCATTTGGCTGTGAAGAATCCTCAGGACCTTTATGTACTTTTCAGGGCATCCAAATTTGGCCAGTACTTTCCACAAGGTTTCACAATTGATGGAATCAAATAACTTAGTGAGGTCAACGAAAGCCATATACGGGGTGTTGGGGGATGGATTTAATGGTGGTATCCACCACAGTCAATTCATGGTTTACAAGTGTATCAAAGTGCTCCTTCCATCTAGCTTGGATAGATTCATTAACTTAAGCATTGAGCCATCCTGTGACTGTAGGAAGGTAGGACCATGAGAAGTTGGGCTGTAGATGGCTTTCGTTTCCTTGAAAAAATTATATATGTTATGTTAGTCAGCACAGAGACGGATCTGTTTGGCTTTATCTTGCCACTAGTGATTTTTGATTTCTTCCTTTGAGCTTCAGCTTCTTCTGCTGAGATGAGGTATCATCTTGCCAACAGAATGAGCTCTCCTCTTCCAGTTGAGGAAGGCTTGGATCTCGGTGTCACTCTTATGAAACCAGTCTTGATGTTGATGGGCGGTATGGCCAATGGATTCAGCACAGGCCACATGAATGGGAATTTAAAACCTCTTCAAGAGTTCCTGAACATTTCCTTCATTTGTGGATAGGAAAGAGAGCTTTCTGTGGAGACACTGTTGGAGGTCCTTAGAGACCTTTGGGTCTTGAAGATATTTGTTGTTGAGAGTCCTTTGCATTGCTTTTGGCTGTTTTGGGGGTTTTGGAGCAAACCAGATATTCATAATGGATCTAACAAGATCCATTATGAATGGATCTGTCTAGCAGTCATTAGTTCCTTGCATGGCTCACATGGTCTCATTCAATCATGGACACTAGCAATAACATAGTCGAGGAGATGCCAGTGCTTAGAGCGGGGTTGTCTCCATGTGTTCCTGTATTTGTCACTCTGCTTGAAGATGGTGTTTGTGATAAGGCTGTGCCCCATGTATTTGCATAGGAGAAGGATGCCATTGGAGTTGGTTTTCCGTACACCTTCTTTCCCAGTGGTGCCACTCCAGGAGTGTCTGTACATGAGTGCAGAGCCTGCTTCAATGCAATGTAATTACAGCATGTCAGAGTAAACTCAGTTAATCAAATCTGCTGAAGTGTGGTAATTACCACACTCCAGCAGCCTCCCGCGTCTCATGTATCAGCATCCCCGTGCTTCAAAATGGTGGCCAGGGTACTTGAACTAAAGCTCATCTAATGAGTTCAAGTGCCCCTGTCGCCCCTCAAGCATGTGTAAAAGTGCCCTAGAGTTCCAGATCATGTCCAACACTGAAGAGAATGATCTTGTCCTTGTAGGTATTAGTCGGAATATGATCAAGGTTGGAGTAGAACTGTTCTTTGACATCACTGTCAGCATCAAACATTGGGGCATATGTGCTGATGACAGTGGTGTACTGGTTGTTGCTGAGCTTAAGATGAAGGGTCAGATGTTTGTTAATGCCCATGGAAAGCACTGTATGTTGACTGACGAGCTGACTTTTGATGGTGAAGCTGACACCCTGAGCACATCTTTCCTGGATTGGCTTCCCCTTCCAGAAGAAGATATAGCCTCCACCCTCTTGTCTCATCTGACCCTCATCTGGTCATCCTGTTTCACTCAGAGTTGCACTGCCAATATAGTATCTCACTGGTTCCCTGGAGACAATGGGAGTTCTTCTTTCTGGTCCTTAATTGTCTTGTTTTTCCATCAAGGTGCAAACATTCCACGTTGCAAAAATCACTATCTCATGTTTTTGCCCTTAGAGTGTTCCCACTGGACGGTTATCAAGTCAGGAGCAGATAAGACAGCCTAGGTTTAGGGCACCTTTTCTAGCCCCTTCCTGAATTGGGGTGAGCAGAGGAGATTCTGAATAGGACTGTTCAGTCACGATAGCAGCTGCCGAATTGTAACCCTGTCTCAAACCAGGTGCAAGATAACCTTCAGGCTACTGCTGGCTGCTTGCATTTTCGTGGCTGGAGACTGCCAGATTTATTTTCCTGTCTCCATCATCACAGGTCCATTGTCACAGGGCTTTTGGAGATTGGTACAGGAGAGCCTGGTTTCCTGTTGGTCCAGGAGACTGTTGGTGTTGTTTCTTGTGGTAGAAGTTGGCATGTGACTTCAGTAACTATGAGAAAGCAGGCGCGTGGAAATAGCAACCACATGATCTTGACAAGGTGGAGATCTGAGCCCAATGGCAAGAGAGTACCCTACACAACAGGAGATTTCCATCTTGCTTCTACTGTCTTTACAGCCATTAAGATCCTGACATCATCTCTGCCTAATTTGCTGTTAAAGACTTGGGGTTGGACTGTGATTTGTCTGGAACCCCCCTCAGGCCTGTTTGCTATAGGTCACCCTGTGAGGAGTGTGAGACTCTGGGTGACATAGCTCTGAGGGCCATCGGGATACACAAGCCTCCCCATCACTACAAGATTTTGGTCCATTGAGAGTTATTAAACAAGTATGCGATGTACAAATGTAGAAGAGGAATGTTTTGGGATATGAATATGGCTTCTGAGGGTGGGCAAGAGAATAAAAAAAAATGGAAGGGGGAGAAGGGAGCCCTGATTGTGACTTGACGGAGTGTTATTTTAAATTCCACTGTATCCATTTGGATAAAAAATGGAACTATTAAGTATGAAGCCATTGCATATGTTACCTGTCCTTCCCCCACCTTCCTCCATTTCAACATCTTTCTTTCTCTCCTTTAAATTGCATGCTGTTCAAGATGAGACTTTTTCCACCTGTGGCAAACCTTTTTATGCTATAATGGTAGCTACTATAACATAATTAATAATAGACAAGGAAGTAATATGATTAATTATTTAATTGTATGTTTTCTAAAAGAATTCCATCCCCACTCAACCTGGCTAGCCTGGTGCTTTCCACCTTTCCATTATTTTTTTTTAACTTAATTATGTATTTTTAAAGCTTTCAGTTAAGCTTTTTACGTAAATGGCAGCCACAATTATGCATTTTAAATAGCCAGCTCAAATGTCCTTTTGGCTAATCCAACTACCATTTTCTTGAAAATACTAGGCTAAATTCTGCCGTTAATTCAGATTTTACACCAACAAAACTGCACGCCCCCCAGCCATTTATTCCCAGTCTAATTGGGAGCTCAATGCATGCAATTTTAAAGCTGTTTCCTACTGTTACTACAGTGAGATTATTTTCTTTTCCTCTTTAAAAAAAATGTTCCAAACCCCTCATGGAGTCTTGGGGTCCAACAAGTCTACAATGTTTGTTTTTCTTATTCTCTTGATGTCTCTCCATCCTTTGACAGAGAAGTGCTAGACCCACTGCTGTTTTACATTGGCCCAAATGATTCTGGGTATTACACTTCTTTTTTGTGGCCAAAGAAAGCGGTCCTGAAATCAGTTGCAAAACCCCAGGTGGCATCATAGATGTAAAATCGGGGCTTAAATTACATGCCTTTGCTTTGAACTCCTGCCAGTCCGGCAATGAGGAACTGATCAAATATTTTGGGATTCTTCAGCAGAATGTGTGAGGGACAGAACTGCAAAGAAGCCTGGGAAGCTATAAATAAAATCTGCCATTGACCTGGCATTCTCAGATTTCTAGGGGCTGCGTTTTAAAGGGTTTATTTTCAACTGGATGCATGAGACTGTGTAGGACATATGGCACATTCTTCCATCTCAGTGGCTGCCTTATATTTTGATCATTGCATATTTTAATTTATTACTTGTGTTCTGTGTTTTCCAAAATATTTTTTCAATGGTTCAGTATGCTTTCAACTTTATTTCTGTCCACCTGTATTATGTGGAGTTCTTTTCCTTCTTTAGACTGTGTAATCACTAGATAATTAGTACCTCAAGCTTCTTAGAGATTACATGCCCATTGGATATCTATCTTAACAGATGGACAGTAGTCAGTGTAAACAAGGTTGGTGCCAGTTTCCAGTCAGGAAGGGGTACTTTCAGGGTAGGGATATTTTGAGGGCATTAAATAACAATTGGGATTTTAATTTTGGCAATTACTTGTTATACTCTTAAATAAAGTGAAGCTTAATAACCTGAAGTCTAGGTTCAGGTTCTAATAACCTGAAGTCAGTTCCTTGTGTTCATCAGACCTGAAATGTATTTTCCACTTGTAATTATTTTAATTAAACATTTTATCCCTGTATCATCACATGGAGAGGTCCATATTTCTTAGCTACCTTAAAGTTAAGCTTTTCATATCTGAAAAATAACTGAAAAAAATAGCTTATAAAAGCCCTTTTTAATTAAAGCCATTAATTTTATGGTAGGGCCTAAAACAGGCACTGAATTAAGATTTCTCCCTCCCCCCAATAATTGAAGAGGTTACAAGAATACCGAAATAATTTCTCCACTGTCGTGGAGAAATTAGGTTTTGGTCCCTGCTCCATCTCTTGCTGTATAGGTTATAAAATGCAAATGCAGAAACAGCAGAGATGGGCAGAGCTGTATATCAATCCTAGCATCTCTTGTCCCATGGCCTGCTGGTTAGGGTACTTTGGGAAGTAGGTGATATGGGTTCAAACCCTCTCTGGCTGAGGGGAATTCTAGCATTAAGGCACTTGCCTGTTCCCTGGGCAAGTGCCCTAACTCAACAGACTATTGGATTAGAAGGTGGGAAGAGCCCCTGCCTTCCATCAGGTAGCTTTGTTTTTTCTCTGATTAATCTTTTTTGGGTACTTATGTGGAATCATGCCACTTCCCAAACATAATGTAAGGAAAACATAGCATAGGCAGCTACAGAAGATCCCTCCTGATCAAGCTCAGAAGGACAAGTTGGGTTATACAGAGCTGGGAGGGGTTTAAGTTCCATTAAGTAGCCTTAAATGCCACTTGACTAAATCTAGACATGTAAGTAGCATTTAGTCATGTGAGTGGGGACTTGGATTTGGGCCATGATGCTTTAATCTTTCCTTATAAATCAGTCTTCTCCTCATAGGCCCAATGTTTCCATCCTCTTACAAAGCAGAGAATGCAAAACCCTGAAATGAAGAGTGTGTGAAGGGGAGTAAAAAACTGCAAAACCCAGCTTAATTTTTTTTCTTTGAACTCTGTCCAGTATTTCAGTGCTTTTTCTAGCTTTGTAGTGGCAAAAATTAAATATTATGCTGGACACATTCTCACCAGAGTCGTATAAAGAGGGACTATGACCTTGGATCCTTCATTTGCATATGCATGAAAACTAAAAATCACAAAGAAAAGAGAACAGTAAATTACAACCATCACAAATTCATCTGTGGGGTACCCCTGGAGCCCTGAGTTTCTCCCTGCTGTCCCACTGCTGATGCAAGACACAGATTATGGTTTGCCCTGGGATAATTCTTTGGGCATTTTTACACATGTACGTGCTGCAGCACCAGGTGCTTTGAAAAGTGCCCGGTGCTGCATCGCTTGCAGTTGTATAAGTGGCAAAATGCATGTCAGCACACAGAAAATGGTGGTGGTCTGCTTTTGAGCTAAAACGCATAGGAAGTGCTTTAGTTCAAAAGTGTACTGCTGCCATTTTCTCTGCACTGATACACATTTTGCCACTTATACAACTGCAAGCAATGCAGCGCTGTGCTCCTCAGCTCATGTGCAGAGCAGACTCAATAAATCAAGTCTGCTCTGATGCTCCAGACTTCCAGCATGTCCGAGCATGAAAATGTATGTGTATAAATGCCCTTTATTCCTACAAGTAGTTTCAGCAGGGACCTCACAACTGGTATCTGCTAGTTCCAAGTGGCTTTTTCCTGGGTTGTGAAAAAAGTTTTAGGTCTCACTTTTTGTAGAATACGTTAGCCTCGGATATCACCTGCCTTGAAATCACTCTTTACCTTATGAAATCAGTAAGGAGACTAAACAATGAAATGATTTATTACATAGGAAACAGATTTACATAAGAAAAATTGCACATAAGTTTGGAGCTGGAACAAAAAGATGGGTAAAGTTTTTTATTCTCTTATCTCACCTACTTGGAACCAGCTTTTTTGCTGATCCACCTAGTCCTGACCACTGGGAACTTAGGACCTCCTCCTACGTGGGAAAATCCAAAGACCTTTCACTTAAATGGTTTCCCAAAAACCATCAAGTCAGTTCTCTTCCCCCTCCAGCAGCACTGTCCTAGTTCCTCACGGGTCTCAGATTCTCTAGAAATGTCTCATCTCCCCGAGGCACCTGGAATTCCTCTCACAGATGCCTTCACTATTGAGGGGTCGATGTTTCAAATTACAGGTAGAAAGTGCCTTGGGTGTCCATCCCAATAATAGCTCCTTCTCTCTGTGATTGGGAGGAATGCAATGGCAAGAGATACTTAGCAGTGTTGCCTAATACCTTTTCATTAAGTATGTATCCCTCAGTTCCTTTGACTAAACCATGTCCAAAATCATAAAGATATATTCAGACAGCATAACATAATTTTTACAGTGTTAAAAGCGACATAAATGGGTACAGCATAACATTGGATTTTCAATGAGAGTGCACGAACAATATCAATACAGCAAACAAAAGAAAACCCGTGTAGGCACTCCACAAGCCCCGCTAAGATTTGGTGGGGTTTGTCACAGCTCTGTGAAATTCTTCCCAGGGATTTCCATTCAGAGCAAGTGAGAAGCCAATGTGAAGGAGAATCTGAGCTGTCACATACAATAATTCCCCAAAACTAAGTTGTTTTTTAAAGATGAAAATGTTGGTTATGTAGTTCCAAAAAAACCCAAAACAAACCAAACCCCAACCCCCCGCCAAAATCCAACACCAAATAAACAAAAACAAAAAACAAGCAGCAACAAAAATGATAAACCTAAGCATAATTCCTTAATTTTTTTTTTTTAGAAGACTCCTATCTCCTCCACAGCTGTAGTGGCAATGTTGTCCAGGGTACCACAGATGGCACTGGGGCTCCCTACTGGCTGTTGGGGTCTGGCAGTTCCTCTATGAAAAGAGCCAAATAACATAGAAGCAGTATGTTCTCATATGTATTAGTGCAATGACAAGGGATTAATTTCAGTACTGATACTCATTCTCTTTGCAGTGTACATTTGTCAAGTCACAAAAGTCGCAATTTTTAAACGTGGGTGCCGAAGGGCCACACGTTAAAAGGGGCTGAAGCAGAATATAGGTATTGAAATCTGAAAGTGTGTTCCTGGAAGCTCCCCATTCAGTTGCTGTTTAAAGTCTGCAAGTGCTTCACTTCTTGACATTAGGTGCTTGGGGAACTTTTAATGTTTTCCTGCTGTGCATATACTGAAGCACTTTAGTTCTGAACATACTAAGCAGTTCAGTACCTGTCTCATGCCTGAGCCCTGTCAGAGTCCAGAAACTAATTACTCCTCCTCCTATCTCCCATGAGAAGTTCAGTCTGGTAGGTGGTCTCTGAAAACAACTATCATATGCCTGTCAGCGCTGCTTAGGGGTCGTGATGTATCTATTTCATACTGTAATTCAGTAGTAAGAGTATATACTCTTATTCTTGGGGTCATTCCTGCCTGAAATTCACACCATACCTCGCATCTCCTAGGGAAGTGTGCTGTGCACTCTCCAGCCCTCCTCCTGAAACTGTTCCACATTGCAGAAAAGACTTAAAGATTTACTGGGCCAGAAAAGGAGATGGCATAACAGAAAACATGGCTTGGTCGTATAGTGGGTTTGCATCTCGCCGTGGATGGTAGGGAATCTTAGTGCTCTGACCACTGAGTGATGTATTAAAAGGGGAATGTCACCTTCGCCGTCTCTTCTGCTTTAAAAAGAAAGTGGGAAACTTGCTTGGTTCTCGGAAAGGAAGGGTTTAGGCATCTACCTCCAGGGAAGAGTTCCATACAGTATTCCTGTGGACAGCCCCAGATAGGTGGAGGAAGTTATAAAACATACACCTGTCCTTAGTAGTTCCTATTGGCTATCTTGCCCTGCTCAGCATGATCCGTAAATTCCAGTTTGGATGGCAGAGGTGCTGCAATGTTCAGCATTACAGTACCTAACTCTCTGTTAAGATGGAGCTCTTGGGGTATAATTCCTACCCACATCTAAGAATTTGTGCCTTAATCTTTTTGTTAGTTTCTACATCTGCACTGAAGATGATTAATACTTGCCTATCTTACACAGATATCATAAAAATAAGACCCAGGTATGTTAATTCCATCTAGCCTGACAAAACCCACCAGCAGTGAGGTAGATATTGACCTCTCACTTAGTTTATTTGGGCAATTGGTCCTTGCAAACCTTTTAAAAATGTTGGCTGTTACACAATTAACTAGTACAAGCAGCTGGTTCCAGCTTATACTGAGTAGGAAATGTAGGATCGATGTTAAGAATCCTAATTCACATGTGTGTGTTTATTTTTATTATGGCAATACTCAAAATGTATTGGGCTATCCCCAGATATATAATAAAGTCCAGCCTCTGACATAAAAAGCTCACAATCTAAAATGACAAGCAGCACACAAAGGGTAGAGAAAGAAAAAAAAATCACAATGGGCGTTTTTCTTGTAAAAATATCAGAGAGATTGAAGGAAAGGGAAAGTAGCCTTTCAGATCAATCCAGGGAAGGCATTTTGAATAGAGGTGTGCAAAAAAAAAA
>NW_017729029.1:81090454-81093384 GCF_001723915.1 Gavialis gangeticus | reverse complement strand
AGATCAATCCAGGGAAGGCATTTTGAATAGAGGTGTGCAAAAAAAAAAAGCATAAAGTAGGATGTGTGAGAAATAAGAAATGAACAGCAAAAAGTTGAGTGTGCAGTCCTTGTATACTTTAAGGTGCATTGTTTATATTATATTATCAAGTGGAGCATAAATGAGGCTTAAATGATTTGTTATATAAACTTGACAAAATATGGAAACCCTCTTGTTTAAATAGTTTGTGTGCATGTGTGTTGTACTACAGTAATGGGTATTCTATGTGTAATCACATTAAAGTGCATGCAAAATTACTTTCATGTGATTTAAAGAGAGTGGTATAGGACAGGGTGATCAGGCAGATGGGGCTTATTTAAGGGTACAAAATATTCTCTGAGTCTGAGCCTTGCAAATCCTAGTGAACTTCAACAAGGTTGCAATGAAGAAGGGAATACTATTTGCAGTGTATCAACTATTATAGGCTTACTGCACTTATACTTACTGCTTTACAGATTGTCTGAATTCATCACTTGCCCATTCATTCTTCGCTTGTCTCAAGCTATGGTACTGAGCACTTTGCTGATATCAGAATTTATGCTTGGGCTCCCCAGCAGCACCAATGGAAATCAATCTCCATGTCCATCAGTAATTTAAAACAAAAGCAGGCTTTACTGGCAGTGCTCAGAAAATAGGGAGAAATTAATGAAAGTAAAGTTAAGTAAATGAGATAGATGCCTAGGTTGATAATTAAATAAAACATGTCTAACCTGGTGCAGGGGACAAATACCTCACTGCTACCCCAATGGGAGCAATATAAAATCACATTCCATCCTCCTACAAGTGGTCTGTCACCCTAATTATTTAAATAATGGCATATAAATAATTGCAATATACATCTTGTGGTCAAGACAGATGCCTGTTTTTTGGGAAGCTCCATCAAACTTCTGAGCAAGGAATACAAAAGCATTGTTCTCTGTTAAGCTTTCTAATTTGTTTATGCCTTTGTGCAACCCTGTCTTCTCTCAAAAATTCTTGTCACTTTCAGTATTATCTTTAATCTGATTACTAGCTGTGAGATTCTTCACTCCTACTATTTTTCCTTTCCCGATTGTTCTGTTATAGTCCAAGTTTGCTGACCTTTGCATGCTGCAAGAGCCAATTAACCACAGATCTTAATTTGTTGGAATGGAAGGTAAGGGTTGAGGCCCAGGGAGGGTATCTGTGCACAGATGTGAATATGATTTTGCCTAATGGAACATTTTTAAAAATTTGATGACAATATTTTGAAAATGTGTGACAATTTTCAACAGCTTTTAATCATCTTCCATAGTAGTCAACATTTTTCAAGTTTAAAGTGGAGAATAATCTATTTGTGACATTTCTATTTATGGTGTATTGTTTCTGAAAAATTCACTCTCTGGCTAGGGACAGAAGGTTTACATAAACCGGTTCAAAAACTGATTTAGGCCTGCGACAGAAGAGAAGTTTGGTGCACTTAAACCACTTACAAAATGGCTGAAACTGATTTAAGATAAACCTGGTTGGATGTAGTATCAGACTTAGACGATTTGGGTCAGACTGGTTTATGGAACATCTGTCCCAGGCCCTTTCCAGTTCAAGTTAACCTCTCAGTCCTCCAGCATCCCAGGATGCTTTGCAGCCCTGGGCTGTGCTGTCTGCTCCAGTGGAACAGAGTTGGCCCCACCTCTCTGTTCCCTAGCCAGAGCATTTTCACTGCGCCAGCTAATTGAGAAGGTGGTGGGAGTGGGAAACCTGGCTCTAAACCCCAGCCAGGGTCTGCCTGGCAGGGGTGAAGCATCCCCTGCTTTGTTTTTCCCCTGCTCCCTGCTCGAGCAGAGGGGTAGGGGGCATGGCTAGATGCTGGGCAGGCCAGCAGGCTGGGAGTGGAGTGGGGGAGGAGGGGCTTAAAACCCCCTCTCCCCTTCCACCTCAGCTTGCTGGCCTGCTTGAGTAAGGAGCAGGAAAAAAGCCAAACAGATGCTGCCTCCTCCCCTGGATGGGGGCAAGGTGGGGTAGGCATGGTTTAAACCCCTGGCCAGGGTGTGGCCTTACCTCTCCTCTGCTTGAGGGAAGCCTGGTAGGGGCTGCACCCCCCAGGGAGACTGGGGCTGGGGTCCCACATGGGTCAGGGAGGAGGGTTTAAAGCCCCCTTCCCCTGGGGCCTGACCACACCCCCTCTGCTCGAGCAAGAAGGGGGGAAACCTTGGAGAACTTCTCCTCCCTTTCCTTTGGCAGTGATTGTGGGGCATGCCTTAGGGCCCCCTAACTTCTGGCCTGAGCCACTGAAGGCATGTGGCTGCATTTCTGGAGTTAGAAGTGAATGTCTGTTCATTTGCTTCTCAGTTCAATCCTTGCAATTTAGACTAATCTCCAACAATTAAATATTTAAAAAAGTCTGGCTTTTTGACTGTCTGTACTTAGCCTATAAGAGAGGTATTTTGAAAAGAGGGGCATCAGTAGTGGTAAAATTATTTCAATAATGCCTCTACTAATAGAACAGATGCGTGTGACATCTTTAAGCATAGGGTTATACATCAAAACAGAGTTTGGAAGTATACATTTCTTTTCATTCTCAAGCCGTGCAAGCTCACTGTGGTAAATAATGTATTATTTGATGGGCCTAATAATTCCTACAGAGAGAGAGAGAGGGAGAGAGAGTATGTATGTGTGTGGTGGGATGAAATGAAATGAAACTGTGGCAGTATCTTTTCCTTGTGGACCCTGATATGACCAATATTTTCTAGCGCTGATCCTATGAACTTTCTGGGGTAACCAGCCATAAACTTTGTAGTTGATTGGTTTGCCTGTGCTCACTGGAAAGAAAAGTAATGTTATCTGCCACTTGCATACAAATGGGTAACTTTTGTGTCCATTATTTAAAATTAATTCCTGGGTGGTTGGTTTTTTTTTTTTGGGGGGGGGGGGGG
>NW_017729029.1:81085084-81090343 GCF_001723915.1 Gavialis gangeticus | reverse complement strand
GGGGGGGGGGGGGTTGTTGCTTTCAGCTGTCTCAGTATAGGCAATGCTACATTGCTTCATTCAGAATGCAGCCCTCAAGGCAGCTCCATAAGTTATATGATGGCAGGAGCTAGTGAAGAACTGTATCTTGCCCTTTTCTAATCTTCCTTTCTACCCTATCCCCTTTTGATTTATTTAATTTCCACTGCTTCAGGGTACTGAAGTCCCAAGGCTGCTCCTGAACCAAGTCAGTAATTTATTAGTTTGTTCTGTAAAATTACTCACTGTATTTCTCATTTTGGTTGTCTTGTCTGTTTTATTATGGAGTAGGTATATTGTCTCTCTTGAGTTTTAACAAAACCCATGTGAACAAAGCTCATTGTTTATCTTGCCTTTGACATACCATGACAAAGGAACACATATGGCTGCTCTGTGTGGGAACAGTGCCAGCGTATACTATGCCAACAGTGCTCATGCCTATACTATGTTCTGTGGTCAGGGAGATGTGTGAGATGCTAGCCTCTTTAAAGTTAATGGGCACTTCTACACATGAAGGCATGTGCAGCAGCTCAAATAGGACCAGCACAAATTTGAGCTGGGGATTTTTGCCTCGGCACATGTGCCCAGACATGCACTTTGGTATGGGGCAAGTTGTGCCACTTGGGGCAAAATAACCCTGCCCAGGAACTCTCATACCTTCAGCTAGGGAGAGCTAGAGCCTGGGCCAGTACCTGTGGCAGCTGGACTGCTGAAGCAGCACTAATCTGGAGTCATCCCTGGTACCTCTACCCACTGCAGCAGTCTGGCAGTTGGGGCTGCTGCCTGGCTGTGACCTGCTGCCAGCTGGAACAGTATGTGGCCCCAAGGCTGCGTGCCTGCCAGACTCAGATGCAGACTGCACAGCTGCAGCACAAGCATCTGCACCTATGGGCCAGCTGCCAATGGGCTGTGGCTGCACAGTTGGCTTCTGTGCAGCACTACTGCCGTGTGTTACACTGCCTGGCCATCTGGGCAGCTTTCGCCTGGAAGATGTTCTCAGTGTTGTGGCCTGCTTTGAACTGTCAAAGCATGTCCTTCTGACCCCAAGTGGCCAAGTCAGCCACCTCCAGCTGAGTCCCAGATACCACCCCTGAACAGGCTTTTCTGCCTGGGTCCTGCCACCTGCCTCACTAGCAGGAATTCTGGTGGTCCCTATTTAAAAACGGCAAAATTTCTGATAAAAAAAATCCCAAATTCACTCTTTAAAATACCCCAACATCCATGTTCTTCCAAAATTAAAACAAAAGACAGAGAGAGAGAGAGAATGAATTGGTTGGGCAATGTCTTATTGATATATTTACAATTTTAAAGCATTTTGGAAAACTACTGGTGTCTCTATCATCATAAAAAAATTAATTCTAAATATCTGTATGTTCTGATGCTTGCATTTGGTTTTATTCCCAGAGAACAATTAGAGCTCCCCCTTATCCCTTCACTAACCAGGATGTGGGGACAACTGCCCCTGATGCCACAGCTCCTGCCAGCAGGTCTCATCCTATCTGGCAGCTGGGCATGATGGGTATGGGATTTGCAAGAGGGGGGTGAGAAGGGGTATGGGGGGATGCAGGTAGGTGTGTGGTTGGATGTGGGGGGATGTGGGTGGGTCTGTGGGTAGGTGTGGGGGGACTGTGTGGGTGGGGTTGCTCAGGAGGGGTGGGTCCCCTGCCCCCCCCAGGTTGCAGCCCCCCCACAGCACATGGATTGACTCCCATACAGGGCCCCAGCTCCCACCACAGGAGCCACATGCCCCTTTTCAGGGGCCAAGGCCCCCATGCATGGCCCACATGCCCCCCTACTGGAGCTATTGCCCCCCCCACAGCCCCTCTGCTGGGGCTGCAGACCCCCCCATACAGCCCACAGACTCCCTACATGACCCAACCCCCCTGCTGGGGCTACAGCCCCCCCACAGTCCCACCCCCTGCAGGGCCCACAACTCACTTCCTCCTCTGCAGCGGCCATGGGGCACTCAGGGTCTGCTGTGGCCAGAGCCTCCAGCGGTGTGGCACATCTCTGGTGCCTCAGAGCTGGCACTGCCTCTGCTGCTTGCCCTGGAGCTGGTCCGGCTCACCGTAGTGCTGTACCACTTCAGGCAGCACTGGGGCCGCTTGGGCTGTCAGCGGAGGAGGTGAGTTGTGGGTCCTGCAGGGGAGGCTGGGACCCTGCAGGGAGGGGCTGTGGGCCCTGCAGGGGATCCCCCTGACCAGGCCCCCATCCCCACACAACCCCCACATAGGAAACACAGGAACCCCCAGTCCCTACTTACTGGGGCAGCTCTGCAACAGGAGGCACTGTAGAGACTCTCTGGCCAGATGCCAGAGTGTCTCTGGAGGTCCAAGCCCTGGCTTGTCTCAGGGCCGGTGGGGAACCATGCCCTGTGCCGCTTTACTCGACGGTGTTTTTATTTGATACCTGGAAATTCAGCTTTCAAATTTTGACCCCGCACTGCAGATATGCAGCACAAGGAACATTTTTTCATTCTCAGGTGCCTCTTGCAGCATCTCAGACTGGTTTGAGATGCCACAAGAGGCACATGCACGCTCGTCTGGATGTGCCCAATGAGAGTTTTGCCCTTGAATTCTATGGAGCCAGGTTTTCATCCTTAGATCATGACCTCAGCAAAATCTGGCCGGCCAGTAGGGTGAATTTGTATGACTGACCTGTGAAACTGAGGACTCAGAACATGACATTTTTTAAGCTCTTTGACTGGCTCTCCATTTTTAATCTGAAACACCATTATAGCTGAAGATTTAGATAGACACTGAATCCTCAGGTACTGAAGAATTGCTGGTGACAATGAGTGAAAGCTCAAGTTATAGTAAATTCTTAATTCCCCTTGTGAAGTTATGTTAAGGGAACAATATTGCAGCCTTTTATTCTTAATTTGGTCCTGTAGTAGTCAAAACCACTACCTACAGCATCTTAAAAGATTTGAAATACAGTTAATAGTTCAGATCCTGTCCCTCTGAAATCTAGACCTGGAAGACTTCCAGAGTCATGCATTTATTTCTCTCTCTCATCGTGTAGTCAGTGCTTCCATCCATACTTTTGATTGAATTTAACTTGCTGTAAATGTGTTCATAATACAGAGCTATGTTAGAGGCACAAGCCATATAATGTATAGATTGACTTGGTTACATGTTGATTGACAGACAAGTGCCATATTGACTACCCAGTTGTGATTTTTCTTCTGACAAAGATTTCAGTGGTTTTTCTGACAGCAGGTTTTGTGGGGGTTTTTAGGCAACTTTGAAGGAAGTAAATTTTTGCAAAATACAGGTTTTTGAGGAAGTGTATGGGCATGAGAGATCACAAAAAGGCCAGTGTAACAATCTATGTTTAGTTAACTACCACTATTAAAAAGTATGTTTTTTTTATTGAAGGGTCTGTCTCCTGTCATAATCTCACATAAACTGTTATACAGTCTTTTGTTCTTTAATATGAAAGATGATGAATCAATTATTACAGGTTAGAATAGTACCTGAATTGAAAGTTTATGAACTGTAATTTATTTGGTTAATGGTACTCATTTAAGGTTTAAAAACTCAACCCCTCCCTTTTTTTTAAAGGACACTGTATTAGTAACTGATAGTTATAGCAAGTTAAGTAAGAAAATCTTTATCATTTAAAGAGGAAAATTTAAGATGAAGGTTAGGCTAATCTTATACTTCAGTAGAGTTCATAGATTCATCTATGGGGCCCCTGTTATGCTGCAGTCTTGTATAGAATTAAGAACATGTGTAACATTTTACATGAGAGTAGACCCATCAGACACTGTGGAAGCACTCACATGTCTACAGCTATGAATGTTCTTTGTAGGAGTAGGCCTTCAGTTTACTTCATGTTTAATTTGGACATTTAAGACATTTTTCATCCTAAATTAGTCATGCAGTGTATTTATAAAGTAAGATACAGTTACTATAGGAACCTTATAGAAATAATATTGCAGCGTAATATTACTTTGGTGTTGCAGTTTTATACATACTTTGTTTTATACATACTTTGATGTTGCAGTTTTATACATTTCCATATTTTAGATAATTAGCTCAGTGTAAACAAATTAACCCCTAGGTAGTGTTTGTTTGACTATGGGAATTTTACAAACACAGATTTGTAAGAACCATTTCACTTTTTGTTTTATGTGTCCAGAGCATCAGAATGTTGTATTAACTTCAGTGTCAATGTTGTTTAAAACATCAGTATAAACATAAATGGAGGTTTCAGTAGTAAGGAAGTTAAATACTGTATTTTTGTTGTTCTATAGTTAAAGTTCCCCCAGAATTTTCCTTTTGTTTAATGGCATGCTTGCTATTTCAAAAGCCTACGACTGAATGAACCATGTAGTTTCAATGTCCTTCTTACCTTTGGAACTTATTTCTTCAGGTCACAGTTGAAACGCATTGATTGGACAGCTGAGGAAACTTGCACTGTTACTGCTAATGCATCTACTTATTTATGTGGATAAGGAAAAGATTTTAATCTCTGGGGATTTTATTCCAGTACCTTTCAGAGCATTACATTATACTTTAAAATAAAAAGATCTATAGAGTTCAAGCCAAGTGTATTTCCCATTTCATATTGAATTTTAGTTGCTTGTAAACATTTTCTGCTTCCTCTGCAGAAAGCATTATGGATAAGATTTCGTTCTGGCACAGTTTTTGTTTGATTAAAATAATGAATTGGTGATCATTTCAACCCTCTCAAGTGAAGAAAAAACTAGACTGAATGTTTTATAAAGCCACAGCTGTAATAAAATCTGAACAAATCCCCTCCCCCACCAAAATTATAAAGGATAGATTTCATTCCAGTAATTATATAGCCTTTGGAAATTACCAGGCATGAAATTAACCACCAGAGGGAGATCTTATTGTTCTACCATTTGAATGCAGTCAAACAAATATAAAAAGAATACATGTAACAAATATTTGAGTGATAGAGATACCAAAGAGGTAGAGTTCTCTAGTATCTAACAAACTTCCATGACCAAATTCATGAAAATCAGACTTGACTGATGGTGTATTTTTTCCTAATGAAACCACAAAAATAAATGTTTCTATAATATTTAACATTTTTAATTTTTCTAATGTTTCTGCAATATAGCACTCACATTTACAGTAAAACGAATAACCATAGAATTATAGAATCATAGAAATTAGGGTTGGAAGGGACCTCAGGGGGGAATGTAGTTCAACCCCCTGCTGAAAGCAGGACCATGCCCACCTAGATCATTCCCTTTGTTTAGCC
>NW_017729029.1:81083580-81083822 GCF_001723915.1 Gavialis gangeticus | reverse complement strand
TGAACAAATGTCTGGGATTTTGTTCTGCTCCACTTGTGGGAGCAGAGAGAGGGCACATGGAGGCAGGGGACACACACACATGTGGCCAGTGTGCAGCCAGGCAGGGTAGTGGGAGTAGCCTTGGCAGCTGGATGCAGGTAAATCTATGGGGAGTGCAGGTTGGAGGGCCAGGGCTTGGTGTGTGTGTGTGTGTGTGTGTGTGTGTGGCAGGGGTGTGTGGAGGAGATGGATATGTAAGGAGG
>NW_017729029.1:81078054-81078580 GCF_001723915.1 Gavialis gangeticus | reverse complement strand
GGGTGGCAGGGGTGTGTGGAGGAGATGGATATGTAAGGAGGGGCAGGTGCCTGCGCTGGCAGTGTGGGAAGCTGTCCATGCACCAGGGCTGTGGCCAGGTAGGGGACAGGCATCTGCCCGTCCAGAAGGGGAAGGGGACAGGGGACCCTTTGAGGGCACCGGGGAGCTTCATGGTCAGGCCAGTGCCACTGGGGCTGGTACCAGTGCCTGTGCTCGCAGGGGTGATGTAGTTGGGAGATGCTGCCTGGTGGGGGGATGGGAGGAGGGCCTGTGGCCAGGCCACCTGGGGAAGTGCTGGTGCCCCAGGCCAGGATGAGAGTGCCACAGGCATCCCCTTCTCTTCCCTCCAGCCTATGCCTGGGCTGTACTTGCTCCACCACTGCCCACATGAATTAGAGTTATCACATTCTGGGGGTACCAGGGTGCTGCAGGTCAGGAGTGAGGGGCACTGGTAGGGCCAGGGGGCTGTGGGTGGGGAGTGACATATCCCCCCTGACAGGTGTCCTCTTTTTTGGAACTGGATATA
>NW_017729029.1:81049605-81073054 GCF_001723915.1 Gavialis gangeticus | reverse complement strand
TGGGGTGGGGGGCTGTGGGTTGGGGGTGCAGGGCACTGGTAGGGCTGGGGGAGCTGTGGGTCGGGCGTGTGGGGCACTGGCAACACCAGGGGGCTGTGAATCAGGAGTGAGGGGCACCAGCAGGGATGAGGGGCTGTAGGTTGGGACTGAAGGGCACCAGCATAGCCTGGGGGAGCAAGGGACCATGGATCAGGAGTGAGGGGCCCCAGTAGGGCCAGGGGTCTGCAGCTTGATAGTGAGGGGCACCAACAGGGCCAGGGGGCTGTGGGTTGGGACTGGGGTGTCCCCCCAACAGGTGTCCTCCTTTTTGGAACTAGAAATACAATAACCCTAGGGTTTTGGGGGACTACTTCTTCATATGAGAGACCAGAGGATTCCATCTTGCCTAGATTTGGGTATCCCACTTTATGAGAGTTTCTTAACCATGAGGTGGTGTGGTATTCTAATACGGGTTTCCCAGACTCTATTGTTGAATCTCTTCCACATCCGTATAAATAGAAAATATTCATTGAGTGGGGTACGTAGTATGAATGACTATATGATTCTCAACCTGGGTCCTGCAGGTTGCCACTCTATTAGCACTATTAGTTGTGCAAAGATCTACCCATGACTCATCAGATAAACCCTGATATTTTAAATAGGAAGTGATGATGTTAAAAACATTCTGACCTGCTGTGGTCTTTCTGAGTTCTTTGCAACAGAAGAATTACTCTATTAATTTTCTGTGTAAGTGACAGCCAACAGTTGGCATATTCTGAGGGGTACCTCAAGTCTAAAAAGGTTGAGAACCACTGCTCTGTAGTCTAGTGGCTAGTGCATTCACTTACAAGGAGAAAGTCCTGAGATCTAGTGCCTGATCCCATGAGTGTCCTAACCTTGGGGCTATTGAATGTAAAGGGGAGCTGCTCCTCCTTCTCTCTTGTGAATAGTTTCTACATTTCCTTGTGATTCTAACCTGAAAATTCTAAATATTTTTTTTACATGGCAGAATGCAATGATTTGCTATTTCCCCATTTTTTCCCTACTTTTTGTTTGTTTAGGTGAATGCTATTTGCTCAATTTGACCCAAACTTACCAATTGTTTTGGTTACTCTAAAACTAAATTCATTGTTCAATGAATAAATGAATTCCCTAAGAAATTTTTCCCACCTTTAGGGACAGATTACTGTCATCCCCATTTCACACATAGGAAGTTGAAGTACAGAGTCAGTTGCCTGAATCTGCAGAGGAAGTTTGTGGCTGTGCAGGGTGCCAAATACAAGTTTGCCGAATCACTGACCACTAGACATCTTTCTTTGCTTATGCTATGGTTAGTGTTTTACTCCCATCAGAAACTCAACAGCAAATGCAAGAATAGCTGCCCTTGGCTAGTAATTGTTTTAACAATTATTGGGCTAGTCTTTAAATGTGAACATTTTGTTTAGTGATTTGTACATATTGTAGTAAAATGAAGCCTTTTGCAACTTGGGGTTCCAGGCCTAGCAGTGAAAGAGGGCAGAGTAGTAGGGGGCTGTTGATTTCAGCCATTCATCTGTTTGCTGAGATGGAGTGTGCTGTATTGCTTGGGGGGGATATTAAGGACCTAGAAGAAAAAGAAAGACAAACATGTATCATGCAAATAAAATATTTTCTAAAGAAGCTGGAAGAAAGAGTCTGGTGATGGGGGGGAGGGTGGATAAGCTTTTTTAAAAATGCTTTGTGCATCTTGGATAAAAAGCACTATAAAACTGCAAAGAAATGTTTTAATAATATTAGAATGAAAATCTCTTTATCCACAGACACAAACTAAATCATTTTCCCAATGATTAACTTTTGTTCATGCTTCATTTTCTTCCTACATTTCTTCTATAAAGCAGGAAGCTGAAACCAATCACCGATAAAGCTATCAATATGCCCTTTTAACTCTCTTTAAAAGAAAAATATGATTAAGCCAACATCTAAATATTTCCATTCTGTTCCAAGAAAAAAGTACTTTAATACTTCAAGGGTTATTGTTCTTTTGGCTGGTACTTAGAGGTGTAACTACACATATACTTTGTGTGGCATAGATTAATTAGCTCCGCAGTAATGTGGCACAGTCTACACATGCACCAGTATTAGGGTACAGTAAATAATTAACTCTGCCATTAAGATAGTACTGTTGGGAACTACTATCTTATAGCAGAGTAAGTCCCTGCCCTGAAATGCACATGAAGACAGTGACAGGGGCTACCTCCTAGCCACACAACTCCACACTTTAGCAGTCTCATTCCCCAGCTAGCCTGTCCACTGCACAATGCCACCGCCTGGATCCTGGGGCTGACTACCCCCCCACCATGCCTTCTGCCAGTGCTGGGCTGCTCCACCTCAGTTCAAAGTGCTGCGGTCCCAGGAGCACATGTAGATGCTACATCCAGGAGCATTGTACTACAGGTCAAAGTGCTCTTGAGTTTATGCATCGCATTAATTGCATGTGTGAACCCAGTAAACTATTAGTATCTGCATGGAGTTGCATTAACATCATAACTGAATCTGAATTTCATATATGGGTTGTGCTTGTTTTAATTTTTTAGCATGTTGTGGATAGAAATTGTCAGTCATATGAGTTAAGTATTTTTAAATGGGTTGATTTGGTTTGAAATGCTTGACACCATCAATCATCAGATGTGCTTGTTCCAAATTGGCCTTTCAGGAATTATTAGCAGAATGGAATAATATCTACATGGGAATGTTTGACACCTTTCTTTATTCACCAGTACCTATCTTCTGAAAGAACTGTGTGCACTAAGTAAGCACAATATTATTATTATAAAATCTAATTAAGGGCCAGAACCAAGCAAGGTGTCTAACAGAACTTCTGAAGGATTTTGTTTGCCTACAAAATGGAATATAATCTGTATCAGGCATCAGAAAAACCCCTTAGGTGCCTAAATTCATTAGCTTCCTATATTTTGGGCTAAAAATATCATTACTTACCTAGATTTTAGACTTGTAAATGTACTCAGAGGTAATCCAGTTAAAGCAGCGAAGCAGCTAACTTTTGCTTAAAATCTCTCAGTCCAAGTTGGTGTTAGGGAGGCACATAAACTAAATCATTTGTTTTTAACCTCTGGTCCATGGACCCCTGGGGACCCACAGGCTATGTCTAAGGGGTCCACAAAAGATGACTATGATCAATCAAAAGTATGTGAGTGCCCACACTTACAATTCAAAGGGGTCTGCTCCTCCATTCAAAATTTCCAAAGAAATCTGCACTTCTATTCAAAATTTTTTAGGGGTCCACAAATGAAAAAAGGTTGAAAACTATCCTAATCCATTAGAGCAGGAGTGGCCAACATGCAGCATGGGTGCCAAATGCATCATGGGCAGCTTCTGTGTATGGCATGAAGCAGAATGAGGAAGGATCAGGCAGCACAGTAGCAGATAGGCAGGGAACAGAAAGTGGAGCAGCAGATCAGGCAGGGAGCAGAATGCAGAGCAGCAGCTTGTTCAGAGACCACAGAGCAGGGTACATAACGCTGAGCAGCAGATTGGGTGACAGAAAGGGATTGGAGTGGCTCTTAGGGTGTGTGTGGAGTTCATTTGTGGCATGCTTGCCAAAAAACCTTTGTCCCCACTTCATTAGCATTTCTAACTCTCACCAACAGTATTGAATTCAGTACATGGTGCAGGACCCACTGTCACCTTCCCTCAAAAACATGGAAGTAGAGTGCCCATCTTCTGCATAATAGCTAGATGGTTAGAGTGCTTGCCCAGGAATAGTAGATACAGTTCTAGGCCACCTTCTGCCTGAGGATATTCAAATCCACACCCCACTGACCTCAGCTCCTGGGACTGCCCATGTATTTTACATTAGACAGTCTTGGTAAAGAAAGAGAAATAACCCCTGCAGCAGGAGATAGCCCTGCTGCTGCTAGGAGAAAGCCCTCAATACTACACAGCAGAGTCAGGATTCCATTTGCTTGCTGTCATCTTGGTTCCTCCTTGTATTCGTGGCTACCTACGGGTTCAGCTTCAAGAGGAGGCTTGGAGAAATGACCTACCCACCCTATCTTATAACTTGGTGTTAAGAGTACTCTTCTGGGGCTATGGGTGGGGAATGTGGGTTTGAATGCCTTCACCTGAGGAGAATCTATAACCATGATCTTCCACTTCTTTACTGAGTACTATAATCATTACGTTATGCAGGAGGTGAGCAGCATCACCACTAGTCAGATGCCTACTGTCTGGTTGCCCTATATCTTGAGTTAATGGAGGCACCTAGGCTAAGGACAGAAGTTACACACAAATTGGCATAACTGATCAGAAATTGGTTCAAATCTGTAACACAACAGAAATTCAGTGCACATAAAACTGCTTTTTAAACTGGCTGAAACTGGTTTAAGATAAATCTGGATGAATATTGTACCAGATTTAGCTGATTTAGGTTAAATTGGCTTATTAAACTTTTGTCCCAGATCCCCTCCAGATTCAAGTTAACTCACTGTCCCGCAGCATCCCAGGATGCTTTACACTTTCCCTAGAGCCCCTCCCTCACAGGGTGGGTTAGATTTGGTCCAAGTTGTCTGCTCCAGCTGAGCACAGAGGCATGCTTTAGCACTCCCCTCCCCCCTCCTGCCCCACCCCAGATCATGGCCTGGGCCACTGCAGGCATGTGGCTGCATTTCTGGAATGAAAAGTAAATGTCTGTTCACTTGCTTATTGGCCCTATACACCTTAGATTAACTTGTGAAGATTGAATGGTTTCAGCCTCAGGATTTTTGACTGTCTGTATTTAGCCATAATATTCAGTGCTGACTTAGCCACCTAAACTCACTCAGGAAAGGGGTGGGATTTCAGATACAAACCTTGTGTCTAATGTTTCGTATTGGATAGCTTGAGGTGCCCCACAGTTCAGCCTGTAGGTGGCTTGGATCGCACTGTGGAGGTCCATGAATCTTTTCCTTTACTTCGTGGGGAGCCTAGGCACTAAAAAGCGCCTATATGGATTGTCCTCTTGGGACATGGCACTTATCTTTTTGGTATGCTGAAGCATAACCTGAAATGCCTGAAAGCTCAGTTGAGATCTAGCCCCAGTGCTTCAAGGTAGAGCACAGCAATCATTTTACACAGATTTCAGCAAAATGGAAATAGGTGCGGCAGCACATAAAAACCAAAACCAGGTTGAGTTTGGTGTGTACTGCTTGAGAACTGCCTCCTCACATTCTGTTCATGTTAATGAACCTTATGCTGATGCTTCTGATACCAAAATGATTGCTGCCCCCACATACACTGCTGTTGGTAGTATATTGCTGTGGCTCTAGCTACTACTACGTCTCCATATTAGGCAGACAGTTTTAAACACTAATTTAAAATAGCTGCTGTATCTAATGCATTTGCTCTTGCTGGGGAATTGCTTTGTTAAAATTATTGTTTTAAAACATGGTCTAGATGATATAAAGAGATGTCCCTTCCAGCTTCCTTTTTTTTATTTTATAATTCTCTGTTTTTTTAGGTTACTTAGTCCCAGCCTTGGCCCTGTTGCTGAGAAACAAGCCCCAGCCATTTGTTCCTGCTCCATTTGCATTCAAGCCTTGTAACTAGGCTCGGCAGACGTTTTTAGCATGTGCTCCAGTGCTACTCTGAGGCTACAGACAGACGCTACATTTGTAGTACTACAAATGCTGTTGCATTCTGAAGCACTACAAAAATTTAGCACTACAGGCGTGAATACATGTCATGTCTCCTCATCCCCCACTTTGCCAAGCTCTTGGGCTAGAGTGTTACAGAATAGCTGTAAAGGAATGCAACAGCAAAGCCACCAGCTAGGGGCAAGAATAGTGAATTGTTGGGGCTTTTAACTCCCTCCATACCTGTCTGCAGGCAAAGGGAGACTGTCACTGAGCATGCTGCAACTTGCATGTTTGGGGGTCAGGCTGTCATGGGGGCCTGAGGGCCCTGCCTTGCTTCCCCCAGGGAGAGGGCTGTCACTTGAAATGTGTAAAACTTTCCACACTTCCATCATCTTAGGCCATCCCCAGCAAAAATAAAAGTCGGTGCCTATGGGGAGCAGCCCCAGTCTCCTGCAACTGCCCCTTGCTCCCTCCTTTCTTACAGAAGCTAGGAGACTGGAGCGTTTAGTGATTGTCTACCCTATTCCGCTTCCCTTCCCACTTGGAGGGGGCAGAGGAGAGCACTGCGGGCTGCTTGAAGACTGAGAGACTACCAGTTGCACTGTGCATCATAAATATGTCACATATGGTGCTACAAAATATAGTGCTATAGAGAAATTGCTCTTTTGCGCAGCAACATCTCTGTAGCACTTCTGCCATTTTTGTAGCATTATTGGCAGCATGTATGCCTGTCCAGTTGAATTTATAAATAGGATATTAACTAAGTCATATTCTATCTACATGGTACAGCCTATCTGCATTACTATATATTAAATAATGAAAACAAAGTATTTATGAAAAAAAATCTGGCTTGGGGGGAGAAATGGCAAGTAAGTGGGAAGGAGTGATGTGTGCTTCATTTCTGAGGGAAGTCTAAAGCGTAGGGTCTTCATACAATGTGATAAGAAGGATTTATTTCCATTAGAAAGTCATTAACTGAACTGTAGTTTCTATCTGGTATTAGGATCTTAGAGATATTTTAGAGAACAGCAGGTGCAGCACAAGAGTAAAATTAACAATCTCGGTTGTCTCAAAAATGCCAACATTGAATGCAGTTGAACAGTCAGATTACCCTTGTACTAGCCGCGATTGATATTTGTTTGGGGAAAAACGGTTGAAAACATAGACATTTATTCATCAACTATGTTGAAATAATGTCTGTTTACACCTAATACAGTGGAGAAATTATTCAAGAACAGTCCCTCCTTATGCTGTTTTATGTTTGTAATGTATCCACATTTAGAAAGTATTTGAATAGGTTATATACTAAATACATTTAAGCAGCACAGAAGTATCTTGCACACCTGACATTTTTGGAATTTATCCAGGTTTTCTCCTCTTGAATTGGCACAGATTACTCTTTCATCAAATCTTCTTCTGTTCTGCCCCATCTGGATTCACCCTCTTTGTGTTACTGTAGCTGAGTCACTGTGAGCCAAGGAGCATGATAAATTCTCATTTCCTAAGTTATATGAAAAAGACACATTACATGATTTTCCCACTCATTTTACATTTAAATTGACCTAACACATGGTGTAAGGAACTATAGAAAGGATCCTTTTCCTCACTTGTCTTATACTGACTCTAATTTACATTTTAAATGCAGAAAGATTTTACATGAAAAAAAATAAGATACAGACATGATTTTTAAATGCTTTAAAAATTTAGACTTTGGATTCTCTAAAATTTTTCTTCCATGCTTTTGCTGAAAACTTAAATTTTCTCTCTTGTTGAGTAATCCCATTTATTTAGAGGGCTTTATTATGCCTAAAACACACAGTCCAATTCACAATAGAGATTTACTACTCCAAGGGGAGTTGAGTGGACAAGTATATGCTAAATTCTGCTCTCCTGAAGTTAATGGAAGTTATACCACCCATGACAATTGGAGAATATCAGACACAGTGTTTCCACCAAGTGGCCCTTCCTGCACAGGCTGTTGGAGAAAGAATGTGGGACTTTCTCTCTCCTCCATCAAAAAGTGGTTTGGTCCCTGAGGATGCCAGGAGGAAACAGCATCTGTGCTTCTCTTTGAATCTTGCTCCAGGGAGTATAAATGACAGAATGACTCCTTGTCTTGTCCTGCTTGTTTAGTGGCCAGGCACGACCTACTCCATGCTACAAGCATTTTAGAAAGCCTTCAGTGTAGCTACTAAGCAAATGATTTGTACTGACACCAGTTACATTTATCTTTTATAACAATGAATGGCTGAAGCTGCACCTATATCTTGTTTGCATTCATAGTTTTTGGACTGCACCTTCTACACCTGGTTCTTAACATAGCTAGATCCCTTTCTAATTTACCCTGATAAACAGTTTATTTACTTCTGTATAAATTTCTGAAGTACAGAAATTGGGCCACAGAGAATTATGACACCAAATTTAAAAAGTGCTTTTGAAAAAATTGTCCATATTTACAGGTGAACCTGCATAATATTGCGTGATTCTTTTGTGTATAGTATTTGTGTATTTTTAGACCACTTGCTGATATGGACCTCTAGTTTAGGACTTTTCTCCTTGCATTAGGTTTTGCATTTGTTTGGCACTGTTAATCTGTACCTTGAGAGGTTTTTGCAATAGGGATAAGATGCAGCGCTGAATGTCTTGATGGCTTGTTATGTTTTCATTTCTGACACCGAATCTGGAAGAAGTTATTTTATTGATATACAGTCATTTATTCTGTGCAGTTGTCCATCACTGGATATCAGACTGATGTGGGTCATCCTTGATGGTGTGATGTTTTTGTTCAGTGGTTTCCCACCTTTCCCCCTAGCAACTAATAGCCAATAGTTTTTTGGGGAAAAAAATTCTTTGAGTGCCCAAGTTGAGACACCTAATAGAGCATCTGCTCTTAATATATTCAGTCATTTTAATTGTCTTATGTTTGGGGTCTGCAGTGGGTTTTTGCCTTTCCTCTCCCTGCAGGAATCATCACAAACAATAAGGATTATCTCACCCCCTTCACACTTTGTGGTCTTTTCCCAATAAGAGCACCTAGGCTCGGGTCTGCCACCACTAGTCCCACGCTCTTCTCCCTCCATCAGTTTCATTGTGGCAACTCAGTCTCACTGTAAACTCACAATTTCTCAGAGTTTCTTCACAGTCTCTTGCAAAGCCCCAAGGGAGGCAATCCTGGCTTGGTGCTTGGGGCTGGTCTAGAAGCCGACTCTGCTGCTCTCTCTCTCTTCAGCTCCTTTCCCTCAGAGCCTTTAATTTCCACTGACCAGCTAATTATCCTTATAAGCTGGCTGAGTTCTTACTGCCTACAGGTAGGCTGCAGCCCAAGGCATGCAGCTTACTACAGAGGCAAAGAACTAAGGCGTCCAAAATCCCTTGGTACGTTTGAAAATGTTGACCCCTAGTTTAGCCATGTACTCTGTGTTGCCAACTTACTCAGAGTAGTAGAGCCCAGAAGATGCAATTCACTTCTGCCCCTCAGATTCCCAGTTTTCTCTGGCTAAGGTTATTCTATGGATTTGTTTTGTGGTTGGTGGGAGCAGTATGGTTCTTTGCTGTGGCTGTAGCTGTCTGTTTTGGACTTATGTTTGTGCATGTGGGAAAGTATCACTCTGAGGTAACAAAAGAAAAAAAAGACCAATAGCAGAAATTATGCCAGGAGCCTTAATACTTAGGATCGTTACCTAATTAAGGCCACTTCTTATACTTATGTGGGTTGGTTTTCTCTTGAAGTGATCCCTTTTGAAATGAAATATTTGGCAACAGTTACCAGACAAAATGTTATTTAAGATACTGCAGTCAGCTCACTCTACTAAGAATATGTTACGGAGGCAGAATGTCAGGCGTTGGTGGGTAGTAATGGTTGTCAAAATGGACTTTTTAATAGCAGCCATAGTACAGTATGTATATTGTATTACAATAAATAAAGCAGAAGAAATGGAAGGAAAGAAAAGTAGACCCTTTATTCTCTGCCATGGTTTTTCATCTTTATGCTTTTGGACCTATTGGCTTGTCCTGTCTTTGAAATACATTTTTTCAATGTATTTTCTGAATCCTGGTGAGGCGCATTAACCAGTATCTTTTGGGATTCTGTGGCTCAGCATTCTGTGCACCAGCTAATGTGAACACCCCTTTCTTTGAAGTAATTGAGCAATGTACAGAGAAGATGCTGAGATTTGTATGGAAGTCCAGTAAAGGTACTAATTAGTGTGCATGCATGGGTGTTCATTCTCAGGGGTGCACTGCTTGTGGTTCAATTAAATCATTCACTATCCCATAGTTTCAGAAGCATAAATTGTAGACCACAGTTCATAAAAATGCCACAGAACAGGCACAAAAGAAACTGGGCACCTCACTGCTTTTGAAAATCTCTGAATTTCTTTACTTACACACAGCTTCAGTAACAATTTCCTTTAAAGTCTCTGCTTACCATAGTTCTATACTGTACAGTCCTCTTTAAAATTATGAATAAAATGTGTGGGTTGTCTTTTTAAAAATGTGCCCACTTTTCTTGTTCTGTTAAAGTAGAAAGCATTGTAATGCACTACATAGCATAGTTGTTATTGGGTCTCATTTGTGTATTATCTGTGAGAAGTACAGACCTTGACAATACAGTATAGAATATAGATTTCAGTGCATGAAATTGCAACATAATTTATTTATCTTATTTTACACATCAAAGATGATTAGTAACAACACTCTAACAACCTATTATACTGAAGTCTTTCTGTAGGCTTGATGAAAAGTAACATTCTTCCTTTGAGGTTCATGCTTTAATAAGATTTCATCATGTATAGATAGCCTTAAGGGTAACTTGTTTCATGGCTGTTTTATGTACTTGAAAGTTGGATTAAATTAAATGGGCAGACACTTTATTTTACTCATCCTTACCTGAGCTTTGGAGAATATTTAAATTTATATTTAAATACATGGCATAGTCATAAGACTTCATTGCAGGAATATAATTTAAATTACAGTAAAAGCTGTGTTAACCAGCTTGAGTGGCGAATGGGGGGTGCCAGTAATCTAAAAATGCCGGTTACCTGAGGCAGAGGGGTTTCCAACCAGACACGGAGCAGCTGGGGGGTGGGGATGGGGGCTGCATGCGGAGTAGCAACAGCTCAGGGTGGTGGCAGCGAATCCCCACTGCGTCCAGCCAGCCATCCGGAAACTCTGTTCTGTAGAGTGTGCTGGTTACTAAAATCCTGGTTGACATGGGTTTTACTATATAAATAGGAACCCTTAATACAATGCATTAAGGGCCAAAGTGTTCGTGCTTTTGCCAGAATCAGCCCCCCCCCCAAATTGAGATATGTGTTTTAAGAGGGCAAGTTGTTTTCCTCTCTGGAAAATAAATGGTAGGCAGGCCATATAGCTTCCCTTGTGTCTGCTCAGTATATGGAAGGGGTGAAGGTTTGCATTAATCCTTGCACAGCTGGAGCTGTAGGTTGAGCACTGTCTAAGGCCGCAAGTGAGCTGTTGGTAGTATCTTGATAAGATGTGAGGTGGAAAACAACACTTTATATACAGGAGCTTAAAGAATTAAGTACAGTAAAGGACTAACAGTCTTGCTACACCCCATTGCAAAGGTCCGGGGCCTAACTTTGTATGACATAGTTCTCCTGGGAACATAGTAGGTGTGTCCAGATGAGGGCACGCATGCAGGGAAATGTGTTTGCTGTGGCACAAATCACAGCTGCACATATCTGTACTGCTGCTTTGTGCCCTAGACATGCCAGATAGTCCCAGGTGGGATAGAGAAGGCGGGCACCAGTGGTGGTGCTTCATCCACGTGGAGCTTGGATGACATCCAGAGTGTGGCTGTAGATGCCAGGGCTCTGTTTGTGGTGGTGCACGCTGCTGTTGCATGTGCTGCACCACTTTTTAATTTTATTTATTTTTTTTCTTTTGCAGCTTTTTTTGACACTGGGATGTCCCAGCATCAAATTTTGCCACTGAAAATTATCTGCATGGTGAATGGGTGTATGTGCACCGTGTGTGTTTTGTGGCACCTCAGACAGCTTTGAGGCACTGCAAACCGCACTTGTGTGGATACACCCAGTGTCCAGGAAGTATGTTATCAGAGGAGGTAGTCATATATCATAATATAATGAGTTGCTCTTACCAAATTGCTCTCCTTTACCTCTGTTATATCATAGTCCCAGGGCTATAGGTTACCTTTTCTGATTTCCTTTGAAGATATTATGCTGCAATGGTGTTAATTATAGTCTCTCGTCTCAAATCATAGTTTGGAAATGAAAGGCCAGTTTTCTGAATGTAACTGTAGTTTACTATTGACTATAATGAAAGTTGGGTTTGACAATAAACACAACCATAATGGAAAGGAAATATATCCATTTATTAATGGAAAGGAAATGTATCCATTTTTAGTCATCCAATAAGTATAGATAATCCAGACTTCGTAAAGCAGTTACGTGTGGCTCTCACAGGGCGTGTCTACACATGTGCCTTAGTGTGTATTAGCATATTCTATGTGCATTAAAGCGTGACAAAAAATGTGCTCTTTCGCTAATGTGCATTAAAATAGGTTAATGTGCATTTTTCTAGTACTTCACAATGGAGGGCATTTATACACTTTCTTTTCTGTCCTATGATGCACTGGAGATCTACTGCTTCAGAACAGACTCAATTAATCGAGTCTGCTGTGCACACAAGCTGAGGTAAAACCATGCTGCACTGCATGTAGTTGTACAAGTGCCAAAATGTACGTCAGCACACAGAAAATGGCAGCAGTGTGCTTTTGAACTAAAGCAAGTCCAATGTGTTTTAGTTCAAAAGCAGGCCAACACCATTTTTTCAGCACAGATGCGCATTTCGCCGCTTATACAACTGCATGCATCGCAGTGGTAGGCACTTTTCAAATGCCTGGTGCTGCAGTGTTTGCATGTGTAAAAAGGCCCGGAGGTACTACATTTAATGTGCATTACCTATAGCGCATTAATGAATGCGTAGATGCATCCACAGATACTAATAGTTGTCAAATGCTTGAATATTAATGAGGCCAATGTAAGTTCAATTTCAAAAATCATTTGGATCAAAGTAATTAGAAGCCATTTATTTGCTCAAAGCAGTGGTTTGAAAACATGCATTCTTTTTGCATTTGTCAGTCAAAAATAACATTGAATTTTTTTGTTATATAGATGAAGTGTGTGTGCTTTACTATGTGTTTGCGCTTGCAGTACTGCTCTGCTTTGTCAGCATTTAACACTGGTGTTTGCAATATAAGTGCTAGCTGTAGTCTTGTTGCTATAGCAACTGTTGCCTTTTTCTCCTGTATGTAATACAGTTCTAAGTTAAGAATGCAGGATTAGCCAATCAAATCAATGTTAGGCCTTGTACGATTACCATTAATTCTATTTATTCCAGTTATCTCTCACCACTTTTCAATTCATTATGGACAAAGTCTGCTTAGCTTTTATATTAAAGGTGTGTGTGTTAGTCTGCATGTACATGCAGATGTAGGCTGCAAGAAATTCTCTACACTGTTACATAAAAAGAGCCAGGGAAAATTGTGACTCACCTGTGCTCTTGGAAGTATATGAAGTACATATCCCTTTAAAGTAGAGGGAATTCTGAATACTAGAAAGGGTAGGGATCAGCTCAGGCCATCAGTATGAGTCCAGATAGCACGACTGATGCACAGTGAGGGAACAGCCTGCAACCTATCAATGGATATAGGACTAGATGTATACCTCCTGTACACTGGGGAGCTTCAGGAAGCTTTTACTCTCCCTGAGGCTCCTCAATGGTTCTTCCAATAGGCTATGTCTCAAAAATACAAACGAGTTCTACATTGCATATCATATTAGTAATATTTCTTTTTAAATCTTGATTAGCTATTCTATAATGTATTCAAGTCTTCTTTCAAATCAGTGTATTCTGTGTTGTCTTTTGTGTGTGATACATAGATAGTTTCTTACATGAATAGATGATTAGTTAAATAAACTCTTTCTCTTAGATCCTCCTGGTGAATATTGCCCTCATATTCTTCACCCTTTTCACTCTTTCGTTTATGCTCCCATATACTTACAGAGTTAATTTAGTAATAATGGAATTCCAGTGCCAGCTCTAACAAAGACAGGTTTCGCTCATAAAGTTGTATTTGACAGGAGGAGCTGTTCATTGAGGCAAATAAATTTCTTCTCATTTTTTCCATTTTTGAATAATATAACATATGTATAACAAAAACACCGACACAAGTAGAATTAGTTCCTTATACATTAGTTCCTTATACATTTCCTTTATTTTTGCTTTCTGAATTTTTTCTTGCACCTCACTTTGGACTCTTTATTTTTGTATTACAAACAACTTCTGGGCACTAGGAAGCTAAACTTAATAGGTACAGGAGAATTTTAACAGCCATATGGATGGGCCGAGGGTACTTTATTAATAATCCCCAAAGCCTGTAACTTTTTTGAGAGTTGTTCACTCATTTTAATCCAAAAATTAGTTACAGTTTACATAAATATTATCCCCTTTACTGTTGTTTTTGGAAACTATTTTACATCAGAAGTTAAAAGTCATGAAATTGAGACTGTAGGATAGTATATATGTGGATAAGATAAACCCCACATCATTTTAATATTTTTGTATAAATACTGCCTCTGTGCTGGTAGTTTTCATTGCTTCTCACCTGCTTTTTCCCCCCATATTAAGACTATGGGGAGCTGTGAGGTAGGTGTTTAGCAGAACAGCTTTTCTAGCATTACAGCTTGTTGTTGCATTGCCATGTAGTACATCATAGAAGCAGAAAATCGTATCAATACGTGGGCTAGGCCAGAGTAGTCATTAATCTAATACCTACTGAATATGCATAAGGTACTGAATATAATTTTCTGATTCAGGGTATAATTTTCCCATTTCAGATACAGTCTGAGAATACTACCAGCTAACAGGCTTGATTTAGAACTGCAGAAGTCTTTAAAGGGGTGTAGACTGTAGGTCTGTGTTAGGAGCAGGAGGTTTCCCTCCCCATCTTGCATAACCTCATGTTTTTAATGTAACTGGTAATACCCAGGATTTTTCCCCTAACTTCATTTAGATGAACATACTAAGCAGGCCAGTTTGAAAATGAGAGAAAGGAAACCAGAATGGAGGACAGGGAGAGAGATGTCATTTTTAATAAAGGATCAGAAATGCTAAATTTACTATGCCTGAACATGGTGCTCATCACACTCAGCACCCCATATACTCTGTTAGATCTGCTATTGAGGAACATGAAATTGGTTTCTGTCAATCTGTATTCTGAAATGGTTTTGACCAGAGTCTGATCTTTAACTCTTAACCTCAGTGGTTTTCATTATAACCTCACTGTTCCTTGACCTTAACTGCCTTTTTGTTTGAAGAATTGTCATGTAAAACTATTGTAATTAGCTGTGAATGCAAAGCGACAGGCTATTGAATCTGCTGTGCAGGGCTCTCCTTTTTTTCCCCCTAAAATCTTAGGAGGCTTCTTTTCCTTTACATTAACTGCAGTGATGCTTCAGAAGAGTTCTCCCTCTGACATGCATCTACTTGTCCGTGGTAGTAACATTCCCAGGAGTCGTATTTTATGTATGGATCAAGTCTACGTATTGACGGTTAATGTGTCAATTGGCTTGGACATTTTGAAACAGTATTTTATAAGGAGGTGAGGAGGAGTGGTTTTGCTGTATACTTATTGAATTGATTTAGAAAAGAAAAAAAAGACTCATTCAAAATTCCTTACATTGACCCTAGGAATAGTTCTCCGTGTAATTGCGGCCCAGGGATTCTTTTCCCTTGATTTATACTTCCTTGTTTTTGTGCTGTGGGCCCCCTTCTTCTAGGTGAGAAGGAATCAAACAGGGTTTATCTGAACCCTATTTGTGTCTTTTATTTCATCTTCCAAGGTAGCAACGAGAACATGAGCCAGCTCTTCCCTTCAAGGCCATTTACGGATCTGATTTTTAGATGTACTGTACTGTGTTGGCTTGTCAGACACTTGTCACTGCCCATCAGGATCAAGATCTAAATGAAGAGCAAATAAATAAAAGTGAATACTGAATTCAAGTCTCCTCTACAGACAGTATTTCCACTCTTCCAGGATACAGTTGTAAATCCTTTTGGTAAAGTTATCATTCTCTTGGGTATAGACTTGAAATGAGGACTTAGGAAATACCTAATAATTTTATAAAGAAGTACAAAATTCTCACAAGACTTTTAAACAATCCCTCCCTCCAAAAAAACCCCAAAATACTTTTGAGTAATCTGTCTAGTTCTTTACTTAAAGGATTGAGTCATAGAATTGGAAGGGATGTCAGCACTTATCTAGTCCAAATGTTGTAGAGATAAGGGATTTACTATTGCTGAACAATCCCGGGTAGATGCCACTCCAGCCTCTCCTTGAGACTCTCCAGTGTGTGAGACTCCACAACTTTCTAGGCAGTTTGTCTCACTTTCCAGTTGTTCTTACAGTTAGTAATTTTTTTCCTGCAATTTGATCTAAATCTGCATTCTGCCCTCTCTGGTCCAGAAAGACAGTGTTTTTCCATTTTTTTTTAATTGCAACCTTTCAAATCTTTGAAAACTGCTATTACACACCTCCATAATTTCTTTTATTCCATACTAAACAGATCTATTTCTTTCCACCTTTTCTCCCACAGCATGTTTTCCACCCCCCTCCCCCCTTATCACTGCTGTTCTCCTCTTAGTTTTCTCTACACCCCTCTTAAAGAATGTCTTGCCCCTAACTGGTCATAGTACTCCAGCTCTGGTCTTTATGTCTCTGAGTAGAGTGGTACTACTTCCACTGTTCTCCAGCATACACTGCTTCTCTAATGCAAATGTAGCTTTGAGTTTCGACAGTGTTACATTGTCATTCATTTTGAATTTGTGACTTGAGCAATTAACTGAAAGAGGTTGAAAAACAGCATAAAGACTGATAGCTTTTCCTTTGTGGCTCCTGAGACACAATACTTACAATATGGGTTCCATCTGCTCCATGTTTCCCAAGAGTACTATGTTGTCAGTGGGTACTAAAATATTGTACACATTAGTGGTCTCCAAACAGGTTTTAGGGTTAGTGTTACAGTATCACATCTTGATATGAAACTTCTACAGCACAGTTAAAAATGGCAACCTGGTAGACATCACATCCAGTAGATGGCACTGCTGAATCAGACTAAAATGAGCTTGAATAATGGACTTGATCCTGCATGCCATATGCAGAGAAAACGTCTTTGCTTGTGCAAGGTCTGCAAATGTAAGTCTTACTGCAGTATTAGAGGTTGCCACTTGTCATAAAAAGAGACTAAAGCTGTATTTTTAGGAAGGAGCTATTCGTACTGCACCTTTTAAATTAGTGACTTAAGTTTAGATTTTAAATTGACCTAATTAAAATATTCCAAATCAATTAGGCATATGCAGTATGTATTGCAGGTCTTACTGTAACAAAACCAGGAATATGTGCTAGACAGCTATAAAGTGCATGCATATTTCTCTTATAAAAGATACATATATTGGGATAAAGGACAGTTTAAACAACACATGGAAGAATTTGGGATATTCTTATATTCTTAAAATTTCTTTCAGCTCTTGCACTGTAAAACTATTGCAAGGGGCTTATAATTTTAGCAAGTATCTTTTGTACAAAAAGGTACGTGCTCTTCTTGGCTGGACTGCAAGTGGTGAGCGTGCAATAAGAGATCATCTTCCTGTCCCCGACAGGAGATTCACCTCCACACAACATGTGCAGCTTTTATCTGCCAAAATTCATGAGTCTTTTGAATCAAGCCTTTCAGAAAATGCCTCCATCTGTATCTCATGATCCTTTCCACAAATTCTATTAAAAGAAAATTCAGAGCCCTTCAGAAAGAACTACAATCTAATTCAAAATACAAAATTATGTTCATTTAAAAAAAATCTTTTGGGCATTATGAATTAAATAATTTCACACATATACACATATATACCAATTCAGGACAATGTAACTCCTTTTCTTCCAATTATAAGGAATAATATGTTCATTTTAAAATCATACCTTAACTGTTTAATATTTTGGAACTGCTGAAAAAAAATGATACCTTTTTTGAATCTCTGGGGGTTTTTTTGTAGCTGAAGTTGGCTTTTATTACTTCAACATATGGGATTGCATATTTCTTGTTATTTTTTCCATAAAATCCTGTAGGGAAAAATAGTAACAACAATGCAAAACAAAAAAGCAGAAGTGAAAAACCAGAAACGAACTTGCATAGTTTAGCTTAGTAATGTCTAAAGGCAAAACCCTAGAATCTTTGTTCTAGCCAAAATCTCAATGAAATGAACAGTTTTGTCCACTGTAGACTGTTTCCTGTAGCCCAAAATGCACCAGTACCATTTTGCATTTGTTTTCCTGCCATTGTGTTGGTTGAAAATACTGTGGGCTAGACCCAGGAAGATCCAAGTTTGATTAGCATCATTAGACAGACTTCTGCGATGTAAGTGGTCAGCAGCTGGGACTACCAGAAAAGTAGCACAGCCTTCTCAAGGGAAGTTATTCTGGGCTGCTGTTAACATGCTATTTAATTGGTAATGTTCACTGTAATAGAAAAAGAATGTAAAGTGCTCATTTTAGATGGAGACTGAGAAGGAGGAACTGGGATGGGATGATGACAAAATAAATGTAATGTGCAAATCCTCTACCCTTCCAAAACCATTTTCTTTGTACTAAGGGTACAACAGGGTTTGAACAATGAAAGAAAATAAGTGACATTATAAATACCAACAAGTTAATTCTGTCAGTCCAACCCTTTAATAAATGAGTTTTTAACTATTGTCATAAATGTGTGGAGAAACATTATGTGAGAGAAATCCTTACTCTGAGGATCAGTATCACCAGTGAGGTTATAAAAATGAATTGTGCAAGAACAGGTATGGATGGAACAGGTTTAATGTTATGGACATTTACCTAGAGGTTGGACTGTTGTTTGTAGGACTTGACATGCCAAACACCACTGAATATGAACAAAGACAACTGCAGCTTGTGAAGAGTAGCCAGTGATCACCTGCTGAATATGTGCAAATAGGAAAAGCTCTAATTGAAACCACTAGATAATTTAGATTTGCATAATATCAGCTGCCCTTTTTTTCCAGCCAAGGGCTCATTTTATAGAGTACCTTTCTCCTAACAATTTTTGACAAGCTGATCTTCTGAAACAGTTGCCTTGGTAACACATTCATTTTGCTTATATGTATAAAAAGGCAAATTAAGAAACTTCAATATGGCTGGCAGTATTTCTCATCTTATTCTTCTATGACTAGTTTGTTTTATTTTGTGTTAAATAACATTAACTGCACCCACAAGTAATATAAATTTGCAGTATATACTGTTGTGCACAGGCAGGTGTATTATCTTTACTTATTCAGAATACAATTCACTGGGGTTTTAATTATAAGCTCTTCAGGGGAATGACCTCATATCAAAGACATCTGCAAAGTGCCACACACACCAATGGTGCTATGTGAGTAGTACTAATAACTACTGCAGTCT
Source organism: Gavialis gangeticus (assembly GCF_001723915.1). NCBI lineage: Eukaryota > Metazoa > Chordata > Crocodylia > Gavialidae > Gavialis > Gavialis gangeticus. Next base: position 81,053,959 of record NW_017729029.1, on the reverse strand, counting down.
AAACAATAGTTTATAAAATAGAAATGTAACTCCTCTGAAAAAGATTAAGCTACTCCTATATTATCATACTTGTTCATTAAAGATTATTTATTGCCTAGATGTATCTGAATGGAATTCTTCATGTATATTTAGTATTTTTATAGGTATTTTATTTTAACTAGGATTAAATTATATCAAATATAAGATCTTTCTTTTTCATGTGGCTGTTACAAGTAAACCCAATCAGCAACAAAACCCTATGTGCATGTGTCCTTTCTAGGGATACGATACTTCACACACTGGAAATGTAAATTGCCCAAGTACCCTGATGGCTAACAAAGGCAGTCACACATGCTGTATCAGCAGGAAGACTGTAGGAGTTGATCAGGAAACTAGATTTCATCCTTTGTTCCTTATGAGCATAAGGGAAGACTTGCTTAGAACGTGTGAAATTTGGGTACTTGCAAACTGTAGGCACAACCTTTTTAAATTTAGCATACAGAGTAAAAATATAATAAAATGCAGAATTTAGCAAAGGAAATTTGGGGAAAATGTTAAGAAATCTTATCAACAATATGAAAAGAGAGGGCTCAGAAAGTCCCACCTGAGTGGAATTAAGTCAAGAAATCCTAAGCGATAAGGCATACTGACCAGGCAATGTTCCCATGTAAAAAGAATGAAGGAGATGGGAAAAGAGCCAATGGCTTTCATGTGGAACTGTTAACCATCTGAAGTTAGGAAAAGGCAGGCTCTGAATGAAAAAAAAAGAAAAAAGGCAGCAAGGAAACACAAATGTCTCAGGACTGGATTGAATTCTGAGGGAAAAACATAATGGCACCACAAAAGCAAAATGAATCAATTCTAACAAAAGAATTAAGAGGAAATAAATGCTTTTAGAAATGCGTCAAGTAAAAAGTGAAAGTAAGTCTGTTATTAAATAAGAAAGAGGATGTTAATGATGAGTAAAAAATGAATGAGAATTAAATTCTCAGGTTCTTAGTCAGGCAAACTCCTAGTAATGTTTTCTGGTTCAAAACTGAATCAAAGCTGAGTCTTGGGGGATTTTTGTTTGTTTGTTTTTCTCCTTTCTTCCTTATTTGTGCATTGCCCATGTGTAGGGTGGCCATCATAGAGGACAGCCCGGTTGTCCTCTGTCTTCTGCTGATACAAAACCCAATTTTCAAAAGAAAAATAGAGGACATAAAGGCATTGCGTTTCATATCAACAGAGGACAGAGTAGCAGAAAACTGGAATGTCTTCTATGATGGCCACCCTATTCATGTGATCTAGAGAAAACTATGTGCTTCAAATGGCACATTTGGTTTTTTAAGATTTTTTTAAAATAATGTTTGGTCGATGGAGAGAGAGAGGACTTGGTTTAAAGTCCATTTGGGGTTCAGGTCTAACTCCCAGATCCCATTGTCTGAAATGTTGCTTTCCCACCTGTCCTCTCAGCTAAGAACAGATAGTCAAGAAGCCCAAGGCTGAATCGATTCAATCTTCGCAGGTTAGTATAAGCTTCATAGATTGAAATGATAAGCAAGTGAACGGCCATTCTCTCTTGATTCTGAAAATGCAACCACATTGCGCCTGCAGTAGCCCACGCCAGAAGCTGGTGTGTGCTAGAGCATGCCTCCTAGTTCAGCTGGAGCACACAGCATGGGCCAAGGCTAGCCCATCCACCCGGCAAGGTGGGGAAGGTACAAAGCATCCTGGGAAACTGGGGGGACTGTGAGTTAATTTGAATCTGGAGGGGATCTGGGACAGAAGTTCAATAAACTGATTTAACCTAAATTAACCCTTCCAGGTTTATCTTAAACTGGTTTTGGCCATTTTGAAAATTGTTTTTGTGCGCTGAACTTCTGTTATATTACAGATTTGAACCAGTTTCTAATCACTTATACCAATTTATGTATAATTTCTGTCCTCCCCATGTGGCTGCTGGAGACTGTTTTTTCTATTAGCTTCTCTGACTGCAGCTGAGGTGCCAAAGGCCTCAGACCTCTGGAGGCTATGGAAGAGACTTGCATGGGATTGAGGAAATATATGATAAAGAAGATGATGAACTCTTGTTTGCTTCCAAAAAGCTAGTGGACTATAAATTGCTAGCAGAGGTTTTTAAATGAGATGCATACTATCTGTTCTCTGAGAACAACACAGTTAAACTTTAAAGAGGAGGTCACCTATCTGCTGATGAGCCTGGCACAGGTACCAAAAGGGACAAGCAGTGTACTTTTCCTCTAGTTTGTCTGTATGCTCTGGCTAGATTGGCCCAAGGGCTGCTGCAGCTTGTGCCTCCTCTTGCCTTATCCCCATGTAGGTATTCTGTCAGGAAGAAACTTCAGGTCATAGGAGCCTGTCCTAGGCATGTTTCCTACTCCCTGCTTCCCTTTTTTTTGGCCTGCCACCTACTTCTGGGGTCCTCTGCACACAGGTTCATAGAAATGCATGGGTCTGCTTAACTGGAGAATTCACTGGTGGGAGGGTCCCATAGCTGGAAAGAAACTGCTGGTGTTGTACATGGGTGAGTAGTACTGGAGTTATGTAAATGAAACATTACCAGTAAACGGATATAAGAAAGAGGAACTCTACTCTACCGCTTAATACTCCTAAAATCATAATTCTCTAAGGTATAGGTCACATGCTAAATACATGGTGGTACACAGTATCATAGACATTTATTAATTTTCATTTGGGATGAATATCATAGCTAAGTAATTACCATCCAATTTTAATTTTGATTAAACTTTTATATTGCAGCCTCTCATGCTTGCTTGCTCACTCTTTCTCGCTGTTCCTCCCTTTCACACATACATAATTTTTTCCTCTCTGTCCCATAAGTGTGCCAGAATTTATACTTAGTTACTCAGGTTTATCATCTCTGTATGATTAGCATGTCAGCATCTCATCCCTTGACTCAGGTGGCTTCATCCCTAGTATGGATATTAAGTTCCAGTTTCAATGCAGCTGGTTTCTGACATGTGTAGGCAGTGCTATCTGAACAAGTAATAAGATTGAGTCTGCTAACTATGCAGTTCCAGAAATCCTACTAGGATCCATTAGTTATGATACCATTTTCTGGAGGATACATTCTGTTTGTTTGGATTCTTTTACTTCTGCTGATATTCTTCATCTTCTGGCAGCTATTATGAAAGAACTATTATAAATAGTACCTGCCTTAAACGTGCTGAGGAATGAAAAGGTCACAAACCCCTCCTTCTGTTCTTTCTGCAGTCCAGCAGACAGGGAATTCTGACCTGCAAAGCTAAAATAGATTTTATATTAAATCATATTACCAGTTCCATGAAAAGGAGGTATCTTATCTTCCTTTGTTCCTTCCTTTCCTGCGTGTGTCCCTAGCTACATAATGATCACACTTCTGTGTATAACTCTGTTTTGTATTTATGCCTGTGTGGCTTTTTCATTCAATTTGCAGAGTTCAGCAAATGATCAATCTCTGAAATAGATTAATCTCTCTGCAAAGGGCTTGTAATTATCATAGGAATGATAATTAACAATTCTGGCTAGAGTACTTCTCTCTAGCCTACTGTTTCATCATGTCCATTATTTGGGACAGTAAAGTATTGAAGGGCAGGAGGAGAGGAGAACAAGGCATCTGCCCAAGGTACTGAGGGGAAATAGCTACTGTGCTATTAGCCTGGTAGCCACTGCTCCATTGTTGCTGCTGGCAACACAGTCGGTGACACATGAGGTGCAGACAGAAGTGCAGCTTCTCACTGTAACTGAGAACGTTTTGCAGGAAGCGTTCTGAGTTACGACAACCCCCTGGAACAAACAGATGTTCATTGTTGTTTCCAGGGAAGAGGGGAAGCTGTGGCTGCAGCCTGCACCCAGTTTCCCCTAGCAATGGCCTCTCCTCCCTATGTGGCTGCAGTTTTCAGAATGGGAGGGGGAAAGGGAGCAGAGGGAGCTAAATTTAGGGGTTTCCCAGTGAGTGCTGGAGGGTGGGATGGGTGAATTGGAGCCCCTCTACCTTGTGGGGAGGGTGGAGGGCTCAAATACACCCACCTCACTCTCCAGTGGGGGCTAAACCCCACCCCAAACTGAACTCAGTCCTCTCCCTTTTCCTCCCTCCCATTCTGGAAATGGCTCAAGGCTGGGAGGCAGCGCATTCAGAAGTTACAGAGGATGCTGTGTTTTGAAACACCTTCATCTGACCCTTCATGCAATGAGGGTTCAGATTTTCACCCCATCAGCCATTTTTGAAGCTGTCTGCAGCTCTGCACTTGTGTTTGGTCAGAGTTATAGGCTGCTTTGTGTGGCCTTATTAGGCAAAAAATTGTCACTTCTGTCTGTTCCCTTGGGATGCTGCCTCCTAGAGCATTCAATCCTCCAGTTACACCTGTGGTGTGGG
>NW_017729029.1:81040959-81044605 GCF_001723915.1 Gavialis gangeticus | reverse complement strand
TCTGCACTTGTGTTTGGTCAGAGTTATAGGCTGCTTTGTGTGGCCTTATTAGGCAAAAAATTGTCACTTCTGTCTGTTCCCTTGGGATGCTGCCTCCTAGAGCATTCAATCCTCCAGTTACACCTGTGGTGTGGGGTGTCTTCTCTTATCCTGGCAGAGTTTTCCCACAAAAGTCTGTTTATGTACACCTTGCATGAGGCAGGGTACATTTCACTCCCTGTGACCCCAGCTGCTAAATTCACAGCCTAGTCATGTGGCTCTAACCAGATCAAAATGATAAAAAAAACAACTGGTATGATGCAGTTTCTGTGGCCTTACTCAGTGAGCGCAAGCTGAAAATGAAATCAAGAAGTGAAACTAGGCCTTGAAATATTTACTTTTAAATCTAAGCCATTAGACTCAGCATAAGGATCCACCTCCCTGTTTTGTAGAAAGGCTCACAGGACAGAAAATCCTGAAGAAAATTTAGACATACTGGAAAAAGTGTTTGGCTTGTGTGTGTCAAAACTGTAAGCCAATGAATTGTTGTTCAACACTGCCCAGTCACAGATTTCACCCAGGTTTTTCTTTCTTGCCCCTCAGGTATCCATCTTCAGTTCCAAACCATTAGGTTTGCAGTGTCTTAAATGGTTTGACTCTGGTCTCATTTCATCTTCTTGTTTCAATGCAAATTAACCCTAGAGAGTTTATCAGCTTAAAAAATGTAATGAAAGTGTGTAAAACACTTACTATAAAACTCACTAAACTTTAGCAGGGATATTACATCTAGCCGGGATAATGGCTTTGTATTTTGTGTGCTAAAATACATTTTAAACTTAGGAAAATATATTGATATTACTTTCAGCCGTCCAGTAATTACTGACCTATTCTGCCTGTGCAGCATGTGGAACATCCTTCCTCTTCTACTGTCTCCCATTGTTGGTCTGTATTAATATGAGATATTTGTAAGTGATTAGTAATCCTATAAACCAGAATAGCATCAATACAACAAAGATTATTTCCTTCTTTATATTGTGCATGTAAAAATAAAACCTGGCCTATGTGGGTGGATGAAGGGAATGCAGTGGATATAGTATATCTGGACTTCAGCAAGGCTTTTGACAAGGTCCCACATGTTCTTCTCACAAAAAATTGGAGAAATATGGGCTGTACAAGACTACTATAAGGTGGCTAGACAACTGGCTCAGTAGCTGCAAGCAAAGGGTAATTATAAATGATCATGTCAGAATGACAGGAGGTTTCAAGTGAAGCCCCATTAGGGGTCTGTCCCAGGCCCAGTGCTGGTCAGCACATTTATTAATGATTTGGATGGTCGAATTGAGAGCTTCTTGAGCAAATTTGCAGATAACATAAAATGCATTGGAGGATAAGAATGTAATTCAGAAGGCTCTTGACAGATTGGAAAGCTTGGCTGAAGCTAATTAAGTAAAGTTTAATGCTGACAAATGCAAGTTGCTCTGCCTTGGGAGGAATAATCAAAACTACAAATATAAAATGGGTGACCTGGCTGGATGGCAACACTATGGAGAAGGATCTGGGAGTCTTGGTAGATTACAGATTCAATATAAGTCTGCAGTGTGATGCAGCTGCACAGAGGGATGCATTTGTGGAAGAAGTAAGTGCAAGACACCAGAGGTGATGGTGCCTCAAGTCGGCCCTAGTTAGGCCTGATTTAAAGTACTGTGTACAGTTTTGGGCTGTACATCTTAGAAAGGACATGGAGAAGTTGGAGAGGGTAGAGAGAGAGAGGTGGGGAAAAAAAACGATAAAGGGTTTGAAAGGCAAGTCATATGATGAAAGGCTGAGGAGCTAGGCATATTCAGCTTGCAGAAAAGGGGCTTCAGAGAGGACATGATAGCAGTCTTTGAATACTTGAAAGGATTCCATAAAGAAGAGGGTAAACACCTTTTCTCTTGCTGCAGAGAGCAGAATGTGAACTAATGGCTTAAACGTACACCAAGGTAGATTCATGTTGGATATCAGAAAAAAGTCTTCACTATTTAGAACAGTGAAGCAGTGAAATAGACTGTATAGGAAAGTTGTGAAACCTCCATCATTGGAGGTGGTCAAGAAGAGGTTGGGTAAGCATTCATCTAGGATGATCTAGACGTAGCTTTGCCTATGTTTTACTATGAGTATTTCCAATATTTTTGGTCTTTGCTGGTTGCCACGTGGGGCTAGGAAGTGATATTTTCCCCCTAATGCTGCCACGCATGTGAGGGTTGTTTTTTCATTCACCTTCCTGAGAAACATTGGATGTCGGCTGCACTCAAAGCTGGGGTGTGTTAGTGCTTGTACTGGGACCTAAACCTGGAGATTCTTGACTAGAAAGTCTTGCCCCTCTTCTCAGGGTCAGACTGACAGAAATATTTGGGCTCAGGAAGGAATTTAACCCCATGATCACATTTGTATGCATTGGGGTTTTTTTGCCTTCCTTTGTAGTGGAGGGGCATGACCCTTCTCCTTGGATCTCTCGAGCCTATTTTAACAAAGTTTGCAGCCACAGGATGTTGACCCCTTAATTGTTCCCTTAATTTACCTGTGCCAGGTTAAGGTGTTACACCTTTTGGCTCTGTTGGGGTTGACTATACAGTTTTGCTAAGAGGTTAGACAGTGCATTTATGTAGGATCATTTGGATAGGGATGATCTTGCCTCATGGAGGGAGTTGGACTAGATGACATCTGGAAGTCCCTTCAAGCCTTACTTTTCTATTATTCTATTCTCTGCAATTAATATATGTATTGCATTGTGTTCTCTCAGCAGTGGATACAGGTAGCAATCTGTAATCTTTTTCAGGGAGTTCTACCCAGGCACTTTCATATAAAAGGGTCAATTATGTGTGTATCACAGTCATCCTTTTTACGTGGATGTGAAGTGACTTCTGTTGCATCAAGGGGCATCTTTATATTTGCTCTCAGGGTGCGTTGGGAGTGGGCACGCTTTAATTAGAACAGCTAACGAGAGCTGTTCTAATTAAAGTGCCTGTAGTGTCCTGTGTATACAGTGTCCTGTGCTTCAAAATAGCAGTGGAGTGCTTCAACTAAAGCTCATTTGATGAGTTTTAGTTAAAGCACCCGTCACAGGGATGCTGAATACACAAAATGTGGAGGCTGCTGGAGCATGCTAATTAATTAATTTGCTCTGCTCTGATGCACTGTAACTGCAGCACTTTGGAGCCGTGTCCCTGCATGTATACAGGTACACAAGGGTTGAATGAGGTTTTGGAAACTTAGCTAGTTTCCCACACTTCTTAGAGCTGATACAAAACGTTGCCAGTATGACATAGGAGATGTAATTAGTAAAAGAAAACAAACAAAAATACAGGATAGGTTGCTTTAACTTCAGGCAGAGCTGCACTTTTGGAGTTCTTAGGGCTTTTATGGCTAGAGGGAGAAAGTGGTACTGGTTACAGGGCTGGAAGTTGGTTGTTGCCAGAGCTGATGCAGGAATAAATCACCCATCATGTGGAGGGAGTTCTAAAGTCCTATAATTTTCTGGGTTGCATGCAGCCTCACCATCTTTTCTGCATCCCCTCCTTTCCATCAGACAAGTCCATGTGGAGAGATCTTTGCAAATAAGCAATTCCTTCCAGGTCCATTGGCATTTATCATAGTTTCATAGTTTCATAGTTTCTAGGGTCGGAAG
>NW_017729029.1:81030662-81034421 GCF_001723915.1 Gavialis gangeticus | reverse complement strand
GTGGTCAAGAACTTGGAGGCCCCTTACCAGGTCGTCGGCCAGGACCTATTCTGCCTGTGCAGCATGTGGAACATTCTTCCTCTTCCACTATCTCCCATTTTTGGTCTATATTAATATGAGATATTTGTAAGTGATTATTAATCCTATAAAACAGAATAGCATCAATACAACAAAGATTATTTCCTTCTTTATATTGTGCATGTAAAAAAGGACATTTATAGGTAATTTAAATGAATGAGATAGTGCATTAATATTTTATAGGCTAATTTTGAGGCAGTTTCAGCCCACCACCTGCTATTTTCTGAGTACAGTTTTGTACTCCCGATGCTTCGTCTGTGTAGGCAAATGTGAAAAAAATGTTTAATCACCTAATCAGCACACCAATTATATATTTGGGCCATCATAGTGTTATGTTATTAACCTTAGACAAACAAGGTTCTTTGGGTACATGTGATATCTTTTATTAGACCAACTAAATAGTTGGAAAAATTATTCTTTGCAAGCTTTCAGGCACAAACACCTTTCTTCAGGCATAGACATAGCCTTAGACAAGACATCCTGAGATAAGGCATTCTAACTGAGTATAGTGGCAATGCATCACCACTACAGAAAGAAGTAAAATAGCAATCACTATAACCATCCACAGATACCTAAAGAATGGTGTCTCTGCCACAATGTTTTCTCATGCTTACAGAAGACTTTCTGCTTAACTGTCTGAGCTATTTAAGATGGAATTCTTAGAAGGGCTGAGCATTGCCACAACTCTGCTCATGCTGAACTTGATTATAAGGATCTCCATTTCTCAACTGTAAAGTGAGGATATTAATACTTTTCTTTTTCACACGGATGTTGTGATGACAAATTAATGTATTAGGTTATTTACAAACACTATACCTTTAGAAAGGCTTGCAAACATGTAAACGTGCGCTACAGTGGGTAACTGTTTTGTGGTGGCTTTAGAAAAATTAATTCTAGTTGTTTTTAAGAATTGCTTACAATATGGGCAATACATATTCAGTAATGACTTGGAATAGAAGCTAAACTCCATTTTCCAGTGTAGTCAAAGGGTTTGTCTAATGCTACAGAGCTTGCTTCTACACCAGTGATTTTGCTGGCATATGTTGGCTAGCAGCATTATGGAAAAACTTTGTAGTGTAGTAAACTTAAGTTTTATCTAGATTACTGGGCATACAAAATAGCCTTTTTCTTTGTCAGCTACTGTTAATTTTGTATTAATGCATAAGTTCTAGTTCAGCTGTGTTTAGCCCAAAGAAATATGAAGTGTTTGTATAAAACAGATTTAGGTATGCATTCGTATACTGTGAGAAACTCTTCCTCTTCAATGACAAGGAGTTTTGATTAAGAAAATGTTATATATTTGAAATTAATTTTTAAGACATTGGGGACACTTTTATATGTGGTCTAGGTGGGGGTAGAAGGGTGGTGCTTTAATTAGAGTAGCTCCGATAGCAGGAGGTTCAGGAGGCTACTGGAGCACAGCAATTGCCACGCGCTGGAATTCCAGTGCATTGGAGCAGCCTCCACCCTTGTGTATAGGCGCCTATGCACAGTTTTTCACTGGCAGTACTTATCTGGCTTTGTTTACTTAGAGGCTGCAAACTCAAACTCAAAAAAAAAAAAAAGATTGCTTGCCAAAGAAGGTGTTTTGAACCTGAAAACTTGTAGCAATGACCCGTGAATCTTAACTCTTGCATCAAGGCGTTTTGAATTAGAACTGACATTGATAATAGCTAACAGTGAAATAGATCTCATATGGAAAGAAAGGAACCCAGAAGGGAAGCAGAGAATACACTAAATGTTTTATTAGTAGCTATGCTTTTTTTCATTATTTATGATGTGCATGTCTCATGCTACCCACAGATTTCAGTGAATATCAATCTGTATAAGAGTGCATGAAATTCAAAGATGGATCTTATTTTATTACTGCTGTACCAGAAAGGATGCACATCATTTGCCTCTGATTCTTAGTGTCAGCTGAGAAGCACAATGTTCTCCAGCAGCAAGAAGTGGGAGAGAGAGATGCTGTACCACATTACTCCAAGAATCCCTTTTATTATGGTAAAGGTTTGCCATGATGCATGTTAACAACATGATGGATTCCAAAGATCCACTTTATTTTGAGTATTAAATATATTTTCAATTAATTATTCATTAATTAAAAACAGATTAGAAGCAGAAACTGCTAGTGTGGGGAGGGGCAGAGGAAAAGAAGCAGAACTGGAAATTGCCTTTACATAGTATAAATATATATTGTTTACTGACTTAAAGAAAGAAAATAAAATTCAGATCACAAGCTCTAGTTACTTTGGTCCCTTGGACTTGCATATTCACTAAATGAAAGAGCTTCTTAGCTACCATTATGCCCAGGAAATATGTTGCATCTTTTGAAGGGAAGGATAACAAAAGCAATGCTGCCTGTTAAGTGTCACTACAAAGAATTTTGTGGCATTTCCCAATGCTGCCAAACAGCCAGACCACTTGAACTCCTGGGATCATTGACAGCATCTCAGTGTGTGTCATTGGTTGCAGAAATTTTTTTTTGCTTTTGACTCTATCTGGCATGATACAGAAAAATCCACTGATTCAGCAGATCCTGCAAAGAAAATACAAAGCCTGTTGCCAGATGGCATTTGGAAAAAATAATTAAAACTCCATTCCCATGGAAAAAACCCTTGTAAGTAAGGAAGTCATTTAGTACAAAGTATTATGCAAACATGATTCAGTGCAGTTAAGGAAACCATCTGAGAAGTTTATAATAAGATTTTGTGTCTTTGCAGACAGACAACATGTTCTGATGTTGGAAAGGTACTTTTAGAGAATTAATTCATTTTATAAAGCTAGCATAAAAGCCATATTTATGTACTTCGAAGAACTATCCCTGTTATTAGCAACACATGGCAACTTCATTCTGCATTGTTCCTTCACCAAGATCATTTCATTGCCCACCTGGAGGAATAAAAGATTATACCACTGTATCCTTTCAAGGTACATATTAATAGATTTAAATATTGGCATGAATGTACCTTTTTTAGCATTAATAACCACAAATTGATATAAACTAACACTCTTCCTGGAGGCAATCTGAATATTTTGGTGATTGTTCAGGTCATATTTAAAATATATATCTGGTAAATCTGGTAAACTCATTTCTCCAGGTTGAAATCAAGCAAAGAACATTTGACTTCTTGGCTAAGTACAGACAGTCAAAAAGCCCAAGGCCAAATTAATTAAATCCTCACAGGTTAGTCTAAGCTGTGTAGATTGAACTGATACACAAGTGGACAAACATTCATTTTAATTCTGGAAATGTAGCCACATGCCTGCAGTGGCCCAGGTCAGATGCTGGGGGACACTAGAGCACGCTTCCCTATTTGGCTAGAGCAGACTGCTTGGGCCAAGCCTAGTCTGCCTCCTCTGTGAGGTGGGGTTTGTGGGGGCACGTTTGTGGGGGGAAGCGTCCTGGGATGCTGGGGGACTGTGAGTTAAATCTGGAGGGGATCTGGGACAGAAGTTCTATAAACTGATTTAGCCTAAAGCAGTTGTCTGATGCTGCTTTCATCCAGGTTTATCTTAAACTGATTTCAGCCATTTTGAAAGAGGTTTATATACACTGAATTTCTGTTGTGTTACAGATTTGAACGGATTTCCAGTCACTTATACCAGTTTATGTGTAATTTGTCTCTAACCCTTATGGTTACTGAGATCATCAATACTCCCCTCTCCTGCCAAAAAAAAAAA
>NW_017729029.1:81019076-81030522 GCF_001723915.1 Gavialis gangeticus | reverse complement strand
CCCCCCCCCTGCCAAAAAAAAAAAAAGTTAACTATCAGACAGTGAAAAAAAGCAATATCCTGGTGAATCCAGAGGAAGTCTACTTTGGTCAGTAAAGACCTTTTTGATACTTTCTTATCAACATTTTGAAGAAGATGGCATTATACTCTTTCAGTATTTGGCTCCTGTCTTCTTCAAGAATCCATCACAATTCAGGTTCAGAGCAGGACGAACCTTGAAATGGCCTGATTGGCACTGGTGATCTTACTGTCTCAGCCCTTGACAAGTATGTCATTCTTTAAGCTCATACTCTTAGATCTCTCTGCTACTTTTTGGGTTTGATGTATGAAACTGATAACATAAGCATGATCCTATGAGTATAAATGGAAGAGTATCAAATCTTCTCATTCTTTGAGAAGACACCAGGGTCTACTTTTTTCAGGCCTTTATCATGTTACATTCTGCAAGGCTTAAATTCTCTCAAATTCTGCATGAGGCAGTTCAAAAAAGTGATATACCTTGAATTTTTAGGATAATAATGCAGCTGGCACTCAGCTATGCATTTCTACTAAACCAGCCTTCACAATCACCAAGATATTCAAATACATGGAAGAAAAAATGAAGATGGATGATGAACACTATGACATGCATCTAATTTGGCACCAGGAGCTGGTGCCATGCTTAAGCATCCCCAGTTTTGCAATGGCCATGTGCCTCCAAACAGAATTTAACATTCTTGCTCTTTTCTACTAAGCCCACAATAGATTTTTACTTGAGCATCTACAAGCACCCTCATCCTCCACAAACCTCCAAAACATCTGTGCTTCTAAGAAACATAACCCAGAAAATGTTTGGGATTGAAGACATCAGCTTTCAGGATTTCAGAAATAGTTGCTGTCTTGAGATCAAATTAATTCTAATATTATAAAAGCCATAGTCTGTCTTTCTGTCTGTCTGTAACACTTTATTCCAAGAACATTCAGATTGCAAGTGGTGGTGGCACTGTGGTGGAGTGCCACCATGACAGCAAGGACAGAGGGAACGGGAGGGGGACTGCCCTGCTCCATGGGGTGGGGGTGGGGAACAGGGTTGGGCCTGAGGTGGCGGCATGTGGGAGTGGGGGAATAGGCGCAAGCCTGCCGTGGCATGGGGGAAGAGCAGGCCTAGATGCTGCCATGATGGCGGGGACCGAAGGGAAGGAGCAGGAGCAGGTGGGGGAGGCCAGGACCTCCCCTCCTGCCCTGCTTCTGGGAAGCAGCAGTAATGGAGCAGAGAGAGCAGGGGATGAGGCCAGCAGCACTGGCCTTACCCCTGCTCCCTGGAAGCAGCTGTGGCGTGGGGTGCTGGGTGGTGGCTCCATCCGTGCTCCCCCCATGCCATTCATGGGAGGGGAGGCAGGTGGATACGGGACAGGTGGATGGGAGGAGAAGTGGGCCAAGCCCCAAAATGTCAGCAGAGAGGATGGGGGAGGTGCACCAGGGGAGGGGCGCCAGGCCCGGCCCAGCCCAACCTGGTCCCGCAATGGTGGCAGGGAGGGGGCAGGGGGCATGCCTGACCCTGAAATGGTAGGCATAGTGGGTGCCAGGCCTGGCCCCAAAATGGTGGCAGGGAGGGTTGATAGGGCGGAGTGGGTCAGGCCGTGCAGCTGAAGGTGGGGGAAGGGGGCCCGGCCTCAAAGGTGGAGGGGGAGGAGGGGAGCTGCATGCAGGCCTTGTCCCCCCACCCACACCCCCCCATCATTCTTGATGGGCAATTGGCTAGTCTTTAAATAAATTCACTTAACTCTTACCACTATCAGAAGCAATTTCAGATATACAGAGGAAACAATTTGCCATTTCACAGATAAATTGTGTGTTGTTCTCAGCACATCTATTCTTTCACATTTATCCTTTGCATGGTTTGATCATATACTATAAGTTTCGATTAATTACTATGTCCCCTGCTGCCCCATGCTGCACAAGGGGGCTCTGCCATGAGCCCCCAGGGGCCCCAATCACTGCTGCTGCAGCTGGTGAGTGCAGGGTTTTGTTGTTGTTGTTTTTTTTAAAGCTCAGCACTCACCAGCTGTGGAGCATGTGGATGACAGCATGCTGCCGCTGCTGGCTGGGGCCAGCACCAGCATCCGAGTCTGCTTGGTTAAGCCTGTGCCAGGAAGAACCCAATGCTGGCACCGGCCCCATCCAGCAGCACCAGCCTGCTGTCATCCTGCATGCAGATCCAGGGACCTGCGCTCCCCAGGAAGGCTGCGGGGCTGTGCCAGGATCTGCATGTGGGATCTGCATGTGGGATGACAACGTACTGCTGCTGCTGGCAAGTGACACTAGTTTTGCTTTGAACAGTTTGAGGTGCAGTTTCACAAAAACCCCTGCCACCTATCTCATTAAAACTTGGCAGGCTTCATGGCCTCAGAAGGGGCTACCAGCCCTTCAGTTTTCGTCTGAATCAGGCAAGAAATGACAAAGTTACAGGCATTTTAGTGATTTCCCATTATAGCCTATGGTCAAAACACCGAAACAGCATTAAAACTCCAAAACAGAATTAACTGAGTCAAAATGGGACAGTGATCTGAAACACCGAAATGAATCACTGTCCCTCTGAAACACCAAATCTGAAACCGAAATGAAACATAGTTGTTTCACACAGCCCTACTGTTTGTGTGCTCTAAGGTTTTTAATGATAATTAAAATACTTTTTTTTTTCTCTTGTTATTGATATCCTGAAGCTCTCGAAGACTGAGTGAGCCACCTGGTTTATAGCATGATATTATGTTCCAAAAATAAAATACCCAAGAGAATACTAAGGAAGAACCATACTGCCATATGTGAATGGTGACATTAGGCCCCTGACACTTGTTACATCTATTGTGCCCTAACTGGTTAATTGCACAATAAATTTAGACATGCTACACATGTAAAGCAATTACCACACAATAAAAATAGCCAAGGAGCCATAAATGTGTTGCTTGAAAAACATACAACATTTTTATTGCTGGTTTCTATCAAGCTTTAATTTGAATGTGTGGCATGTCACACCTGGGGATTAGTGTTTGGCTGTGTCCTCCAGTATCTCGGACTAGACTATTCTCTCTCCCTGCCCCCCGTCCTGCAAGGGCACTCTGATTTATGCTTAACTCTGCTGTCCCAGGATACAATAGAAGGAGACCATTTTGACTCACTGCCCCTACTTTCTTCTTCCACCAGACTTCAAGGCTACTTCTTTAAGAAATCATTTAGCACCTCTCTGTAAAACCCAGAATGTAAACAGGCACTCAAGTGACATGATTTACTTGCCTGATAAAGGCAGAGATAGGGGAGGAAGTTTGTTCAGAAACCTATGGTTAGGACAAGCACATACACAAAGGCATTATATAATGTCCCTGGAGTGTTTGAGACCTGGGGCTCCTGCCCTCCTTGCCCTTGCCATGGGTCTCCTTGGATTTGCATATGGGTTGGAAGGGAACGTCCTTTACCCGGGGAGAGTCCACCTGACTTCTTCCCAAAAAAGCTGCAGAGGGGAATGACAGCTTCTGCCAGTAGCTGTCCAGCTCACATTGCTAGTGAGCTGTAGCAGAACAAGTTTCCAAGACATGTTTTTCACCCCTGGATAGCTTGCCATTTGAATGTGAAGTAGGTTCTGTGGCATGACAGTTTCCATTGAGTAATATTGCCTGTTTATTGATGCAAGTAATGTCTGCCAGAGGCCTATCACTTTTATTTTTGTACTTTGTCATGACTAAGCAACATCTCAGCAGTTGCATGCTGTTATTTGAGATCTGATCATCAAATATGACCTGTGTGTATGTATGTATTTATTTATTCTTAAAGATTTTCTTGTTCTGATAAAAGTAGTCACTCTGGGTCACACTGGGAAGCAATTACCCATGCCAGTAACCACACTGAAATCGTTGGGCTTACTCATGTGAGTGACAGTTCCAATCTGACCATCTGTGTTCATTTGAATACTTGTTATTCTTATTCAGCATCGTTGTTTTTCCAACAAGTTCATAACCTTGATTTTATCATCTACCTGTTGTCCAATCTCCTGTCTACTTTTTGCTTAAAGCCTGACTTTGGAACTGCTTTAATATTGCAGGGCTTTGTTCAAAACTTTTCTGATTAGTAGCAATCAGAATAATAATATATAATATTTTATAGATGAATGTTTGCCATTTGTACTTTGTTGAGCGAACCTGACTCTACAAGTATTCACAGTCTAATCAATAGTGCTGGGAGCAGAAGAAAGTACTCCTATGCTTAAGTCTAGATAACAGAATCAAACTTTTTTGTGACAAGAGCCCGTTGTATATGTCTAATGATCAGTGTGCAGTTGATGCTTAATTCAAGATTGTTTTATTTATTGATTTATATAAAATAACTGTAATGCCTTATTTGTGCTGCAAAATACTGAATGTTTTTTTAAGACCAAAGCAGTACAGTGACTGGATTCATAAATAGGATTGATTGATGTAGGGAATGTATAGATCTAATTTTTCCTTACCAAAGAGATGTTGACTCCATGACTCAATTATACACTAAAGTAGCAATGAAACTCAGAGTTCTATCTAACTATTTAGAGGCTGAAGAGATGGGCTTTAGTGCCAGATTTGAAATCTTTTTGTGGTGGGAGGTGAAGAAACTTATTTCTGGCAACTTTCAGCAAGCATGGCTTGTAGAGGAATTTTTTCCCCCTCTGGGTAGGTCCTGCTTGATATGCTGCCTTCTAAAGACAAACTGACAGCAGTGTCAACTTGTGATTCATTGGTAACTAGTGATTTGGCAACTAGCCCATGTAACAGATTTGGTATGTGACACACACATTCTATATAGATAATGCTAAAACTTGTCATTTTGCATAGTTTCCCTTTCAAGGCAGGTGTTCATATATATTTCATATCAATCTGCAGTTTTTGCAGATGAAATAAGGTTCAGATGCAGTAGGTTAGTCCAAGCCTTTGGAAGAAAATACCTCTTGAGGTATTACAGACACAAGGCTAAGAAAGCAGAAAAAATCATTGATTTGCTGTTTTCCGTGTTCAGAGTAGGGCAGTCCTCCTTCAGGAAGTCAGGATTTGGTATTTTTGTTTTACACAATCTCATAACTGCATATGGTACAAAATAGTTCTTGGTACTGTAAAAGTCCCATTTGACTTTGGTGACTAGTTGTCTCAATACATTTCAGCAAACATTTTACTAAAGCCTTTCTATGTATAGGCGGGATAAACTGGACATTGCCTCAGTGTTTGAAGCAAAAGAACTGAGTTTCCCTAACTGGGAATGTAATGTCTGTCTACAGACCATTAGAGTGTATCCCAAGAAATGTCACATTCTGATCTCGCAGTACTGTACTGCATTCAGTGGGACATTCTGAATTTCTGCTGATTTAACTTGGATCAGACTCTGACTCTACACTGTTAACACAAAAAGGCAGTAATCTGGGCACAGATTGACTATATCAGAACAAAAATCTTAAAGAGTTTCTGTGATTAACCAGTTCCAGGGAGCCAGGATATCTATCTAACCATGTCCTCAGTCTGTTTTAATTCATCTAGGCTGGCTGCAGTCTGCGTGATGTTCTGACCAATATACGACCATGCCCTAACCAAAGCTCTGAACCAGCAGTGCTCAAACTCTAGCCCGCAGGTAAGATTCAGCCCACAGAACCATGTCACCTAGCCTGTGAAGCTCTCTATGGGTCCAGAAACTTGGCAGTGAGGAAGTAGTGGCAACATTAATTGTTGCTGTCCTGCTGCCAGATTTCTGGACCTGCAGAGAGCCCTGTGGGCTAGATAATGTGGGGCTGACCCAGTGCTCAGGCCCCTGATTGGCTGCCTCTGGATGCAGGGGGAAGATGGCACCTGGGTACCTCGGTCAGGCTGATGCACAGAATCACACGTGGATCAGCCCCACATGGGATCTGGCACACAGACCAACCCTGTGCCACTCATTTGGTCTGCAGGGTCAGAAGGTGATAATCAATGAAACTGAGAGTGATAGTTGATGGAACCGAGTCAATATGGCATGTGGTGACCAGTGGCATCCCCCAGGGCTCAGTACTCAGACCAGTACTCTTTAATATATTCATAAATTATCTGGCTTCAGGTGTCAGAAGTGGCCTGGCTAAGTTTGCAAATGACACCAAATTATGGGGAAGTGCGGTCACTCTAGATAGGCTGTCAATTCAGGCCACAAGGTGGGCGAATCAAAATTTGGTAACATTCAATACTGAGAAATGCAAGGTGCTCCACTTCGGGAGAAAAAACCTACATCATTCAGTAGCACCATGACCAAAAGAGACTTGGGGGTCATGACTGACCTCAGATAAACATGAGCCACCAATGTGATGCTGCAGCTGTCAAAACAGATAAAACTGTGGCTTTTACCAGTGCATCTCAAGCAAGACCCAAGAAGTCATCCTTCCGCTTTACTTGACCTTGGTGAGGCCACAGTTGGAATTCTGGGTTCCACACTTTAGAAAGGATCTGGAGAAGCTTGAGAGAGTCCAAAGGAGAGCCTTGTGCATGATTAGAGGTCAAAAGAACAGGCCTTATGAGGAGAGGCTGAAAGCCATGGGACTCTTCAGCCTGGAGAAGTGAAGGCCCAGGGGTGACTTGGTGGCAGCCTGTAAGTATACAAGGGCTGTGTATCAGGAACTGGGAAAATGTCTGTTTACCAGGGCACCCAAAGGGAAGACAAGGTCTAATGGTCACAAATTTCTGGAAGACCATTTTAGTCTGGATATAAGAAAAAACTTCTTTACTGTCTAAGTCTCCAGTGTCTGAAATAGACCCCGCCAGACATGGTGCAAGCACCTACTTTGGATACCTTTAAGAAACGCTTGGATGCTTATCTTGCTGGGGTTATCTTCCTGCCCTTTGGGCAGAGGGTCTGGACCCAATGATCTCGCAAGGTCCCTTCCAGCCTTGTCTATGAAATCTATGAAGGTTGGGCACCACTGGTCTGGAACACCAATGTCCCAGATCCTAACAACTATCTCTTCATTTTGTAAGTAGAAGCAAATCTCAAATACACTTAGGAGTTTTTTCAACATAGGCATTGGCTTTTCAGTTGCTTGCTAACTACTAAATACTTTTGGAGAAAATTATTTCTGCTGTAGCTCTTCTCTTTTTGTAAAGTGTACAATCTGTTTGAAAAAACTGCATCTTAACAGCATTAGTTTAATTAAGCATAATAAAAATCATGATAATTTGTCCTCAGTATGGAACATCGCTTTCATTTGTGAAAGCTGAAGGCAAATCTGTGCTTGAGAACTGCACATATAATGAAAAAACCTATAAGCAAAGCAAATGTTCCCAAGCTGTGCAATGGCGCAGATATTGTACACTTGAGGGTGTTAAATATTTTATAAACTTTGTAGTGCAGTGAACTGTTTCCATATATTTGATGACCATAATTTCCATTTCTCTGCTTAGGTTATTAGATGTGCTTTATTCAAGAGTCTTAACTTACTCTGGGTTAAAGCCTCTCAGATGGAGCAAGTTCAGGGTCCAGTGTGTTTTAAAATGAAATGTAATGAGGTGCAGCAAACCCTTCTGAATTATGGATTTTGTAATTTTGGTTTTAAATAACGTATGTGTTAAACACCATTGGGGAATATTTTACTGAACATTAAAGAATTTAATGTTTAAATATACTGGGATATAAAAAGAATGAAAAAACTATCAAAATTTTAATATATGGTAAAGAAACGCAACAAAATTTAAGACACTTCCGTGACTCGCCTCTTTCAGGCCCAGTTGCATCTTGTGATTGGCTAAAATGTTCATATCATTGTGTAAGAACCAGCTGGCTACGAATTCAGTAGACCACTAATAGATAAGTAGAAGAGAAGAGAGATGAAGTCCATTTAGAAAATATCTATGCTGCATTTGTTGCTGTGACCAAAGCTTGTGTAGACAGCCTGAGCTAACTACTAGCTCAGGTGCTTCTCACAGCCTAGTTGTGGTGGCACAGACCTCAGCATGGGCTAACTGTCTCTGTATTTTCCCGGTTCACTAGGTATATTAGGCACCCAGCACTGACTTCTGTGCTGGCATGATGACAGTGCTAGTTTAAAGCTAGTTTAAAGCTAGCTTGGGTATTTCTGCTTGAGCTGCAGTCATAGCAGTGACTACAGGGATAGGCACGACCAAATTCTTGCACACTGAATACCCTGTTAGTCTTCTGGTTGCGGGATTTGGCACATAATCCTATAATTAGAAACAACAAGAAATAGTTGTTGTATCTTGAAAAATCTGTTAAGTCCTGAAAAAGTTTCCCTTCCTGCCACAGGATGGAATCAACTGGGTTTTAAAACTTGGTAGGCCCTGCTCTGCCTAAATAATACCTATTTTGGAAGGGGTCTCGTTCTCTCTACCATCCCTTCTTTTCTGTTTTTTCACACAGTCTCACAAAACAGTTTTAAAAACCCAGTTGATTCCATACAAAATTTTCCCTTCCTGCCACAGGATGGAATCAACTAGGTTTTTAAAATGTGTGCGCTCATGTGTGTGTGTGTGTGAGAAAAACCAGAAAAGAAAGGAGGGTAAGAGGAACAAACCCCGTCCAAATTAGGTATTATTTAGGCAGAGCAGGGCCTGTCATGCCTTGAGTAAGAAAGAATTCCTGTGCCCTATTTTTTACTAGAAATTCAGCCTTGAATCAAATTTTCCTCAAAATGTTAATTTATCTGTTCATTCCCAAAAAAGGAATGGATGAAAAACCATTTTACTGACAAATCCTTAATCAGCTCTAAGTGCTTCGTTTTCAGAAAAATATTTGTAATTCACTTCTGAGCTTTAAGACTGATTGTGGTGGGGGGAGTTGGTGTGATTTCATAGTGTTGGAAGGAGCCTCCCTAGGCAGATTGTTCCATTGCCTACTCATTTTATGCTGACACAGAGTTTTAATCTAAACCTGTTTAGCTGTACTTTTAAACCATCACCTCATGTCCTGCACTCTGTGACCAAGAAGAATAATGATTCTCCCTCTTCCTTATGGCTGCCTTTCAAGTGTTTAAAAACGATCTTGCATTGCCCCTTAATCTCCTTTTCTACTGACTACACATACCTAGTTTTCTCTACCTTTTCCTCTTATAGCTTTCATTCAAATCCCTGTATCATCTGTGTTTCTGACTTCTGGTTCCCCTCTGGTTTCTTGACTTTCTTAAAGGATAACTTGTTACTCAAGCTGAAGCCTAACCTTAGTACCAACTAGACCAGCAGTTCCCAAACTCTGACAGATTGCGCACCACTAATTTAAAACAATACAACCTTAAGTACCACCAGCAAATGTTTCAGTTCAACCTTATATACCACCAGTGCATTTTTGTCATATAAAAAGTAATTATAATAAATCTGTTAATACGTACCACTGACAGGTTATCTGCGTACCACTGGTGGTACCCATACCACAGATTGGGAACCACTGAACTAGACTTATCACTTCTCATGCCTTTCATGCAGTGCTTCTGATAAAGCAACCTAAAATTGCATATACGGTTTTTATGACAGGATCACATTGCTAACTCATGGTGAGATTCAGATCCACCATAACCCTCAGATCCTTGTCAGCGGTATTGCAGTGCTGCTACCACCCAGTTATTCCCTATTCTGTATGTGTGCATTTGTTTTTTTCCTCACTAAGAGTAGAATCTTACATTTCTTTGTAAAAAAATCATGTTGTTGTCTATACTTCAGGTTATAAGTATTCCTTTGAATTGTAATTGTTTCCTACAAAGTGTTTTCAGCCCCTCCAAAAGTTGTGTTATCTGTAGATTTAATCAACACTTTCTCTATTTTTATATCTGAGTAATTAATTCAAATGCCAGACATCACTGCGTTCAGGACAGGGCCCTGTGATACTTTACTTAAGACCTCCTGCGAGTCTGACATTGAGTCATTAATATTTCCTTGCTTGTGGTTATCCACCTAATTGTATTTCTATCTAGACCATGTTTCTCCAGTTCACTTATGAGAATGTAATCTGCGACTATTGCAAAAGCCTTATTAAATTCCAGGTGCAGTATGTCAACTGCTTTCCCTTTGGCCACCAAGTCAACAAAAGGAAATCAAGTTGGTCTGGTATGATTGTATAGTAGGTAACCATTGGTCCTCTGGATCATGGTGTACATGTAAGAGGTCTAGTCAGCTGCCTGATGAATCTGCTTGTAAGGAGTCCTGCAACTGTCACACCAGACCTTTGATGTGTACACCTAGGCAAGAGCATGGAAGAGTGGAGGATGCCTAGTACCTACCATCTCCCCTTTAAACCATTGAGACAAAATCCGAAGGCTAGCTCAAATCCAGATGTGCAGTGCCTCGATAGCTGTAGCTTCTGTCAGACAGCGACAGATAAGACCTCTGCTGATTGCCTAATGCCTCAGCAAAGGTATGTTTCTGTCAGCGTGATGTCCCTTAGGTTTTCTCCAACCAAGGAATACCCACAAGGCAGTGAAGGATAGGATTTTGAGGAGTCCTATACTCACCTTACTTTGGAGTATACAACACTGTGGTATTTTATAGGAGCCCCAAGTAGCCTCACCACATTGTCACCAGGCCCTCTAGTCAGATGCAGTGTACAGTCATATTCAGAATTGTACAGTATTGAGATATAAACAGGAAATAAAATTTCTCTTATCATTGGACTCTTTAGGAAACTAATTAGGCATCTACATGATATTATAATTTATAATGTATGTGTACTAGGCCTGTGCGAAGTGGCAAGTATTCGCTTCAGATTCAGATTTGGCTGACTCGGAAGACAGTGATTCGATTCAGAGATTCGAATCACTGTCCTGATTCAATTTGGCTGAATCAGATCCAAAAGATTTGGCACTGCTTCGGGGATTTGGCTACAGACTAAACAGGCAGCCGACACAGCTGCCTGCAGCTGGTAAGTCTGTTGGGGTTGCGGGGAGAGGCAAGGGAAGGGGCATGGCGGAGGGAGGGATTGGGGTTGGGACAAATTGCCCAGCTGGGGTGAGGGGGTGCATTACTTGGGGAGGGGGTAGGGTGGTGTGGGATGTAGGTGCGACAGTGCTTGGAGCAGGGGCTCCGCCTTGCTGCCACTTGCCCACCTGGGATGGGGTAGGGCAGACACAGAATGCTCCCAGTGCTGTTGCGCCTGCTTCCTGCACCCATCCATGCCGGCTGGCAAGCGGCAATGGGGCAGAGCCCTCACTCCCAGTGCTGATGTAGACATGGCAGCGCTGGGAGCAGGGGCTATGCCCTAGTGCTACTTGCCTCCTTCCACCCGGAGCGAGCTGCGCCTGCATTGTGTCCCCGTCCCACACCCCCATGCTGGCTGGGCAAGTGGCAGCAGGGCATAGCTCCTGCTCCAAGCGCTGCCGTGCCCACATCAGTGCTGAGAGCAGGGACTCTGTTGGCTGGTGTGGGGGCTATGCTCTGCTGCTGCTTGTCCCTTTCCACCCAGAGTGTCGCACCCACATCCTGCCCCAGCTGGGCAATCAG
>NW_017729029.1:81016356-81018989 GCF_001723915.1 Gavialis gangeticus | reverse complement strand
TGGCTGGGCAGCTTGTCCCAGCTCCAATGCTTCCCCGCTCCCCCAACCCCAACAGACTGACCAGCTGGAGGCATCTGTGTTAGCTGCCTGTTTAGTCTATGGCCAAATCAGCAAATCTTTTCCAGATCTTTTTCTGTTTTGATCCGGAGCTTTTAATTGGTTTCCCAATTAAATTCGGATTCACAGATTCAGTCCCTGAATCGGGCTGAATCTCCTCTGAATCGAATCAGCTAAATGAAGCTTCGCACACCCCTAATATGCACCTATATTGGCCAGATCTTAGGAGAATATAAGATGCAGACTTTCTTTAATAAGGGTAGAAGCTGAGGGCACTTTAACACATGCTCTGGAGGTTGGGGAGATGGCACTTTAATTAAAGTGGCTCCAAGGGTGGGTGGCACACTGGGAGCAGCAGGGGCAAAAAAATGATTTATTAAAATTATGGACTGAAATGTCACCCAATTAGGACAGTTTTATACATAAAGGCTTCCTATAGTTGGTCTGTTTTTATACATAAAGCCTCCCCAGCTCCCTGTGGCTGGGCTGCTTAGGCTCCTTTGCCGTGGAAAAAGACTCCTGAGAAAGAGGGGGCCATACCAGTACCCACTATATGTCAGTGCCCAGAGCTGGTGCCCCCTCATCCCACCTGAGTTATGCTGTTGCTTAGTCTCTATATTGAGGATGTATCTGTTTGTTTGCATACTGCAGTATCACATATGTTGGTTGAATTTTTTTCTTGAGCCTCTCTTTAGGATCTCAATATGAATTTTAATTACACATAAACACATCTATGTTCATAGAATTGCCTTGGTATTAGTAATCTGGGAATCAATAAGAACATTAATGGAGGCTTATTAATGAATCTTCTAGACTCTGCAGCTCTTGGAGACTGGAAATTACAGTCTTTCTTCCTTTCTTTTTATACAATTGTCATGCAAACGCCCACAGCTAGTAGCACAGTACAGTGAACGATGAGAGCCAAGGATGAGAAATGCAGACTGTAGAAAGGAAACTAGCTAGATGTCGTAACTGATTTTGACAGGCCGCAAAATCATCATGTTTTGTAGGCAGTGTTACTGTAGGTTCATTTTGCATTAACTGAGACAATTATGCTGTATGATCATAAGTGAAAGATTCTTGGAAACTAATTCTTCCTAAATTTCAGGGAAAGCAGCACTGGGAGAATAGTCCTTTCCAGGCATTTCATTTAACAGTTTGAAACATTCTGTAATAGAATTTCCTTTAAAATAACTATCCTTAATTTAAGTATCGATGAAAATACTCCAGTATAATATGGTAGCTGAACAGTAGGACACCAGCAATTCAAATCTCTCATTCTGCCCCCTTAGTGACCCTTAATCTTCACCTGAAGGAACCCTGAAGCTTAGTGTAAGCTACCATTTTCTTCAGCTCTCATTAAATTCAGTTGCAGAATTTTCTTGGACCAACAATGCCAGTTGTGTATGCTTGTTAATGAGCAGAAAAAGTGAATTACCACCTGACCCAGACTCATGCTTCTAATACAGAATAAGGACATTTTTGTCCATAAGGACCATGATGAAACCCCCCCGAACTTAATACTATATAAATTACTATTACAGAGTGAAACATTTTCTCTGAAGTGCACACTTTACTAGGGTCTCTTGCTAGTGTAAACTGAGCCAAAACAGCAGTGTTATGGTCATGCTAAATGACTACAAATCAAGTTACGTGGCAGTTGAAATAAGGTGTAAGCTAAAACATGAGCAATGGTATCCAGAAAAGAGATGCAGCTGAGGAGGTCAGTGGCTCCATGAAGTTCTTCAGAGAATCTTGCTAGTGAAATTCTGATGAATCCTGGTAGGGATTTAAAAAGGTTCATTTAGCAGAGTCCAAAAACATTCAGTGTTGAAAAAACATCTATTCTGCCCAAAAGTGAAATCATTTTTTTGAATGCAATATGTTTCACTGAGGATGCAATTTGGGATGACCTTTGCACTTCTCCATTGCAGCTTTATGGAGTTTCGCCCCACAACAGTGGGGGAGGCAACCTTTTGGCAGGTGTGCCACAAAGTAAATCCTTCCACTTCTCCGAGTGCCACTCTGATCCCCCTCCCTTGATGAGTCATTCTTCTGCACTCTCCTTCCTGCTCTATCTGCTACATTTCTCTCTGTTAGATCTGGTGCATGCCACTTGTGACATGCTACAAGTTGGCTACTCCTGCCTTATTACATTTCAATACCTTTGAAATCTTAAATTCAATTATTGCATACTAATGTAGACTGATATATGACATACGCTTGCTATTTGAAGAAAAAGACATTAAATTAATTCATTTTAGGCATTTAAAATGTAATGTTAGTTTTCTCATAATTGTCGTTAGCATTCAAAATCAGAGTGATTTTTCTCAGAAAATATTATTAAAAAATACTTCACAGACATCTCTTTCTCATCTTAGAGGAGCTGGTGAGACCATTTCTGCTGTTAAAGCACACTGAGTTTATGTAGTTCTCTGTTTGCCAAACAGCACCATACCTAGACTCCTGGAGACCTCAGGTGAACTTTTAGTATCAGATCCCCCTTCACCAGAGATAATGATGATAATAATAAAAATTACCATTTTCAGGCCTTCCTTCTGTTTGGGTGCCGGGCG
>NW_017729029.1:81000473-81011356 GCF_001723915.1 Gavialis gangeticus | reverse complement strand
TGCGTGAGAATAAAAACAAGTTTTATTTAGCAACAGGATTCTGAATTAAATGAGATGGAAGTGTTTACCTTTTTTCCCCTCTTCTCCAGAAGAATTTATTATCTGAAAGTCACCTCTTTACTTTAGTGCTTCTGCATCATGCTGCTACTTTTGTCTGTTTCTGAGCAACCAGCAAAGTAGGCAGCAATAAAGCAAATAGCAAATGGATAGTCAACAATAATATGAGAGCTCCTGTAACTTTTCTACCCTGAACTTTATGCATTTACTGGTACCACTAGCTTGGTCAACTGATGAAATACATCCAAGAAATTTGTAACAACCAAATGCACCCAATTTCAGCCCCTCGGAATCTGAATCTTAAGCCAAGTAGATGCCCCCCCCCGCCCCTCCCTCCGCAGTTTGCCCATGTCTGTGTCTGGCCCTGCTGCCAAGCCATGAACAACATGAAATGCTGTTGTAGTTTTCCCAGATGGTTTTCTAGAATGTGTTGCCAACTGGAATGACCAGGCCCTTCATTTCATGACCTCTTAAATTGTAAGGGATGGAAGGGACCTCGCAAGTTCATCGGATCCAGCCTGATGCAGTACTTCAGCTGCGGTCTCACCAGTGCTGAGTAAAGTGGAAGAATAATTTCCTTGGTTTTGTCTGAGATGCATTTATTGATGCATGCCAGAGAATTGTTTGTCCTGCTGGCTACAGCGTTGGACAGACCATTCATATTCATACTATAGTCTATTATTACCCCTAGGTCCCTTTCAGTTGTGGTGCTAGTCAGTTTGGCATCATCAAGCCTGTAAGTATGTTGGGGATTGTTCATCCCTAGATGGAGCACTTTACATTTCTCTATGTTGAACTTCATCTGGTTCTGATCCCCCGCCAACTTGCTAGATTGTCTATGTCCTCCTGTATCTGTAGCCTATCTTCAAATGTGACCATGCTTCCCCATAACTTGGTGTCATCCCCAAACTTGGCCAGTGAGCTCTTCACCCCCACATTCAAATCATTGATAAAGATGTTGAAAAGAACTGGACCAAGCACTGACCCCTGAGGGACACCACTGGCCACTTCTCACCAGGAAGACACAGATCCGTTCATTAGAACTCTCTGGGTTCTACCCCGCAGCCAGCTTCCTTCCCACCTAACTGTCAAGCAGTTAAGCCTGCAATCCTCCATTTTTCCAATGAGAACATCATGGAATACTAGATCAAAGAACTTTTGGAAGTCAAGGTACACAATGTTGACCTCCTCTGTCTTATCCAGATGGTGAGTCACTTGGTCGTAGAAGGAGATGAGATTGGTAAGACAAGACCTGCCTGTGAAGAAGCCATGCTGACTGTCATTCAGAATCCTACCTTCTGCAAGCCTATTGTACATAGACTCCTTAATGAATTTTTTCCAGGATTTTCCCTGGGATAGGAGTTAGGCCAATTGGCCTATAGTTACGAAGGTCCTCTCCTCCCCTTTTTGAAGATGGACACAACATTGTCCCTCTTCCAGTCCTCAGGGACCTCCCTGGAGTGCCACAAGTTTTGGAAGAGTTTTGCCAGGGGTTCCACACTGACTTTGGCCAGCTCCTTCAGCACTCTTGGATGGAGTTCATCTGGCCCTGCTGACTTATAGATGTCTATTTTTTGTAATGGATCACACACCAGTTTGACGTCAAGAGTAGGAAGGCAGTCATTCCCATCATACCCGTTCTGCACCCTATTAGCATGATTTTCCCTCAGTGAAATACTGAAGTGAAGTAGTCATTCAAGAGTTCACTTCTCTCCTGAGTGTCAGTAACAAGCTGTCCTGAGTTTTTGAGCAATGGTCTCACACTCCCATTTGTTTTCCTCCTGTTCCCTACATACCTAAAGAAGAACTTCTTGTCCTTGATTTCAGTTGCTAATTTAACTTTAGTTGCCACCTTAGCCTTCCTCTTACCCTGCAAGGGCAACTTCCACTTGGCAGAGGGATGGGGGTGGGGGGTGAATCTTGCTGCTTTGGCTCTCTCTTCTCTTGCCAACAGTTTCAAGAACATTATGTAATATCCACATGTACTCCACCATATTGTGATGAGATGATAAAATGGCTCTGAAGCTGTGGTGCCATGCCATGCTGTGCCATACCATACAGTTTTATTAATTCTTTATAAACTGTGGCTTCAAGCTTGACTTCTCAATAATACTTCACTTCTGCTGAAGAGACCACAATGGAGACTGTTGCTCCAATGCAACGATCTTTGATTGATTTTGTTACAATCCCCTTTTACAAAACACAGCATCCTTTTGTTTTAATGACCCTTTATTGAGGAGTATCTGGAGGCTGCATATCTGCTAAAAGATGCTGTGTTACCTTTGCTATGTTATTCTGACTTCTGGGTGAGAACTCATTTAGATATTGTTTGTTTTATTGCAGCTCTTCTTTCCTGTAGCAGTGCCAGTGGAATTCTGAGACCTTGGTACTGTTTCTTTTTCTTCGTGTGTAAAACATCCTTGTGCATCAGACATTTCCACTTGCTCTCTCTTGATGAAGACCAGGAAGTAAAAATATTTCTCTTTTCTGCATTCCCAACATTAAAGCCATTAAAAGTTACTACTAGAAGTGGTAGAAAGTATTGTGTAGTTACTCTTAGCAACTGCTAGTCTTTTAAAAATAGCAACTACTGTGTCTCATCTACCACAAAATTCTGTTATCTCTGGGAGGCCATACTGACAGCTTAAATTACTCACTTGAACTTTTGTTGTGAATTGATTTTATTTCTTGAGTGGTCTTCACCGTGGTCTCTAATTTTCTTGGAGTGGTTCTAACATGCTTAAAGAAAGAAAATAGAAGACTTCATAGGTTATTTTTGTGAATATAAATAACTTGACTAATCTTTCTAGTCCAAACATGCCATGACTTCAAATCCTTGTGTTCTCTAATGTATAATACATTAATACATTTCATAATTTTTACTTTGTATGAAAACTTAAGATAACAGAAAATGGAGAATGCTAACTGATATACTTGTCAGTTAGCATTGCTAACTGACATACTTGTCAAATACTATGTATTTGAGTATTATGGATAATGAAAGACTAATATTTTTACCCAATATTTATAATTGGACTTGTTGGGTTTTTTTGTTACAAGTTCTATCAAGTTTACTTTACTGATATACATCCTTGCATAGTTAAAGTTTTTATTTAAAAATAGATATTAGTTTCTGTGAAATGAAATGAAGATGACTCAGAACCATTCTTGTTTCTCAGCAGTAGAATGCATCAATCTTAGGTACTAAAGTTCACCAAATGACATAGCATTTTCTTACCTATTTGGCTTTTTATAATATAAAAGATATTACTATGTTTACTTGGATATAAGACCACCATGAATAGAAGAGGTCCCCCCCACAATAATTAGATTCCATATGTGGAATATTTATAAATTTATTATAACTTTCCAGGTATAGAATCTAATTATTGGAGGCTTGCCCTTGAATTTGTACCCCTTCCACTCTATGAATGATAAAATAAATCTGAGGGGGTCAGAGGACCCTCTTGCCCTTTGCCCCCCACAGCTTTTTTCCCTGCATATCCTTCCCCCTGCTGTTACTGTCAGACCCTGCTCTCCCTGAGCACATGGAAGTGAAGGGTAAATTTGAAAACACTGAGCTTGTAATAAACATGGCTGTAATAATTTGCATATACGCAAATTACTATGGATGCCCATAGACTTAGTTCACCCAGAGTTGATGCTTTTGACTTTTTTTGTTTCTAAACTACTGCAAGTTTTAGCACAAGTATTGCATAAAAATGTTTTTAAGCAGCACTTTTGCCCCTACTTATTTAAGTACAAACTATGCATGACATTAGTCCAAAGCTGAAAGTCTCATGATTTACCATATAAAATTCAATGGGCTGGGCCCCAGCAGAGTCAACAGTGTTTCAAGCCATGGTGATCCCAAAGCTCAGCACTGTTCAGCAGGTGTGTGTACTCCAGCTACTCCCTTCTCTCCCAAAGGATGTGCGCTAATTAGCTATCGTTCATGACTGGAACTGGGTGTTCTTGTCATGAGCCCTGGGATGCTCCAAAAATGTATATGGAGATTAGGTGCAGGGCAGCCTGGCCTGGCTTCATGTCACAGAGGGTGGGGCCACACTAATCATATGCAAAAGGCTGAGAGAGGAGGCAACAAAGGGATTTTGGGTGAACCTGTTTTTGTGATGCCAGACATTTGAGGCTGGTGAAGAAACAGGAATAATTGGAAATGGGAAGGAAAGGCACAACTCAGCTGCAGGAGTAAAGAGGAAGTTGGAAAATACACAGTGTAGTGGCTCACCACGACAATGTATTTGATCAGGTTTTCCTTGTATGTGAATATAAGATGAGAAGCTTTCCCCCCACCCAAAAACCTGCTCTTAGATTCAAGTAAACATGGTACATTTAACTAAATGTGCATATCCACACAGTGGCTCATACAATGGCCTGTGGTCTGAAAAATTGGTCACTCGGTGGAAGAGTTTTTTACTAAGTATGGACCGTATTTATAATAATTACATTTAAATTTTGAAACAGGAGGTGGCCTAATGCCCTAACCATTTGTCTTGTACAAGTGTTACTTGGTTGTGATACACTGTTGATTAGCTGCTTTTGTTCAAAATGTGATCTCTTCAGAGATACTGATCCCATTAACACAGTATCAGACCTTATTGATTTTATTCAGCTTCTGCTATGGTGACATTTTGTGTTGAAAGTGTCCAGTGGAAAATCATATTGTACCAAACCAATTTTTGGTGTAACTCCTTTAAAATTAGTGGAAACAAACTGCTGTATTAGGAAGAAGGACTAATGTATGCTATAATTCATGTATAAAGACTTTCAAAGAGAGGTTAGCAGTTATTTGTGTACATGTGTATGAGTATGTTCACACATATATGTGGAATACAAAATAGTGTGATGTGACATAAATGTTTCCATGGGCTGTCATTTAGGATTATAAATACCTGGATATTTCCTGGCTTTTGAATTGTGTAGTTAGCCCAAACTCAAGCTGGAAAAAAAATCTTTTACTTCCCTTAGTAGGAACAGTTAGCACCACTTTGGCAGATGACACCATTTGTTTGCATTACTATATTGGGCCAGGCTTCTAAACTTAGGCTTCTGTTTTTTACATGTTGGCCCCTGTAATTAATTCTACGTGTCCTTAAAATAATGGACTTTACAGGAGAGGCCGTTTTTTTATGCAGAAAGATTGTCATAGGTAACAAACCATAGGTTGCCTGTTCTGAGCCTCGTGAATGTAAAAATTTGCAGAGAGAAGTTAGAGTACATACTCAGTAGTATGGGAAGAACAGTTATCTGATAGATCAGGGTTTTTATTTGTTTATTTTTAAACTTATAGAAGGTTAGAATGAACCCCAGGTGAAAAGATTAGTGTGCAGAGGGCATGTGAGCCGCAAAAGATGTGTGATTAATTGTGGTACCACATAATACATTTATCATCTCCATAGTATTTGTGTTTGGATGGGGGGAGGAGAGTTATTTTGATGAATATCTGGGCTAAAAGAGTTCTGATTTGTGCCCTAATAACTCTGCCTCCTTTTAGTGCAACAAATCCATCTCTGTCTCTTTTTTCACCATGGACCCACCTGGATTGGGAGACTTCCTTCCTTCTCATGTCCTTGTCTGTGTGACAAAGTATTTAACAGAATTTGCAGATTCATTGGAATCTGACATGGCCATGCCATGAATGCTTCTGCTATGGCCTGATTGGGGGACTGATACAATGCTGCTGAGGCAGTCATGCTCCTACTGCATATGCAGGTCTAAGAGTAAGATAATCTGGCCCAAGGTAATTAATTTATAATTGAAAAAAGTCAAGGAAAAAACTAACCTGATATGGTCTGTATCATGCTGATACAATCTCTTAATTAAAACAGATTTTTGTTTCAACTTTACAAAGATCAGACTCCTGCGTGATGAGGGAATGCTAATAATGATTTGAACATGACATTTAAAAATGTCCCCAGTAACTACTCACAGAATGTCTGTGTAGATGCAACTTGTTGTTCTGGTATCATTAATAGGCCTCAGCCAACATCAAGGTCCTATTATGCAAGACATTGTCCAGTATAAGAAGAGAGTCCATGCCTCAAATTGCTCATGTATACTTTAAATAAAGAAGGTGGGAAAGGAAATAGAGGTTAAAAGACTTGTTTAAGGTCACAGATAGCAGTATTGTCACAGATAGAGCTTGGAAGAGAATACACCTTATTAACTCAAATTTAAGACAACTTCCCAATAATTCAATTCTATACATGGAACATTTATAAATATATACATGTTCCATGAATAGAATTGAATTATTGGAGGGTCATTCTTAATTCACCCCCCACAGCTATGAGGGGGTGGGGCAGGCAATGGGGTTGCAGGTATTATAGGACAGCCAAGCAGCTTGCATCCTGCCTGTGTTTGCTCCCATGCCACTTCTCCCCTCTGCCTGCCCTACCCATCCACTCACAGTCTTGGGACCCTCCTACCCCCTCTTGCCCCTCCATCTAGCCTCTGTCCCTGCTCATCCCCCATGCCTTTGTTCCCCCCACCTCCCTTTTGCATTTGCTCCACAATGGCAGGCTCCATCCCTGTTTTAGCCTGGGGCACAGAATATGGCCCTAGCCCAGCTCCAGTAGGAGCTCAGTGCCCCATGATGCAGCATGGATGGAGCCTGCTAGTATGGAGCAAAGGTAAGGGGTGGGAAGAGAGGAGCAGGTGTGAGAGGGGACAGCAGAGGCTGCATGACAGGGGAGAGGCTGCAGGAGGGAGATGGCAGGATGCAGGGGGCAGAGGGTGAGGGGGGCTGTGAAGGGGCAGGCTGAAGTTGTGGCTATGGCCATGCCACTGGAGCCCAAGCTACAGAAGCCATCTGCCCCCACCCCCATGGGATTTCAAGAAGAGGGTGCCCCCCATGTTATATGGGGAGAAGGGGAACCTCATGTTAGAACTGAGTAAAAGTGATAGGTCTCCTGAATCCCTGCCCCGTGCTCTCTGCAATAGATGAAGATGCTACTAAATATTAGAAATCTGGATCGTGTTGTAAGTGTCATGTGATCTGGAATGTCTTGGTTAGGCATCAGAGCAAAACTGGGCATTTGCTTCACAGGAGACATGGCTGTGAACTATTTGGTTGTGCTTCATACCTTAAATGAGTTTCTTAAGATAAAAGAGGTAATAAAAATAGAGGCATATGCAATATACTCAACAAAGCCAATTTAAATGATTTGTTAAAGGAAACTCAAATTTGTTTAGGCTGCTAAGATTCTCTTGTAATAAATATTATATTCCCATTAGATAACAATTTCATTTAATGGCCAAGAGAGTTTTCATTATGTGAGAAAAAAAGCCCATTGCAGTCATAACTCATTTATATATTTTGCACGGGAGCTAGAGAGACCTCTACAGTGTTGAAACTAGACTAGTAATTTGTCTTAGGTAGGAGACTGCATTTTGCAGTGCTTTAAATTTTATTTAACTTTCTGTGGTAGCTAAAGCAGGTAATGCAGTTTATGCTGTATGATTTTTTTCTCCCAAAGATTTTCAATGGAATCATTTCTTGAATTGAATTTGTGAAAGAATATCTGCCTTTATTTCACCTTATTACATCTCTTCCAGTATATTTTTTTATTTTAAAATCTCTGTGAAGTTTCTGTTATCTGCTCTCATATAAACTAATAAACATTTAACCCAAATATAAGTGCAATTAGCTTCCCATCCTGCATGTGAGTTTATTATATACATGCTGGCACACACAGAGATATAGATATAGATGTACACAATTTTGCTTTGTCTAGTGATAGCTTTTATAAGTGGGAGGTGTTGAATCAGCACCTCTTTAATTCAAAGCAAAAATACTGAGGTTATTCATGTTATTTCAGATGCCAACTATATACAATTTTTTGGCTTCAATAAAAATCTAGTCATAATTTCTGGTCCTCCTGCTGACCAAATGAGGCAGTTTTGTGGTGGGCCAGTAGGGGGTGCTCTTGCACTGAGCCACCCACCTCACTGTGCCCAACCACCTTCCAGGCTCTGAGTGCGTCCCTGGGGGTGCCTCACGGCTGGCTGAGCCCCTTCTTGGAGCACACCGACAAGCCTGGGGGTAATGCCGCCACCACCACCCAGGGTCTGGACTGATCTTGGCCCTGTGCCCCCTGGGAACCACAGACCTCTTAGTCCTTGAGGGTAATTGACCCACTCAGTCTGAAGCACAAATAGTAGTCTCCCTTAGTCAGCCAAACCAAGGGAAACCCAAGACATAATCTAGACCCTCTCCCAATAAGTCTTCCATGCTAGATACAGAGGAGAACTTTATTGGTTGCAAAGAGTAGGTTTGGAATAGGGTACAGGATAGAGTAATATCTGAGAAATCCCTTCAAGCAAACAGTGGCATGGTAGCCTTTGATCATGCATCTGAGTTACTGCAAGCTATATATTTAGTTAGATCTCAAGTAGCTTACTCACAAGTATCATCCAGAGGCAGGTGGAGATTCCCTCTGGAGGCAAGCAGTTCATTGAATGTGAGTTTCAAGAGAGAGAGTGAGTTTCAGATGGTCCAGCTTCTCTGAGAGTTCTCTTCATGGCTGCTGCTCCACCTCCTGGGCAGTCCTTAACTTATATAAACCTTATGACCTCATTTACCTGATCCAATGAAGGCCAGCAGCTGTTGGCTGCCAGCCAATCAATTTGAAATGCATCACTGGTTGCTGGATAGACTGGCAGGGTCTCTAGCCCCTTTCCAGTCATGATGACATCACTTAGAATAATAGGGAGTTTAAGCCCCGACCCAGGTGTGTGAGGCAAGTTACGTAGGCAGAGGAAGTGGGTTTCTCCCTCCCTCAGGACTGTATCCAGCTCAGGTTACAACTCGGGGTTACCTGAAGCCAATGGTGCCAGGGATGTCTGCCCTCTGCAGTGACCATGATAACTAAATTGTCAGATTGGTCATCCGCCTGATAACAGAATTTTGGGAGAGACAGAGATGGCATTCTGCCACAAGTTTAGCATGACAGACCCATGTAAGTCTGAACTCTGCACAGTTTTCAACTTGCTGTTATGTGTGAAGCCCAGAAATGTGACCCACAGGCAAGTTGAAAGGGTGCCCTGGGAACTGTATTGTTGGGGATGGTCCCCTATCCTGGGCCCACAGCACATGATTGGGATTCAAGACCTGCTCCTCAAAAAATTACACATCCTGCCATGCACTTGCGGGATTGGTGAGATGGTTGGGATGCAGAATCAGATCCCACTGAACCAATAAATTCATACCAGCTAGGGATTGTTGTAATTGTTGGGATGCAAAATCAGATCCCCGGGAACCATTAAATTCATACCAGCCAGCACCATAAGAAACACAGAAGACAAGCACAAATATGTACTGCCAGTGCTGCATTAGCCCATACTTGTGTATCTGAGATAAAGCTTTCATAAGTTTCAATGTACTTGAAGACCCCCTGAAAGACCTCCTCTATTCTGACCCTTTGATATTTTTTTTCCTGTTTGTAACCGTGGCCCTGTTTTCATTTCTCTGTTCTGAACAATTAAAGAGCAGTTTCTAGCCCTATGTAGTCAGTGAAATATCAGGTGGGAGCAGATACACCATATTTACTTGTATAGGACATACACCTTTCCCCCAAAACACAAACCTTCAAAACTGGGGAGAACGTTAAGCGGGGACACTGATTTTTCTTCACTGGGCTACAAGCAGGGTGAAGAATAGAGCAAGCTGACACTTACTTATGGTTGCCAAGATGACTGTTGCTTTCCCCTGCTTCTGGAAACAACAACTAGGTTAACTGTCTCCATGGGCAACTGGTGCCACCTGAGTCTGGGGGGGCACCCGCAGAAGCCAATGTCAGTGGTAGGGATGGAACTGGTGAGTACCCACAGATGCTGCTGATGGCATCAGTGGCAGGGATAGCCCTGTCAGTGGGGACACGCATCCCCACATCCTCCCTACCAGTTGCCTATGACTGTTGCACAACTACTGGTGAAGCAGTAACTTTTGGCTGAAGAGCAACTAAGCGTGTTAATTGTAAGGGTAAATGAACTGCTGCTGGAACATGGTAATTATGTTCCAGCAGACTCGATTAATCGATTAATTGAATCTGCTCTGACACGCTATAATTATAGCACATTGGAGCAGCCTCATTGCACGTGTATAGGTGTCCTGTATTTCCAAGAGGACACATAATTGGCCCTAACTCTGGAAAAAGTTTTTCCTACATTCTACTGTCAAAAACAAGGTGCATGTTTTCTTTGGAGCCATGCTGTACTTGAGAAAATATGGCATATACCTACACACCAGGGACATTCTTCAAATATCTTCAGATGCCGAAGGAGAAGCAAGGGCAACTTTGGGCCACTGCTGAACCAGATGGGACAGCTGACAACTGATGCCCAGGAAAAAGCCAACCTATTTTCGTCGGTCTTTCATCAGTCCCATGGGATGCCCATGCCAACCACGGGACAGGGAGGTCCGGGTGAGGGACATCCTCTGCCTTCCATTAATGCTGACCTCGTGAAGGAACACCTTGAGAGACTGGATACCTTCAAGTTAGCCGGCCCTGACAATCTACATTGTACTCAAGGAGCAAGGGTACTCAAGGAGCTGGCTAGCATCATAGCTTAGCCTCTGGCACGGATCTTTGAAAGCTCCTGGTGCTCTGGTATAGTGCCCGAAGACTGGAAGAAGGCCAATGCAGTGCCTATCTTCAAGAAAGGGAGGAAAGTGGATCCGGCTAACTATAGGCCCATCAGCCTGACTTCTATCCCAGGGAAGGTCTTAGAAAAGTTTATTAAAGAGGCCATCCTTAATAGACTGGCACATGCCAACATCCTGAGGGATAGCCAGCACGGGTTTG
>NW_017729029.1:80966181-80995473 GCF_001723915.1 Gavialis gangeticus | reverse complement strand
TGTCTAATGTCTATGGAACTATTAATACAGGGGGCAAGGCTTTAAGATTAATTTGATTTGAATGACCCCACTGAGGAGAATCAGGCATTACTGGGGACACAGCTTTGGGCAACAGAACCTTCTTTGACTTTGAATTTGCTTGCAATGAGACAAAATCTGCCCTTATGAAGATAATATGAATGCAACTAGAAAGAAAATGGTTTTTCCATTCCATCATGAAACAAGACAAAATACTGAAATCTGTTTTTTTTGACCTGTTAGTCCTCCCCCTTCAAAAAGAGAAGAAAAAGCCATTGGACTAGTTAATTTTTTTTTTTTTTTTACTTTCCTACTTGAAGACCACTTTGGAGAAGACACTGACTGTAGCATAACACAGAGATGATCTTTTCAGAATACATGAAAAATGTATACTTCTTCACAAGTTAATGTCCCCAAATATTCTAGCTCTTGTTTTTAGATTTTTTTTAATTTTTGGCATAAATCAGAGGAAACAAAGTGTTATCTGTAGAAAAAGTTGGAAATGTAAATTAAAAGAAAGCTGTTGAAATCATAATGCCTAGTAAAAAAAAAAATGAAATCCTTTTAAGGAAATACATGGTTTCTTCAGGTTGCTTTTTGAACACTGAAAAAGTAATTTCATTTTTGTTACCTTAGGCTGATTTGACCCATTAAAAAATGAGGGTGCTTTGTGTAGGGGGAATACCGTAAAAACAAACATACAGCTCAAAGCCTGAAGCCAATGTGAAGAGATCAAACAACGTGAAGGTATTCAAAGTTGTTTGCTTAACATTAAATAGGACACTTGATATGCATAGACTTGGCCTAGAATATTGGTTTGAGTCTGACAAACAAAAGCTCATGAGAAACACAAACTGCATAGTTTGTTTTTTATACCTAACCTTCTATGGAAACCAGCAGTTCAAAGAACTGAAAGTTATTAAGAAGCAACGCTGAAGCAAATTCTCCCTGAAACTGTCTAAAAATACCTACTTTAACCAAAATTAGGTAGTTGTTTTTTGTGGGTGATATCTTTTATTGGAGCAACTGCATGGTTTTCATAGATGATAATGATGCAAATCTTTTAGTTAGGCAGACGTTGCTTCCAGTGTACACAAAGTTTGCTTTGAAACAATGCAAATAGACACCTTCTTCTTAAACTATTTATTTTTTTCCCAAAGACTATCTTAGTTCTAGTTCAAAATAAGATATTGTACAAGAGCCCACTAAAAAATTTGGATTTTAACCCTTTCAAAATATTAAAAAATGTACTCATTTTTGCTATCATAGAATTAAAGGCTGCAGTGAATTAATTGTGATAGCTACCTATTTCCTTAAAATAGATTATATTGCAAGTATAATGGCATAATTTTACATAGACATTGGCAGATTTCTCCCCCTCAAATGGCATAAGTAAAGCACTGGATTTTGGACAAACAGAAATCTGTACTTAAGTAGTATTTAGAAAGAGCGACAATATTTTCTAAAACCAGTCTCTTTTACCAATTGACTACTTTTGCAAGTGTAGTTCTGCAGGACCTTTGAATTATCGAATTAGTAGATAGGCTAATAAACTGAAAATGATGAAATGAAAACAACTCTAACATTCAACAAATTGTATGTGACCATATTCAGAGGGAATTTCTAATGGCAGTGGTAGGTAAAAATCACTCTAGTGAAAAGACAGATGGCTATTATTTGAAGTAGCAATAAAAGCAATGTGTTCCAATGACAGCTGTTGTTTAAGTGGGTTAGGCTAATAAACATATGTTAATGTTATAGATATTCATTGATATACAGGCTAAATAGGTCTGCTATATTTCATGTTATCATAAATCTCTCTCCTTGGATTACGTGCCCATATTTAAATTATCTTAAACAAGTAGAATGAAGGCATTGCTTGCTTTAATTGGATCCAAACCGCAAGTGTATATAAGCACTTTATTGAGAGCTTATGGTTGGTAAGCAAAAATCAGCTGAACATAAAAGCAAAAATAGCACTGTGCCTACTTATTTATGCCAAATTACTACATAAGGATTACATAATTTTAATAGAATTGGATTGAGTTCTTGTGATTATAATCAAAGTTTCATGAACTACTGGCATCCTAAAATGAAGGTTCTTACAAAATATTAATTTGCTACTATATATTACATGCCTGTGCCCCATTGCTTATGAGGCACATTATCCATCTGTTTTTTGTTTGTTTGTTAGGTGTTGCTTTGGGAGACATATTTGTAACCATTTTAGAGTGATAATAGTTGTATTTCAGTTCTCTCCCCTCTACAGATAAGAGTAGAAAGCAGGTAATATCGTTGGCATGTAAAAGTCAGCATTTGCCAATAAATACCACACAGTTACCACAGATATTTTCTACTCTAAGGGCAGTCAAAACCATAACAGTAAGATAAATTCAGACTAGAAATATGACACCTATTTTTCATACAACAGCAGTGAATAATCATTTGAACCACTCAGAGATATGATAGATACTTCATCCCTTAAAGTCTTTTAATTAATATTGAATTTCTTCCTAAATTATATTTTGCAATTCAACCTCAAGTTCTGATCTTAATGGAGGAATTGTTTGGTGAAATGTTGTGAACTATATTCAGGAGGGACTTAAATTAGATGTTTGCCTTTAAAAGTTGTCAGAACCAAATTTAAGAAAAGTGCTGGCTAACACTGAGTTAAGCATAACATGTACAGGCATGTTAATGGAAAAACCCCAAGAGATCAGTACGCATGCCTGGAAAATGTCCTACGCTTGACCCCTATGTAAATTTGAAGTGAGGTAATCTGAATTGACACCAGACGCATGCCCAGTCTTGTTCCAGCATGATGTAATAGAACTAGAAACTTCCATAGGGGAAGCCGTGTGATTGGCCACTCGAAACATACTTAAGGCCAGTAAGTTTCCGCCCACAGCGGCGACCAGACCAGTCTAAGACCAGACCTGAAGGAGACTAGATCAGATCTCAGCAGAGACCGCTACAGCAGAGACTGCCTCAGGCCTAGAATCCTGGTTTGTAGGAACCACTGGTCTTCCCGCCACCATCGAGTCTCGGTGTACCCTTTCCTAAAAATGCTCTTCTCCATCTCGGTTATTCAGTTACTCGATTGATTGCTCGCTCGTTCCGGTTACTCATTTCACGTCTTTGATCCATGCTCTGGTTAACTCGCTCCACGTTTTTGGCCACTCACTTCACGTCTTCGATTACCTTGTTCGTCTACGTTCCGGTTTACTTGTTCACGTCACTGTTACCGATTGGCCTCGTTCATCGTTCCGCGTTTCTCATTACCATTCTCGATTGATTGTAACCAAGCTGAACTGACCTACACTACACCTGCATCTCGTAGCGTAAGTAAGAAACAGAATAAAAAGTTACCTTTTGAAACCGCACGCGTCCCGCCTGCTCTGACTCCTCGCCGCTAATCCCACCTGTTCGGTCCGTACTCGGCCCCACTGTGACACCGGGGCTCTCGGCTCCGACAAAAGTCTATAAATCAAGGAAGTCCCATGGGACATATGTATTTTCTGTTCCAAGGAGTATGATAATGTATAGGCAGTTAGCCTTACCTTTACAGTTTTTGAGAGAGGTGGGAGAAAATACTTATTGGTAACTAAATTTTTGCTGGTCTTTCCCTAGAATTCATGCTGACTTGTAACAGTTATCTTCCCTGAGACAGGTGTACATTCTTCTGGAGTTTCCATCTGCTAGCTTAAAAAGTGTCTGGAGTCAATGATAAGATACCCTTTCCCCCTAGTGTTTTTTACGGTGCCTTAAATTTAATATGTATATATTACATTCCAGACTCTAGGCTGTCCTTAGTGATGCTGACAATCAGCTGATTGTCATTACTGTCCGTGGACAGTCTTAGGTCTGGGGGCTACCCCAAGCCTGGTCCCTGGGGATTGGGCAGAAGGCAGACCTGGGGTCTAGTTTGGCCTTGTCAGTCATGCTATAGGGGCTTGAGGAATTGTATGCCCCATCCTAAACATTGCATGTGTTGATATCTGGTGTGGCAGGACACATGATTTTTTGGATGGGGCGTAAAATTCCTCAGATCTCAGTTATATTATTATTTTAACATCTGCCAGGGGTCTAGATGGCATCAAATTTATTAGCTTAGGTGCATATATATCTTAATATTTCCATCATGGGTGATCATTATCACTTCAAAGTTATTATACATATGGGTCTACTGAGCATCTAGTCTGTGGCATGCACTGAGCATTCTAGGCCTACATATTGAGTAAGAAGATAAGTATTTTAATAGGGCAGATGCAAAATAAAAATCAGAATGATAAGGAAACCATTTGTATAATCTTAATTCACAAAGATTTCAGTTTTGACCTATACTATTACACATGGCCTTTTTTTCTTTTAAAGTTTCAATTTTGTTCTTAAAATAAATGGTAACTTTTAAATTAATGTGGGGTATTAATTTAATTTGTCCATCTGTTTCTTAAACTGACTTTACTGTGAGTAGACTGCTTATTAACAAGGTTCAAAGCTCTCACTGTTATTTTTGTATCATAAACATGATTTTTTACTTTTAAACAGCTAAGGAGTTTGTAGTTGTCCACTTGCTCAAAGATTTTAGTAATATTTTAGGGAAACATCAACTCTGTTCCTTACTGTATGCCGAACGGATTAGTGGCTAATCTATTTAAAATTAGCCAAACATGGAGACTGAGACAGAATCTCAAAACCAGCCTGTCAAGAACAATATTTTCCTATCTCCTTCTGTTTTATACAGCACATCCCAGTGGTTTTGCCTTAATTTTCTGAGTTATAGAACTGAGTCTTATTAAATTTTTATCACAACTCAAAGCTTTTCCTCTCCAGAGCTGTAAATTATGATAGCTCCCACATGTTCCTGTTTTATATGCTACACATTTTTTTTTCCATTTTAAGCTGCATGTTGAATCCAGGGACAGCTTATTTTATGTCAGATGTACCACTGGTTACTGAAATCCTTCACTCATGTTTGCATTTGAACCCTATGTTTTTCCTCTTTGGTGTTCTCAAGTGTTTTATAAAGAGTTGAAGTACATATACCATAATTGTATATACATCTCCTGCCTCTATATATCCACAAAGACAACATATGTCAATGCTTTTTATAGCTCCAGTCTTTCATTGCTAGTCTTAATTATAGGAACAATTTAGATGCCTGTTAACTCAAGTCAGATTACAAGAATGCTTTATTCATTTTTAGATACTAACCTATTCTTTTGGGGACAGAAGTTACACACAGACTGGTTTAAGTGATCAGAAACTGGTTTAAACTTGTAACAGAACAGAAATTCAGTGCACATAAACCATTTCAAAATGGCAGAAATTGGTTTAAGATAAACCTGGCTGAATGTAGTATCAGACTTAACAGATTTGGCTCAAACCAGTTTATGTGCACTGAATTTCTGGTTTAAGTTAAATCAGAGTCTCCAAGCATGCTTTGCAGCCTTGGATTGGGCTGTGCTGTCTGCCTGAGAAAGCAGGGCTGGTCCTACTCCTCTGCTTTCTAGCTGGAGCAATGGCAGGGGACATGGCCAGACACTGACATGGCCCCCGATGGGCGTAGGGAGAAGGTTTATGCCCCCCTTCTCCTACCCTCTCTCCCACTGAGGACCCCATCCAGGGTCTGCCTGGGTGTGTAGCAGCTTGTCAGGCATTTCCCCCCCTGCCCCTGACCCCTTGAGTGGTGGAGGATGTGGGAAGTCCCTGAGGACTGGAAGAGGGCCAGTGTTGTGCCCATCTTCAAAAAGGGGCAGAGGAAGGACCCAGATAACTATTGGCCAATTAGCCTAACTTCTATCCCAGGGAAAATCCTGGAAAATTAATTAAGGGGTCTATGTGCAATAGGCTTGCAGAAGGTAGGATTTTGAACAACAGTCAGCATGGCTTTGTCATGGGCAGGTCTTGTCTTACCAATCTCATCTCCTTTTACAATCAGGTAACTTACCACCTGGATAAGAGAAAGGGGGTTGGCATTGTATACCTTGACTTCCAAAAAGCCTTTGATCTGGTATCCCATGATGTTTTCATGAGAAAATTGGAGGATTGTGGGCTTAACTGCAAAACAGTTAGGTGGATACAAAGCTAGCTGTGGGGTAGGACCCAGACAGTCCTAATGAACGGATCTGTGTCGTCCTGGCAAGAAGTGGCCAGTGGTGTCTCTCAGGGATCCATGCTTGGTCCAGTACTTTTCAACATCTTTATCAGCAATTTGGACGTAGGGGTGAAATGCTCCCTGGGGCCAAGTTTGTGGACGGCACCAAGTTATGGGGAAGCATGGTCACACTTGAAGATAGGCTACCAGATACAGGCGGATCTCAACAGTCTAGCAAGTTGCGCACATTTGAACAAGATGAACTTGAACATAGAGAAATGTAAAGTGCTCCACCTGGGGACAAACAACCCTGTACACACCTACAAGCTTTGCAGTGCCAAACTGTCCAACACCATGAATGTAAGGGACCTGGGGATAATAATAGACCACATTATGAATATGAGCTGCCAGTGCAACTCTGTAGTCAGCAGGGCAAATAATACTCTGATGTGCATCAATTGAAGGAAGGGGTGTAGGTTGTAGCCATGTTGGTCTAAGGCAGGGGCGGGCAATTATTTTGGGCAGAGGGCCACTTACTGAGTTTTGGCAAGCCATCGTGGGCCACATGACAGGCAGCCCAGGGCCAATAAATATTAATTTTCTAAATGTTTTAAAGGCCCCACAAGCTGGATAGAATGGCCTGGTGGGCCACATCCAGCCCCCGAGCCACATTTTGCCCACCCCTGGTCTAAGGACATAGGCAGACAAGGTTATTTGGGTGAATCTAATATCTTTTATTAGACCAATTTAAATAGTTGGAAAAAAAATTTAGCAAGCTTTTGGGTTTAAAAACCCAGGCTGAGGAATCCTCTGCAGTTGGTGGAGCACACACCAACTGGTTAATCACATCTTAAGTGTAATGTGTGCCAGGGCTCTGAGAGCCAGAGGGACAGGCCCTGATGATATTGGCCACCTCTAGATAAGTCCAGAACATCACCTGGAACATGAGACTTCTATGTTCCTGATCTCACTCCTCTCACATACTTTTTCCTTTACTCAAAATATTTTTTCTCTTTCCTTTCTCTTTGCCTTCTGTTTGAGTCTGGCTTTGGTAGCAAAGACCATGTTGCATTACTACTCTGAACCGGTTACCAAAAAGGCACTGTCTTAAACAACTTGACAATGGTACAAGTTAGTCCATCCTTAGAGAGGCTCATAAGTGTGTGTGCTGTGCTTGTGTTTCCCAGTAGTGAGTTGTTAGAGTCCATAAGAAGCTTCATTTTCTATTCTGTCTTTGCTGTTATTTTCTTTTTTTGTATTTCTCTCTATGAAGCTGGATTAGAGTTTAACTATAGCAGCAGTAAAAGCTCCAGCACATCTCATCTGTGTTTTTCTCTTTTCCCCAAAAAGAACTATTCTTTCCACCTTGAGCCATCTAAGAGATTGTCACACCAGGATGTTTTTCCTTTCAAAAACTTTATAAAACAAAAGTGGATGTTGTTAAAATAAAACCTTATATAATACTTTACATGT
The DNA here is from genome assembly GCF_001723915.1 of Gavialis gangeticus. Classification (NCBI taxonomy): domain Eukaryota; kingdom Metazoa; phylum Chordata; order Crocodylia; family Gavialidae; genus Gavialis; species Gavialis gangeticus. The sequence goes on along the minus strand of NW_017729029.1, from coordinate 80,987,885 downwards.
CAGTACTCTGTTTTTCCTCCTTTTCCTGTATTTTTAATAAAGGTAAAAATGTTTTTTTATGTCAGTTGTTTGCCACAGCATTTTTCTTTACTCAAAACTTCGAAACATTTGTATTTTACAGTGACAGGATTGCGTTACTACCTTTGACCTCTTGATCCTTTTCTCCTACTGAAATAAAAAAAGAATAGAAATAGAAGAATAAGTGTCCAGAACACATACCCTTGGGATTTGCCAGAGTTTGTAAGCATTCATCCCTGGTGTTACGAGTGGGACAAACTCTATTATTACCTCCTCAAACCAGAAAACAATAAAAAAAACCAGCCCCTTATGTGGGGAACTTCTTGCTGTTTCTTATTCCTCAAACATGTTGCACCATGGACAGGTCTGATCTGGGCCTGTGCTGGCATCATCTAACAAAATTAATTCTTAGAGGAATTCTACTACTGAAAGCTATCCTTAGAATTAATTTAGCTTTCCATGTTCTTCAACAGAGTCTCCTATGCTCAACAGCTACTGATATAGCTTTCCTCCAAGGATTTGCTCATCTTCTTCTTGAATCTGGTTAAATGGTCAGCTTTTATAGCATCTTGTGGCAATGCAGCATCTTCCATACTTTAATTACATGCTGCGTGGGCATGTAATTAAACATTTACACGAGCTATTTACTGGGGAGTAGACTAGCTTCACAGATGCCCCATGTCTACATGTGCAGCCCTATTAGACTGGAGCAAACTAATTAACAAGTATTACCCTGCTGTAGAGTTTTTTACTCTGCAGCAACGCACATGTAGAAGCTGACGTGGATGGCTGGGGTAGGGGGTGCTTCAGTGTGGGAGCCACTTGCTAGCTAGCCCCACACTGGAAGACCCTCATGCCCTAGCCAGCCCCTCTGTAGCACATTGAGCCAGGTTGGAACAGCCCTGGGCTGGCAGGCTAGCCCCCAACCCAGTCAATGTGATGGGTGCATGTGTAAACACAGCAACTGAGAGCAATAAACTCCAGCATGAGAAGCATCGTTGTCTATTGCTTGATGTGTAGATTCATCCTGTGAAAAGTAACTTGCTTTTTTTAGTTTTAAACTTACTACCTACTAGTTCCATTTTATGACCCCTAGTTCTTGTATTTGTGTTCTTGTTTCTTTTCTTGTAACCATTTAGTATTTTATAAACCCTTATCATGTCACCTCTCAAACTTTTTTAAAACTGAATAGACTTAGCCTGTTTATCCTCTCCTCATATAGAAGCCACTCCTTAAACACTAATCATCCATGTTGCCATTCTCTGTACCTTCTATGGTCCGTCTATATTCTTTGAGGTGTTGAGACCAAAACTGGGTACAATATTCAAAGTGTGGATGTCTCATGGATTTATAAAGGGGTGTAATGATACTTTCTGTTTTGTTTACAGTTCTCTTCCTAGGATCTCAGGCCAGAAGTATTACTGTTCCAACTCTGCCTGATTTAAGCTAGCTGCTTTCCAGTTCTATTCTGGTTGGATTGTCTGATAATTAGTTGTGATACAGAACAGCATTTCTCAACCTGTAAGCTGTGACCCAAAAGCGGGTCACAAGAATGTATGAAAGGGTCTTGAACAAATTTAAAAAAATGATTCTTCTTTAAAGGAGGAAAACATGGGAAACCATAGCCTTTCCCTTGCAGCCTGGAAGAATTCCACCCTGTGACAGGCTGCTTGGGTCTGCTTGGGGCCTCCCCATCCCTCCCCCACACACCCTCTGTCCCACACACCCACTCACTGCCCCACACACTGGGGAGCTGGGAGTGGTGGGTCAGGAGTGAAGAGCACTGGGTTGGGGCTAGTCATTGATGTTTAAAAATGGGTCCTGGTACAAAAGAGGTTGGGAACCACTGATATAGAACAGCATAGTTAGAGAAGAATGGTATCTACCCACATGCTAATCAGGCCCATTCTGTTGTATCTAGGAGTCTCTAACCCCATGGTGGAGGACAGAATAATTGTCAGTACTGTATTGTAGAGCCTTTCACTATTTCTCTTACCTTTCAGTATTAAAATATATACAAGAATTTCTGAGATGTAGGTCCCCTCGACGTGTTATAGGTATTGAGCAATTAGTTGGTTAATTCTGCAGTTCCCTGAAACCAGCTACACATGCAAAGTAGCTATCATGCCATAAAAAGCTCCAGCCAACTAGTAAGTTGGACCTGGAAAACATGTGCCAACTTTATAGCTAGTTGGTATCCAGCTTTAATTTGCATATGTAGCAGGGTCTCCCCTATGGCTGGGAGCCCTGTCAACTGACTGGGCTCCCAGCCACAGGGATGCACAATGCCCAGTTGGGGCTGGGAGTCCCCTTAACTGAGGGGACTCTCAGCTGCAGCAGCTGCTGACCCTGGGTCTCACCAGTCCCATATTGGGTGAGGGGCATGGCTGCAATCTCCCAGTCCCTGGGGTGCATGGAGTCCTGGGGGTTCGGAAACTGTCAGGGCTGGGGGATCATGGCAGCTGTGTCTTCCAGCTGTGGTGAAGTGTGGGGCATCCCCTACAGCTGGGAGCCCCTCAGTTGAGGGGGCCTTCCAGCTGCAGGAGCTCCCTTCTTGCTGGTGTAGGGGGAGCCCCAGATCTAATGCACAATCTCACAATCATGCCTCCTACCATGCCATAAAAAATGTTAAATGTATAAAATGTTTGTAAAGGGTGAAGTAATACCAGCTAGTTATTTTAATAAATGCTTATAGATTATTATGGATTGGAACAGGTCAATCAACATCAATTATAATAATTTCTACTGACATAATACCTATAACATATACTAATTGTGCCTGGTGCATACTTAAAAGATCTAATATTAAATAATAGGCATTTATTAATTCTACACACATCATGTACACTTAACATAGTGTCCTCCATTTTGATTAATGTTGAAAATTGGCACCAGTGGATTAAATACAGCTCTCATTTGAACAATTTGCATCAGTATAACTCATTGACTTTATCCCTATCCCTAGTTTTCATTATGGTTTTGAAGTTGACAAATGGCACAAGGCATTAATTCACCCAGCAGCATGTTTAAAATTACAGGAAATTACATATGGCTGGCTGATTTGCTTTTCATGCAGGGACTCCTACATGTCCATAACTTGTATGTTTATTAGTTCTGGGATTAAGATCTGTCTCATTTAAACTGCAATAAACTTAATGTACTGAAGAGCACATAAAAGCTAATCACAAAACAATTTTCTCTGCATTTTCATAATCATTAATGCTCCATAAATGATAGTTTTCAGTTAAAGGAGATTGTGTGCCGTGCAGTTGGTTGCAAAGGTGTATGTACCTGCACATTTGCAAATATGTACATTTTTAATTCACATGTACTCTGGGAATATTGCAATGCAAATTATGCCTGTAAAAAAGAATGTATTTTCTTGAACATAGAAAGTACGTCCCTTGCATACTCGTTTCCTAATTGACATCCCACCTCCAGAAATATCAATAGCAGCTTAGACAGATAAAGAGAGGTTGGGTGCATAATAAATATTGGGGATTTCATATTTTACTTTAACATAATAAAATGATGGTGCAGTTTTGGGTCTTTCATATACTAATTTGTGTTTTTATTGCTATATCTGGAAATGTATAAATATAGCTTCTGTGTATAACCAATGATGTAATCAACAAATGCTAGCACTGCCCAAATCATCACTATAATAATAGTTAATAAGTATTACCCATACCAAGAAAAGCCTATTTTTCTCAGTGCCTGAACAATAATACTGTTGAAGTCCAGTGATAAGCAAAGCTTGCGTCTAGCTGTGAGCTCCCTAAAATGAATGTTGTCATTACAACTCAGTATAAAAACCTATTGCCGTTATAGAACCAGTCTGTCCTTTAAGTACACATTGCCCCTCCAGTAACAGCTGCCCCATAACACCACAAATAACCATTTTTTTTTGTGCCAATGAGGTAATAAGAGCATTATTAGTCTTAAGGCTGACTGAAGTTGTTCCAATTTTATATGGTGCATCTGGAGCGAAGCACATAGAGGGAAGGATTCTCACTTTGAGAAAGTCTTTTACACATTTTGGCAGGTTTGACCCATGGAGCACGTCTCCTTTTATGTTTGTTGTGTATTTAGCATAGCTCAATCCAGACCTTGATAAGGGTTCCTGACTACTACTCTAATATTAATATTAAATAATATTTAATAGATAATGCTATGTCAGGAGGCTTAGAGAGTGGTAGGAAAGAGGAAAAACATTTTGGAGAGATTTGTAATTTTATAGTGGATGAGAAAGCTGGATGGAAGGAAATGGGCCAAGAAAAATACCATTAGACAAAGGGAGACCAATGGGTATGATGGGATGCCATTTTTTTTTTGCTATTAGTTACAATAGGAGTTATGCACCAAAATATTGCTTGTGAATAGGAGCCTGACAGAAAGCAAGATCGGTGTGCAAGAAGAGTATGTACCATTTAGAAATATTTATAATGATCTATCACTTAACTTTATCTTTTAGTGTTTATCTTTGTGAGTGATAGCCCGCATTTCATTTTGTTTTCTGTAGGTGATGATATATATTTGAATTAAAGTAAAAATAAAAAACAACTTCATCTTGTAATTAAAAGTAGGCATATATTTAAATACCTTGCTAAACTGGGGCCCACATTGGCACGTATCTAAAAACAGAGCCAGGTGTCAGCAACTGATTGCAGTATAAAGAGGTTTTGCTTAAATTAGTTCTGTATTAGGCCCACACTTGATTCTATTTGCAGAGGTCGAATTAGTACTGTATTTTACAGGAAATATACAGTATGTCATATAACATCTTATTTACAAAGACAAAATTAAATGATAAATGAACAGCTAGTGTCTTGGCAGACATAAGGAAGAGAATGATGTGTTTTTATTTTAAGGGTAACTGGCTGTATGAATATGTAGAGTAGTTCAGGATAGCTTTCTCTATTTGCTTACTTCTTTATTCTTGATGCATATATGTATATCATATCAATATAAGCCTGCTACCTTATATAAACAGGGGCAAATTTGAGGCAATATAAACTATTACTTAATCTTCAGACATTTTAACTTCTACAGGCAAATGGAAGAAAGATCTTTCATCATGACTCATAATTAAGTTGTGTTGGTGATCCACAGATGTGGTGCTGTCACAACTGCTTAAATCAATCTACTGACCCTAAGTTAGGAGTCATGTTCATTGCCATATAGCACACTGTATTGTTAATAAGGTCTTGCATTGAACAGTTCACATTTCTGTAGGAATTTCATATGTCAAACAAGTTCCAGTATTTAACAGAATAAATTGTTGCAAGTCAGAAAGGCTAAATATAGACAGTCAAAAAGCTGAAGGCTAAATCAATTCAGTCTTTGCAGGTTAGTCTAAGCTGCATAGATTGAACTGATAAATGAGTGAACATTCATTTTTGATTCCAGAAATGCAGCCACATACCCTAAGAGGTGCAGGCCAAAAGCTGGTGGGTGCTAGAGTATACCTCCCTGCTCAGCTGGAGCAGAGAGCTTGGGCCAAGTTTAGCCCGCTCACTCTGTGATGGGGGCAGGATTGTGGGAGAGGTGCAAAGCATCCTGGGATGCTGGGGAATTGTGACTTAACTTGAATATGGAGGGGAACTTGGACAGAAATTCAATAAACTGATTTAACCTAAATCAGTTCAGTCTGATACCACATCCATCTAGGTTCATCTTAAATCAGTTCCAGCTATTTTGAAAGCATTGTATGTGCACTGAGCTTCTGGGTTTGGGACAGACATTGCATAAACTGGTTTGACCCAGATCAGTTAATTCTGGTACTACAGTCAACCAGGTTCAGCCATTTTCAAACTGGTTTATGTGCACTGAACATTTGTTCTGTTACAGGTTTAAACCAGTTTCTGATAACTTAAACTGGTTTATGTGTAATGTCTGTCCCTAGCCCTGTTGTGTATATTATGTGTGGTGAATCAGTTTCCAAGCACTTATACTAGTTTTTATGTAATTTCTGTCCCATAAAGTGATAGAGTAAACTCAAACTAGGAGAAAATAATGCAAGGATATAGCTGTATGATAAAATGCATCTCCCATCTTGTTGATTGTTGATATGGGAAAACACCCAACATCTGAGGAAAAATAAGCCACTTGAGTGCATACAGTTTTCATATAATTTGTTAGATCTGTTTCATTTTTGCAGCTATAATAAATACTGAATTTTCTCTCAGCTTTGCCAGTCAGCACTGGGTACTGTAGTAGATAAGACCTTCAGAGGATTTGAAGGAAGAGAGAAATATATTTACAAAAATGTTTACTTACATTCTCTTTTAAGGGGACTTGGCAGTTTCTGTCCAGAAGAGGCATGTAGTAATGCTTCTTCCATGTACATATGCAATCAGCATGTAATATATTAACTACCGTAGGTGCAGTAACAGAGTTTATTGAGGAATAGAAGGAGGGAACATTTCCCTAAATATGCAATATTCAGCCCTTATGGGATGAATAAATGCATTCCTAAAACTTCTAATCTGTAGAGAAAGGGAACAACTTCTTTTTGTGAATAGGTTGACCCAGTATTATGGATTTTGCTAGACGTGTGAATTAGATATCTGTATCTGAGCCTTGCCTTTGAAAGTATCCTAATTTGTATTTTAACTTCACTTAAATTAGCTAGGTGTCAAATACATTTTGAATCCAGTTTTGAAAAGCCTGGTGTATCAAATGACAGAGACACAGAAATCATCTGTGTCAGGTGGATTTGTTAAATATAACTGTTGTTTGAATTGCTCAAAGTTTTTCTACTGCAAGCTTGCTGGAATAATATTTTTCCTATTTCTTCCATATTATCTCTGTTGTTCATTAACACTATGAATTATTTAGAAGCTGGTTGAATAATCCATTTGCAGGAATAACTATCTAGAATGTAGCAGAACTAATACTTTCAAGACATATAAGGAAAATGATAATGCTACACCTATGAGGCATAATAGCTATGTGTAAGGAAGGTGCTTGAATGGATTTCTGTGACCTTGCAGAACTATACTTAACATTTGAATAGTCAGTGCATTTCTGAAGCACACTGCACTACGCTGCTGCCATGGATGTACTATCACTGTGTTAAGGGCACAGTTTGGATGGATATATGGGGTAATAGCAAATTAATCACTGTGTAGTTTAATGGTACTTTCAATCAAAATATAAAAATGATGGATTCTGTCACTGGCATTAACACCAAGGTTCATTTCTGGTTCTCACTACTAATCCTTCAACAGATGGGAAAGCATCATGCATCATTAAAGTAGAAAATGTATATGAGTAAAAATAGTATCAGGATGAAAGGTCCACCTAAGCCCTGCAGCTCATCTTGCTAGTGTGGGTGAGACATGCCATTTTCTATAGCCAGTACTATTTAAGGGGGCAAAGTGGCTAGCATCATGTCTGTGAGAGCAAGCTTTGCTCCATGCAACCACTGTCCCTCCTCTACCAGGCGCTCCCCGGCCAGCTCCCAGGACCTGGGGTGTAAGCAGTCCCCCCACACAGGGACGCATACCCACGCGTGCCCACATCCCCCCACCCCAACCCCCCCCACACAATATACAAGAGTAAGACTTTATTTTGTGCTATTATGCAATCACTTCTATATACACTACTCAAAAAAAATCAGGAGAAAAAATATATTTTAAATAAAGTTAAAATGTGTTTGTTTTTTAGTATATGATTTTTTTTAAAATGATAGCTTCTGAAAGATTTTGTGTGGCCCTCAACAGCTCACGTTAAGTGGCCCTCTAGCTGAAATAATTGCCCGTCCCTGGTCTACATAAAGTGTTTACACTCATTTACAGTGATTTTTAATTTCACATAATGACTATATAGTACTTTATTATTTTAAACAAGGCCTAAAAATAGGGAAGCTGATTTTGATTGCCCTCCCTGCTAATTTATAGTCAGTGGAGCTATTTCTGATATACCTGCATCACAGAGATCAAATTCAGCCCTGATGATTTTTCAAATAGAAAAAAATATATCTTAAACCTTAATTGTTGAAAGGACTGGACAGTTGATCATTTGGAAACAATATATGCCTGAACTAGATAATCCAACAGGTCGTTTTTATTAAAAGTTTATGATCCTATTTAAAAGAAGAAAAAATAAGAGCCAATTGCTGTATTTATTCGCATACCACACACACTTCCCTCCCAAAATTAGCCTTCTTCCTGACTACACATATGGCAATCTGTCTCATCCTCAGATTTCTAAAATTGGGGTGCATATCTTAAGCAGGGAAGTAAATTTTTCTGCCCAGAATAGCAGTAGTGATATGTCTATTCAGGAAGGACTGGGGGAGTCTATTGACTTTATGGTTTGTTAGATTCTGCTTGACTCCTGCTAATTGTTCTTCCCTCAAGAACTCACTTCCTTTTTTAATGGGCTTGATGTTCCACTAATAAAACTATGATTTAATTGGCAACTGTGGTGATAAAAATATGAAATTTCACTATTTCCTGTCTCTGTCCTCCTATTTCATAGTCCTGCAGACTGTTTTTAACTTTTTAAAAAATCCTAGAGCCACCCATTTAGTCCAGTCTTAGGTTTCAGCTTCTGTTTGAGCAGTCAAGAGCTGCTGATGATTCAGCTGTGAAAGGATTAGAACTATAGCCTTTTTCTGAGAAGGAAAGTAATGGTGATTGGGCTGAAGATGAGGCTCTGTCACTGCTCTATGTTGCTGTGAATGGAAAAATCTTTTTTCTCATTCTGCCTTCTCAAAAACAAAATGCCTGTCTTATCTGGGAGGTGTGAGAAAATCTGGGATTTGCATTTTTTGTGATGTACATTTTGGTACACATAAACTAAAAAGAGTTGTGCAGAAAGAGTTGATATAATTTTCTTTGACACATTTTATTCCTTGTTACAATATTAGACAATTTTAAAAATATGTGCTAGAATTCAAAGTAAAAAAAAGCCTCAGAAGCAACACTGCTGCCATGTTGTCACTGCTGCTTCACATTTAGACCTGTCACCATATAAGTTCACAAAAAGAAAAGATCAGCTCTTAAAGACACTAATAAAAACATTCAGGATTTTATGTGTCACCAATTATCAGTTAATGATTCCCTACAGACACATTCTGTTTATGCAGTTCTATGCTAAAGTATTGCAGGAAAATGGAATATTATGTTCATTTTATTCTCCTGACCATTTTTGTTTTGAAATTGTTTTATTGTAATACTGTTTCATTGTTTCTCCATTTTAATTTTACTAATATGACATTGCAAAGTATTATTTCTAAATATACATCCACATTTTCCAAGGGAATGTAGTAGTATATACTAGGAAAGACTGTTTTCTAATAATACATTATCAGTCAACCCCCCCAAAATTGCAGAATGAGTCTACTGATATATGCCCTGTGAAGTACCATAGGGTTAAGCAGGATTGCTTCAGGAAACAATTTTATCCTGGGTTTGTATTTAAGTGTAAAGTATTTTACATGGGAGGAAACAAGCTGCCAGAATAGGAAAGAGTTTTTTCCAGGAATGTGTTGGGCTCCAAAGTACATTCAACAATAAGCTCTTTATTTCTAGTTTAGTCATGTCTTTAGGCTCTGATAAGTGTTTTGGCTTTATTATCCTCATGAGAGTTCTGTGGACTTAGCTCTAGTGTGGTTCATTTCTTTGATTTTTGATGAAGCGCAATAAACACTGGAATTTTTCTGAATTTAATCCATGTCTAATCTGTGTGAGAGAGGGGATTTACAGTTAATATTTATATCTATTGCTGTTTACAAATGCTATATCTTTGCTGTAAATTAGGCCCCCTCTACATATGCAGGCAGGAGAAATGATTGTGGGATTGCAGTTTAGCTCCAATCACCCCTTATTGTTCGTGCCCTATTCTGGGCTCCCCCTGCACTGGCAAGCATGCTGGAATCTCCCTTTGCTGAAGGGTCTCCCAGCTATGAGGACTGCATGTAGCCAGGACCAAAAGACACTGCAACTGACAGGACTCTTGGCCCTAGCTGTGCCTTGTGAAGGTAGAACCCTGCAACTGATATAGGACCAAGGGATCCCACAACTGATGGGGCTCCCAGTTCTGGCTGCCCGTCACTACACCTCAGTTGTGGGGTCTCCTGGTCCTGGCTGTGCATGTGGTGCAGCTGGGACTGGGAGCCACATCAGTTGCAGGGTCTCTTGGTCATGGCTTCATGTGAGGTGCGACTGGGATCGAGAGCCCCATGTGGGCTGGGGTTTCATGTCCCTTCAGCTCTGGGGATCATGGCAGCTGTGATCCCCACGGGTTGGGGGCTTTATGCTGGGCAGGGTGTAGCCTGGAAGCCTTGTCAGTTGAGGGCTCCCAGCTGCAAGGGAGACCCTGTTACATGTGCAAATTAAAGCTCAATATCAACCAGCTATAAAGTTCATACTTTTTTAGGTCAAATTTTATAACTGGTTGGAGCTGTTTTTGTGTGATAGCTACTTTGCATGTGTAGCTGATCTTAAGTTGACTGTACAATTAACCAGCTAATTGCACAATACCTGTAATGTGTAGAGGGTGCCTTTTTAGGAACCAATTTCTGACTGATAGTGCCATTCTTATCTTACTACTTGAAAATGTAAACAGCAGAACTAGCCTTACTATTATAGCATGCTGCAGTTTCACAAGAGTAAACCCAAAATTTCATAAGCTCTTTCACTGGATTTATTTTAATGTTGTAGAGATGTGCATAATTCAAAATGCTTGTTGTGACCATTCTCCTTCACTGACTTTTCAGGGTTCAGAGTCAGAACTCAGTTCTGTTCAGAGCTGCCAGCTTCTTGTATAAGGTACCAGATAAAAATTGGATGTGAGAATATCTGAATGGGTTTTGGAAGATGGCAAGAAGATTCAAAAGCCTTGTTTAACTTCCTGTCCAACTCTATGGGAACATTTTAGGTGATTTTACCTTTGAAAATTAAAAGAATACAAACAAAATGAAACAACCTCACTCCCTTACCCCATGTCTGCCTGTTCCACCTACTGTGTTGATTGGCAGAATGGCCAGGTTAGAGGGATATGGGTAAGGGAGAAAACCAAGACTATTCAGGTGGTCACAGCAGCAGGTTCTCCACAATGATACCTGACAGCATGCCATTGGGGTTGGGGGAAAGCAAGGTATAAGGGAGCTAAGTTGGCCTTAGAGGCTAGGGACAGACATTCAAAAAGCCTGGACCTGAATTGCTTCAATCTTTGCAGGTTAGTCTAACCTGGCTAGGCTGAATCAGTTTGTAACCACACAGAACTCCCCTATGGACTGAAAAAATGCAGGCATATGCCTGCAGTAGCTCAGGCTAGAAGCTGGGAGTTGCTAGAGAAAGCCCTCCCTTCCTTTCCACAGTGCTGAGCTGAGGGGGGCCCCAGCAGGACACTCTGGTTAGGAAGGGGTTCCTTCCCTCACTGGTGAGGGAGCCAGCAGGGATTTACACAACATTTATCACCCCATCATCAAGACAAAAGGATCTCACATTAATTCAAGCTCTCCTTAAACAAATTTTTCCAAGGAAGGAGTGGAAGAAAATTACCAGCTACCTGTTGATTGGCTCCAAAGAGCCCTAAGCCACTGTCCTGTCTGCCTTTGTTCTATCTCCCAAAGCACGTAGATAGCCATCATGTGGTATGCTAGCCAATGCTGAGAGATATCTGTGCAAGCCAGATGGGAGGGAGGGATCCCTGCTTGAGCAGAGACTGGTGAGGTGGGGCGGTGGGGAGCAGGAGGAAGCCAGGCAGATCAGGAAGTAATTTTAGCCCATGTCAGATTGGTGTGGACTATGAAGGGTTTTGCCTTCCTCTTTAGCAGGGCACTGGGCATTCTACCTGGAATCTCTCAAGTATGTGTTAACAACCTTTTATAGAAACAGGACATTGGATGCTGTGGTTCTCCTGCTTTGCCTGTTGCAGGTTAGGTTGTTATGTCTCGTGTTGTGTCAGGGTTGACCATACTTTTACTAAGATTTTAGATTATGGATTTGTATAGGATGGTTTGGATAGGGATGATCCTGCCTTGGGCAGGGGATTGGACTAGATGGCATATGGAGGTCCCTTCCAGCCCTACGATTCTATGGTGGCAGGTGGGGTGGAGCCAGAATGTAGCCTCTGCCCAGCCAGCATTAATCATGACTTAAATAAATTAGAAAGGAAGGATAACTTGCATGGGATAACTTATTCTGGGATAATTCCTAGATGTGTCATCTAATAAATTTTCAATCCAGGTTGTACAAAGCTTTGGTCCCTGATCTGATTTGGTGAAGATTCGGCCTGATTTGGTGGCCAAATCTCTGAATCTGCATTGAATCGGGAGACCCTTTAATCTCTCCAAATCGAATCAGAACCCTGCAAATCAATTCAGAGAGTTTTGGAAAGATTTGGTGATTCGGATATAGACACAGCTGTGTTTTTTTTTTTACATACCTCGAGGTACCATGAATGCTGAGATGGAGGGGCTGATGAAGCATCCCACAGGAGCACAGGGCACTCCCCAGTGTACTTGGCAGTGGACCCAGAAGTAGACCAGAAGCACTTCCGATCCATTTTCGGGTCTGCCGGGGAGTGCACTGGGGGATGCCACTTCATCCCTCTGGCTCAGAGACTGGTGCCTCTTGGGTCCGGAGAGGCACCCAGTGCCCCCCCCCCCCGCAGCTGATTGCTGAGCTGGGGGGCATGGGGGAGCCCCTCCTGTGCTCCTATGGGATACTCCATCTGCCCCAGCATCACAGTGTTCACAAGCTGTGCCTGGTACCTTGTGGTACGAAGAAAAAAACATTAAAACCTGTGTCTATATCCAAATTGCTGATTCTCCAAATTGGCATTTAATCTTCAGATTCAGATGAGATTTGGCCAAATTGAATTGGGGACAGTGATCTGAATCAACAAATCGAATCACTGTCCCCGATTTGGGCCGAATCCAAATCCAAATTGAATATGTCCCATTTCACGCACCCCATAGTAAATGATGTCCCTGGTGGCTTGTTTGTCTTCCTAAGGTGTCTGAGGCAATAGCAAGTGCTGGAGCACTTCCAGCTGTTGCTATCATGAGCCATAAACTTGTCTTTCGCATGCTACCTAGACCATAGGTAGGAGTCCTGATGCTGTTGCCTTTTTTTAGGCAGTGGCAGTACTGGAACTGGTGTACAGGACAGTTGGCTTCTTTGTGGTAGTGCAAGAAAATATTTGTTTTTAGTTTCTTTGCATAGGTATGTCTGTAGTAGAACTGACAATGCCAAATGTTTGGAAGCCATAAGTCAGGGCACCTTGATTTTTATAAACATTGATTCTTTCTATTTATTCTCTGCTTTTGGAGCTCTTATTTTCTCTTTTCTCTTGTTTTCAAGCTTTTGTTTAAGCTCCCTTTCTCTAGGACACCAGAAGCAGGCAATTTCTTTTTAATTGCCAAATATTTCAAGGCTCATAATAAAATTGCCAAAAATGGCAGTGGGTTTTTGTCAATATTGAAATGAATTTGTTACCACTGTTTTGAGTTCTCCTGCCAAGACAATTCCCTGATACGTTCAATTTCAAGTTGCCTATGATCCTGATTTTTATTTTTGAACTATCAAAAGCCACTTAATTCATTTATTTCTTTTTTGTTTAAAATTAATATTTAAACAATTTAAAAACAATAAATAATATTGTTAACAAAGAATATTAAGGCAGTAAAACAACTATGTAGCTTAACATTTTGAATACTGTGTCCCACTTAAAGCTGAGCATTTGTTTGTAAAATGAAGAGAAAGAAGTGTCAAGAAATATTTTTAGGATGACTATATAACCTGTTTATTTCCCTGATATCTCATTATGAAGTCCACATTTTCTAATGTTCTTCTGAGTTTTCATGAATACTTTTTGCTCTTAAGTAGCTGAAAGGTACGTGAGTCAGTTTGTTTATTCATATTTCAGTATATAATGTATTCCTATTCATTGCAATGAAACCCATTAAATCCATCAAGGATATATCTGCTGTATTTACAGAGAGGACTGATCTGTAAAACAGGATCCAGATTTGAGACGTATGCCCACGTACTTGGGTGCCTGTTGAATCTGAAATTTGGTTTGACTCACCATACAGATAGGTGACCAGTCACAAAATTGTGATAAAAGTTCAGTATACAACTACTTACTTTCAGCAATACCTAAAAATATTGGGAGAGATTGTTCTGAAATGAATATTGATTCAGACACATCTCTTCCCTTTACTTCACTCCAGGTACCTCCAAATATTTAGAAAAGAATGAAGCTGTTCTAAACATTGCTTGCTGGGCTCTGTTGAGTGGAGTTCTTCAAGAGAGCTATATTCTAAGATGACATATACCTGTGGTTGCTAACTTGCAGCGCACGTGTCACAGGTAGCATGGGTAACCTATGTGTCTGACACACAGCAGATTGGTGAGGGGACAGGGAACAGGGTGGCAGATATGGCAGGAAGCAAAGCATGAGATCTGACGGGGCACAGTGTAGAGAGTAGAAAGCAGAGCATTAGATTGGGAAGGGGAAGGAGATTGGAGTAGCCATTAGAGTGAGTATGCTGCTTAATCTGCAGCCAATAAGGTTGTCCTCACTAATGTATGTAATGCAGCCACATGACTGTCATTACAAAAACTTCCTGCTGTCTCGCATGCAAATTCCTTCTCAAGTGATTTCTTGATGTGTCCCTCATTGTTCACCAAGATTTCTGGGTGTTATTTTCATGAGGTGTGCTTTTGACTTTAAAATTCAGGTTTGCTTGGGGAAACTCAGAAACAATTGAGCATGATTCATTATCTGTGAGCTATCTGTGAATTGTGTGAGTTCAGACCCAAAAATGCCATGTGACCAAAATTACAAGTTTTGTTACAGAATAAAATGACAGACCACATTCTGAAAATGTCTGTGTATCCTATGTCATGACAAAAGGTTCGCACAGTTCTAGCCTGCATTTCACTTTATCTTTGTTAGCAAGTACCTGTCCTAAATCAGAGAATAAAACTGAGAAGCCTGTTCAAAATGTTGAAGAAGTGGTAAGTGTTCTTGAAATGAAGCTGTTACCTTTTAGCTTTGTGTATGCATTTTACTGTGGCTTTACAAATTACAACTGGAGTCTCTTAAAGGTTTTAGCTGAGGATTCCTGAGGATGGGAAAAATATTGAGACAAATACAGACTACTTCCAGATCCTATATGGTGTCCTCATTTTACCTTTTTTCTTACAGTTCTGTTGTTGAGAGGTGTTCTGAATAGTATAGTTATGCCAGTAGCATAACTACAATACTAAGGCCTGATTCCAATTCCAATTTAGAGCACAGTAATTCCATTCCTTTTATGGCATGATTAACTGGTTAATCACGCCGTAAGTCTAACATGTGGCAGGTGCCTTAGTGACATGGCAGCTTCAGAGCATTGATTTTTGTTCTGTCACTCTCAGACTTTCTTATACAACCATAGTTTCTAAGATTCTCTTAATTATATCCTCAGTGTGTTAATCATACTTAGCTTGGTTGTGAGTTGCTGTGGTTTGGAATTATAATATTGTTCCATCTCTGATCTTATATTGTTATTAAATAATGCATATCAAATATTTCACAATTTAGAAGGTGAAAGAATCAGACTGAGCCGTCACTGCATTACACCATTTTTTATACTGGAGAAACAGGTTTAGTAATGGTTGTTAAAGTCTGGAATCTGATTCATTACTGCATTATCTTAGTTTTATTCTGATTAGAAAGCTAAGGAAATACAGACTAGATGAAAGTACTGTAAGGTGGATACCTGACTTGTTGGATCACCATGTTCATGAATAGTCATCAATGGCTTTTTGGGAGGAGATATTGAGTAGGTTTCCCTGGGGGTCTGTCCTGGATCCAGTATTGTTCAACATCATCATTAATAATTTGGATGATGGGGTTGAGTGCACATTTAGTAAATTTTATGTAATGACCTAGTTGGGTGGAGTTGCAGACATCTGGATGGTAGGGGTATGATCCAGAATGATTTGGATAGGCTGGAAAAAAGTTCCACAAACAACCAGATGAAATTCAACAAAATAAGTGCCAAGTTCTGCACTTGAGATGGAATAATTGCATGTATAAATACAGCCTGGGGAATGATTGTCTAGGTTGCGGTACTGCAGGGAAGGACCTGGGAGTTACAGTGGAACATTAACTGAATATGAGCCAACAGTGTGCTCTTGCTGAAAAAAAGTCTACAGTATACTGAACTCTATTAACAGGAGTGTTGCTTAGAAATCAAAGGAAGAGATCCTTCTGCTCGGTTTGGTACTGCTGAGGCCTTGCCTGAGTACTATATGCAGTTTTGTAACCCATACGTCAAGAAAGATGTGGACAGATTGGATAGAATCCAGTGGAGAGTGACAAAAGTGATTAGAGACTTAAGTAGTGTGATTTATACGGCAAGGCCGAAATAATATTATTTGTTGTGGAGAAGAGCAGACTGAGGGGAGATTTGAAAAGTCTTCAAGTATCTCTAGGGTGATTATAGAGAAGAAACAGAGAGGCCTTTTCTGTGGCTATAGGGGATAGGACTAGGAACAATGGCCTCAAGTTACAGCAGAGGAAATACAGGTTGGAGAATAGAGAGAGGTTTCTGAGCGACAGACATTCAAAGAGCCTGAACCTGAATTGATTCAGTCTTTCCAGGTTAGTCTAACCTGGCTAGGCTGAACTGGTTTGTAGTCGTACAGACATTTCCTCTGGACTGAAGAAATGCAGGCACATGCCTGCAGTGGCTTAGGCTAGAAGCTGGGGGTGCTAGGGCAGCCCTCCCTTCCCTTCCAAATTGCTGAGCTGAAGGGGGGCATGGCCAGGCCCTGGCAGGGCACTCTGATTAGGGAGGGGTTCCTCCCTCTTGTTGCTTGCTCCTGACCTGGGAAGGAGCTAGCACGGGAGTTGATAACAGAGCATTTAGCATCTCATCAAGAAAACTAAAGCCTCTCTCATTAATTTAAGTTCTTCTTAAACAACTTTTTCCAAGGAAGGAACAGAGGGACATTACCAGCTGACCTGTTGACTAGCTCCAAAAAGCCATAAGCAGGCACTGTCCTGTCTGCCTTATATAGATAATTCTCAGCATTAGCTAGCATACCATATGCTGGCTACAGTCCATGCTGTGGGAGATGGGAGGGGGGAACCCCTGTTCTGGGAGCAGGGAGTGGTGAGGTGGGCAGGGGGGTGGGCAGGAGGAACCCAGGCAGACACTGCTGTACCTGCCGTCCCTGCTGGAGTTCCAGCCAGGGAACAGAGGGGTGGGGCCAGCCATGCTCTGGAGTAGAGAGCCCTGCCCAGGGCTACAAAGCATCTGAAATGCTGGGGGACTCTGGTTTAAGTTAAACCAGGCAGGAGTCTGGGACAGACATTGCATAAACTGGTTTGACCCAAATCAGTTAAGTCTGATATTACATTTAACTGGGCTTATCTCAAACTGGTTTCAGCCATTTTCAAACTGGTTTTATGCACTGTTCGTGTGTTCTGTTACAGGTTTAAACCAGTTTCTGATCACTTAAGCCAGTTCATGTGTAATGTCTGTCCCTAGCCTTTGAGACTGGTTAAGTACTGGAGCAAAGCTACTTAGAGAAGTTGTGAAATCTTCATCCCTAAACATTTTCAAGAGCAACTATGGCAAATACTTGCTGGGATGGTTTAGTCGGGGATGATCCTGATTTGAGCAGGGGGCTGGATTAGACTTCAAAAGGTCCCTTCCAGCCCTACTTTCCTGTGATCCTGTGCTTCTATAACTCCACCAGATTTTCTCATGAGGTAAGTAGCGAGCAAGATTCTAGTATCAGGCACTGTATTTCTAGAGAATATAGGGCTAGTATGGCATCTAAATCTGTTGCAAATACTATGTCATAAAGGGTATTTTTTTCAATCTATTTGTAAATCAGTTATTCCAGAGCTCACTGTTTCTCTTTCTAAATTGGTGAGTGCTAAATTGCTGTCTTGATACAATTCTGGTTTACTGAAAGTGCCCTGAAGTGCCTAGAAGGCCTGAGGAAATTGAATGCATTAGATGCAGAGAAGATTGCCTGTTGTTCTGAGCCTTTACTAATAGGACACCTGTTTCACTTACCATTCCCAATTTAAGCAATAAAGGAATAGTTCCAACTAGCTCCTGTACTGAACCTTTCTACAGTGCACCTAACAAATATTGCTGGCATTTGCGATCTACTTAAATTGTATACAAATATGCACAAGATCTTGTGCAGTCCTGTGGACAGAGATCCCATTGATTCTAATGATAGGTTGTAGGTTGTCACTTATTAGATCAAAATGTTGTCAGGTGTTAGATATAGGAGCTAGGCATGGAAATTAGTTCTGAATTTATTAAATGTTATTCTGCTTCAACGCCCCTGCCCCCCCTACAATTCATACTCTCCCTATATATCTATTGCTGTCTTTTCTGGACATATTTCTCTACTCTTTACCCAGTCTACTTCATTAATTGTGCTGGCATCAACATGTCATCCACTTCCACGGGTGTCTCTGCTTTCTTCTTTTACACTATTCCATGTTCATGGGTTACTCTTCCTTAACTGGCCAACAACACTGCCAACCAGTTGGGGCCCGCTTGTTACATAATGCTGTGATTCAGTGGTGTCCAGTTTTTTTGCCCTGCAAGATGAATGGTGCCAGGTTGGTCTTCAGGATGGATCCATCCCATGGGTTCAGTCCAGCCCATGGTGCTCACCCAGCAAGGGCCAAATCCAGCAGACATGGTTGGGACCTGGGCCTTCTGCATGGAGCCAGCCTGGCTGAGGCCCAATTTGACCACGCCAAGCTGAGGCCTGGTCTGGCTTTACAGCAGTGGCCCTGCTGGGGCCTAATCTGGCTGCACAGGCCTTGGAAACCTGATGGCAGAGGACAAGTGTCAGTGTTAATTGACACCAGTCCAGTGCCACCAAATTTCCAGATCCGTGGGGAGCCCCATAGTCTGAATGATATATCTCCTCATGCTGGATCTAGCCTGCAGACTGGGGCTTGAGCACCGCTGCTGTGATTAATATAGTAAGGTATAACTGAGAGAGGTAGATAGCCATGTTAGTCTGAAGACAGGCTGAAGGCAGGGCAGAATGACACCTTATAGATTAATTCCAAGAGGCATGAGCTTTTGTAGGAAACAGGTCACTTGGTGAGAGTCTACAAACGTGATTTAAAAAATAAAACCTTCTTTCTCTTGTTTGATATATATCTTTGCCATTCCCTTTTTTGTTATTTTGTGTGTCTTGCCTTTGTTATACTGCTGAATTTCTAGAAAGGTGCCTATACCTAGCTTTCTATTTGTATTCCTGGTTATACTGGGTAGCTGGTTAAAGTTGTCATAAAAAGTAATAGTAATCTAATAATCTTATTGGGAAAAAGTCAGTTGGTCACTCATATTCATATCATACCACTGAGCTGCCCATGGAAATTACTCATCTTCCTCACTGACATTGGGGTACTTGCACCAGAGGGAGATACATATCATTGTGGCTTGAGACGAATTTCTGAGATGGTTTGTAGGGTTTTTTTGAAAACCGGTGTGAATGCCCTTACAGAAGAACTACCTAGCAAATAAATAACCCACGCATGGTGCAGGTGGATAAAGTATAGTTGATAAAATATACATTTTTTAGTATGTGACTTAAGTATACTAATGTGATTGATTGTTTTCTGTGTTATGTTGATCCCAGAATTTATTTTTGCAAGGAGACAAGATAGCTATACCTTATTTGTCTCTATCTTTTTTTTCTTTGGTAGCAGAAATCAGTAGGACTTTGTCCTAATTATAAAGCCCATTTAAGGATTTGCAGTTCAGTTAATTTGGTGTTTAGTATGTTTGAATTTGCCATTTTCTACTTAATGGTAGTCAAATTCTGCTTTTGATGACCTCTGTGTTATTCTGAGACTTGTGAAAACTTTGTTGTGGGAGGGAATTTTTCATGTTTATGATATGCAGTTTGTAATGTAAAAAGCATTAACCATTCAAAGTGTTTCTTCTTTAAACACAGTGGTTGAATGTCATTTCTATAATATAGTATAGTTGCTGTATTTGTTGGACTTGCTCCGATAACACTGGTATTTCATTACTGCTAGATACTCAATTTACTTTTCAAATAGTAACTTCCAGTATACATATTTACAGAATATTTTGAAAACAATGATTTCCTAGTGTATTGTACTGTAGTGTAATGGATTCCTTCAAAACTGATATACAACATGATTAGAAGTCTTTGAATCTTATTAAGTATATTGTATTATGGAAATTTCTACAAGCACTGAAAACACACACACACACACACACACACACACACACACACACACACACACACACACACACACACACACACACACACACACGCACAGGCATGCGCACAAATACAAGATGAAATCTTGGTACCAAGGAAGTTAGTATCAATATTTTTATTTAATTCAGTAAGCCCAAAATTTGACCCACAGTCTGCACCAAAGAGCTTATGATCACATTAAGTTATTTCAGTTTTCCAGCACAAAGATGTCCTAAAGCTTGTAAATAGAATTGTTGAGACATTCTTGTCGCACAAGGGACTAATTTAGTAACATAAAACTACTATCATCCCACCCCACTTTTTTTTTTGCACAGAATATATCTGGGGAGCATGTCTGGGCCATTCCCACAACAAGATACCCCAGCTGTCAAAAATGTGGGCTGTTGGCAGTTCACACAGTTGGCATCAGACTTGGAGAGATTTTGTCTGTGCTGGTGAACCAGCTCAATTCTGAGCTAATCAAGGATTGACAGACCACAAAGATGACCTGTAGTTACCTCTGTACCCTTTTCTGATCTTGCACCAGGTGCAGCTTATTCAGAATGAAGAACCTGGTTACAGATGTGCTTCTTCATTTTCATTTTATTTTGTTTAGTGATAACATCGGGGTTGGCAACCTTTTACTAATGATGGGCTGCAACTTGCCACCTGACTGCCACTGGAGCACTGAACTCTGTCCCAGCTGTCTCTGCTGTACATGTACAGCTGCTTTTTCACCCCCTGCACCACTTTCCCTTCCAAGGCAGCCTCTGCCAAAAATGTGCAGCATCTAAACATGTGGCAAGTGACAATTTGGACCAGCTAATTTGATGATGAAAGTAAACAGAGACTACAAGTGGGAGGAAAGAGATCATCAAGGCTAGGGACAGACGTTACACATACACTGGTTTAAGTGATCAGAAACTGGTTTAAACCTGTAACAGAATAGACGTACAGTGCACATAAACCAGTTTGAAAATGGCTGAAACCAGTTTGAGATAAACCTGGTTGAATGTAGTATCAGAGTGAAGTGATTTGGGTCAAACCGGTTTATGCAATGTCTGTCCCAGACCTTTTGCTGGTTTAGGATAGATCAGACTCCCCCAGTATCCTGGCATGCTCTCTGGGCTAGGCGCGGCTCTCTGCTCCACAGCAGAGCTGGTCCCTCCCCTCTGCTCCCTGGCTGCAGCTCCAGAGGTTTCAGGCTGCTGTCCCCCCTCCCCCTCATCACTCCTTGCTAAGCAGCCCCCCCTCCCCTCTGCCTTGCTGAGGAGGTGTTTGTGTATTAGCTAGCAGACCACATTCTGGCTATGGTCCCTTCTGAGTCAACAGGCAGAATCAACAGGTAGCTGGTAATGTCCCTCTGTGATTAATATATATGATTAATATCTCCTGAGAGAGGTAGATAGCCATATTAGTCTGAAGACAGGCTCAGGGAAGGGCAGA
>NW_017729029.1:80941471-80961181 GCF_001723915.1 Gavialis gangeticus | reverse complement strand
TTGCTGGTTTAGGATAGATCAGACTCCCCCAGTATCCTGGCATGCTCTCTGGGCTAGGCGCGGCTCTCTGCTCCACAGCAGAGCTGGTCCCTCCCCTCTGCTCCCTGGCTGCAGCTCCAGAGGTTTCAGGCTGCTGTCCCCCCTCCCCCTCATCACTCCTTGCTAAGCAGCCCCCCCTCCCCTCTGCCTTGCTGAGGAGGTGTTTGTGTATTAGCTAGCAGACCACATTCTGGCTATGGTCCCTTCTGAGTCAACAGGCAGAATCAACAGGTAGCTGGTAATGTCCCTCTGTGATTAATATATATGATTAATATCTCCTGAGAGAGGTAGATAGCCATATTAGTCTGAAGACAGGCTCAGGGAAGGGCAGAACAACACCTTCTAAATTAATTCACAGAGGCATGAGCTTTTGTAGGAAACAGGGGTGATAATGGGGTGATAAACACTGAGTTAGGGGTGATAAACACTGTTATTAATTCCCTGCTGTGCTAATCAGAGCATCCTGCCAGGGTCTGGCCCATTCCCCCACTCAGCTCAGTGCCGTGGAAGGGCTGGAACGCTGCTCTAGCACCCTTTGGCTTGTAGCCTGAGCCACTACAGGCATGTGCCTGCGTTTTTGGGATGTTTGTCTGGTTACAAAACTGATTTAGCTTAGCCAGGTTAGGCTAACCTGCAAAGATTGAATCCATTCAGGTGCAGGCTTTTTGAATGACTGTTCCTAGCCCAGATCATGCAGAAGAGGGATGGATGGAGCAGTGGCAGGAAGTCAGCTTGCTGTCAGTAAAATGTGGAAAGTGGGCTGGATGGGACCACAAGGTGACAGCAGGGGATGAACATGCTGTTAGTAAAATATGGATTGGATTAGACCTTCACAGGTCCGATCCAGTGTCTTTGCATGCTGGATTCAGCCTGTTAGCTGTCGGTCATCAACCCCCATCTTAAGTATGGAATTTTTTATTTGTTCCCTGCAGTGATTGCTGCAGGATGTCTTTGCCATGTAAGAAATTGTTTAACTTTTTTTAGAACTATTTTAAATTGCTCACAGCTATTTAAATAAAAGAAAATAAAATTAATACCAAGATGGGTCTTTTTGCCTAAAAAAGGAATGACATCTGGGAGAGTGATTAGAGTAAAAAGTTCTGGCCACCTGGCAGATAATGTATGATTAAGATTTTCACTTGTTTCATCTTAACCCAGCAAGGCAGTCACCAGTCTTGTCTATAATACTGGTTCTTGGCTCATTCACACTATTAGAGTCTTTTTAACCATCAGGGTTGTGGGTATTTAGAAAACTTAAGCACTGAATTAACCCCTTTCCATTTCAGAGTTCTTCCCAGTCTGAGGACAGTGACAGGTATAGGAAAGACTGTAATATTGATGCTCAACAAACTCTTTCCTTGACCTGTGGTCTCAATATCCAGAAATGCATTTGTAATATCCCTGAATGCAAATATTGCCCCAAAACAAAAGAGATGCTTTTACTTTGAAGATAGATGAATACCAAAATGTGTTAAAATATTCTCTTCTTTCTTATTCAGGGTGCTTTGAATGCTGTATCAAATGCTTGGGGGGGATTCCCTATGCCTCGCTGATTGCCACCATCCTGCTGTATGCTGGCGTCGCACTGTTCTGTGGCTGTGGACATGAAGCACTTTCAGGAACTGTCAACATTCTGCAAACCTACTTTGAGATGGCAAGAGCTGCTGGGGACGTTATTGATGTCTTTACCATGTAAGTCATTATTTAACCTTTTCTCTTTTCTTGATTTCTGAATATTTTGTACAGGGAGATGGATTAGATTCATGACAATCTGCTGCAATAAAAAATAAAGGAAGAATAACCTTCTGCGTATATAATTTTATTGGATAAGTATGACAATTGAAATTCTGTGAATGCTAATATTTTTTTCCATTCTGTCATTCATTTCTAGTACTCCATGGCATCTTAGTAATTGGATACTAATAATTGTATAATTCATTGATTCACTGATGTATTTTGTGATCTTTGTGGACTATCCTTATACTTTTTAATAATTTAAGTGATATAAAATATATCATATAACATACAAATATGCTTTTTAATTAAAAATTTGTAAATGCAAGTCACAGGGACCTAATTACCTTAAGGTAAAAAAGGATAGGGATTTACTATGTGCCTGCTGCTTTCATTGAAGGCTAAGCTACTGTGGTTTAGCTTTCATCAACTTTGGAATATGAGTATGCATGTAGTCAATTACTCTAGAGTAACTAACTGTGGTAAAGCCTTACTTCCTTTTAGTTCTGGATAAATGGTTTGCCTGTATGTGTAGTTTTGTTTTGCATTTGTAATCACATTTCATACCTTAGAAGCATATTTTTCACATGGTCACAAATTAATGAAAAATAAAGGTAAGCATCAATAATGTCCAGCTCTTCTAGAAAAGATGTTGGAACAGTGCAAAAATCATACCCCTAATGTAAGCAAAGGGAAAACTGAATAATCCAAACAATGGTTTTGATGCTACTATTGTCAGCTTCAAGCACTCACAGCATTTAGGTCTGGCCTTCCCAAATCAACATATTGGTTTAAAATTATGACATTGTTTAAAAGACAAATGCAGGATTCCTTTTTATTTGCTTTTTTGTTTCTGAGCAGGCCTCCTTCTCCAACCTATGGATATTCCACTGGGAAAAACTTGTGGAATGGTGTGATTCTGAGGAGCATTCAGCTTCATCTCTGTGTCATCTGCTTCCCTTGAATGGGACAGCTTCCTGCCAACATAATGTAGTAGGCAGTGACAGAAAAGTCTTGGCAAGGGGCAGAGTTAGAAGAGATTGAAGCATAGACCACGGAGAAGAGGGGGGAGGGAGGGGCTTCTGAAAGCTGGAGCTTTGGATTTTTTTTGATCCTTTGGATGTAAAAGCCCATACCCCTTACTTCTTCCTCAAGTCCACAAGCCTGTGCACAGTTCCTCTTGTTGAGCATGTCTACCTCATCAGAGGTGCCATGGGTCTAATAGGATATCCTACTGAAATAAAATGACACATGTTTATGGTGACTCCTCTCCTCTTCCTTTCTCACAAATACATCCTCTTTGGTATTTCAGTGCAAGTTTTCCATTGCTGCACATGTACTGAGCTGAAGCTGAAATACCCTGTTCTTCATTCCAGGGAGTATTAGGTTTTCACAATGAAACGAAGCAGTTCATTCACTATCATACAATAAGTGACAAAGCTAGGAGTGTATTTCAGGTCTTCTGACTTTCACAGTTGTACCATTGCTTCTAGGTCATAGTTGCTTCCTTTTTGTGCAGGGATTTTCATATAATGAATGCTAGTCAATTGTTTGCTAGATTAGGCACCTGTATGCCACATCCAGAGGGTTGAGCTGCTTGAGCTGAACATCCTGTACTACTGCTTATAGTGCTTCTGGGAAACGTGGCTTTTTGATACCTTTATTCTTTTTTGCCTAGCATAAAGAATTATGTATCTCACTTGACTTCACAGCTAGGGTTCAGTGTTATGGCTGAATGAAAGATCAGTCATTTTATTAGGCTCTAACATATTTTATTAGTCTTTAGAAACCCATTAGCGAAGAACTATAGTAAATTGATGCTTTCACTTCTTAGCAAGTTTTCCAGATTTTCTCTGTCAAAATCTTAAGTGACACTCTCCGTCAATGCAGATAATTAATTGGAAATGATAGAGCAGCAGTAAAGACTAATTGAATTGTTTTTCTTGAAATACCAGTATTATCCTATGCTGGAGTTCTTTGCTGCACAGCAATGCACATATAGATGCTGGCAGCACTGGCTGGGACACAAAGGTGCTTCAGTGTAGGGTCTGCCTGCCTGCTAGCCCTGCACTGAAGCACCCTCATGCCCCAGTCAGCCCCTTGGTAGCACCTTGAGCCAGGTCCGAGCAGCCCTGGGCTGGCCAGCTGATCCCCTGAACCCCTTGCCAGGCAGGCCTGCTGCGACCCAGCTTAACATGCTGCAGTCTCGGGTGCACATATAAATGTAGTGCCCGGGAACAATAAACTCCGACAAAATATGTGATGGAGTTTATTATTGTTTTGCATGAATTGCACATGTAGAGGTGCCTACAGTCATTGTTTTAAATCATGAAAGTCATTCTTAATAAACAGGGAAGTTTTAAGACCAATTTTTAGTCTGTGGTAAATACCAATTTTTGCCAGGACCAACTGAATTGCTTTGTTTTTCTGGATGACCTTTGTGGTACTTCATTTCAAGTTGGCTCAAATGTCTTCAAAATTAACTTCATCTCTCTCCTGGGGCTATCTCCAAATAGTTATTTTTGGAAGTCCAACAAATGCTAAAAGGGAACAGTTACAGGGAGAAGCAGAAGGTAGCTAGAAACATCTTCAGGGGATTAACACAAAAACAATCAACTATGTGGACATTTTAATGACAAATGGGGATTCAGTGTGTTGAGGGGCAAAGGGATTATTTCAGTCCCATGAGATTTAAAGAGATTACAACAAAATAAAAAATCATTAATTTCTCCAGAAAATTGAGCCAAGGATATTTTAGGCATGACAAATTAATAGCCTTTGCTGTCCAATTTGTCATTTTAACAGTACCGTAATTGAAATGGAAGATTCAGCATGAGGTAATGTGATAGTCAAGCATCCTCTTAATAACTACATTATTATATCAAAATATATAGTATATCATATGAACGGAATTAACAGGTTGTCCAAAACTATGCCCATTTATTTAGCCATTGAATTTTATAGGAATCCAGTTGGTCTCAATAGAGGCTGATTAAGCTTATTGTCCGAACTCTTTAATCTAGATTTTTTTGCCCTCTATGTTGGGTAAGGGCAGCTTCCTCGAGAAGTGTCCATATTTTCAGATACTTCTCTAGTCCTTTATTTCTAAGAATGGGTAGTATCTTTTATCAGTTATTTTTTTAAATAATATATGGAAGGACAATTAGGAAGATCTGGTCATGCCATATAGATAGTTCTTAGTTTCAGCTTAGTGAAATGAGAAAATAAAATTCTTGTTGCAAAGTGAAGCTTTGGTTCTCAGAAAATAATAATATTGCCATGGGGCAAAATCCCTATATCATCAAAATCAGTGGGGGTCTAGTCTATACATTCTGTGTTCAGGAAAATGGTATCTGATGGGAAACTGTAAGTAAGCATTTTACCTGTTTGCTTTGTTTCAAAATCATTGGAATTATAATTACAGTCACCAGCCAGCATATTTAGTTGTTGGGAGAAAAGCTTTTGAGATATCATACCAGCATGATCAATTGACTTGCTTGCAGCTTTCTATCAAACACATAATTGCTCCTTTGAAGAATATCCATGTCAAAAAGTTTCTGGCCCTTTAAGTAAAATAGTTTTTACTTCTGTGGAATAGAGCAAATGCTACTGACTTGTCCTAAATAGAAGGGTTAGATGGTGGGGAAAGTGCTTGCTTGTTAACTTCCCAATACTGAAGTTGAAAGACTACAGAAGACCAGGAGCAAGAGAGCAATGGAGGAGTTTTATGTGTTTTTGTTTTGGGGTATTTGTTTTCCTCCTCTGAGCTGCAAAATTGGAACTAGAGGACCAGGAAAGGCTTGGGGCCAGGGGAATCAGTGGAGTGGCTTACTGTCAAATTTATTATCTGAACAAGTGGCTCCAAAGGGTGCAACACTTGGGCAAGGGATAGACATTACACGTAAACTAGTTTAAGTTATCAGGAACTGGTTTAAACCTGTAACAGAACAGATATTCAGGGCACATAAACCAGTTTGAAAATGGCTGAAACCAGTTTGAGATAAAGGTGGTTGAAAGTTGTATCAGACTCAACTGATTTGGGTCAAACCAGTTTATGCAACATCTGTTGCAGACCCCTTGCTGGTTTAAGATAAATCGGACTCCCCCAATATCCTGACATGCTCTTTGGGCTGGGTGAGACTCTGCTCCACAGTAGGGCTGGCCCCTCCCCTCTGCTCCGTGGCTGGCAGGGACTGCAGACTGATCAGCCCCTTCTCTTCCCCACTCTCTGCTAAGCAGGAATTCCCCCCTCCCCTCTGCCTTTCTGAGGAGGTGTCTATGTATTAGCCAGCAGATCACATGCTGGCTTCAGTCAGTGCTAAATCAACAAGTAGAATCTACAGGTATCTGGTAATGTCCCTCTGTTGTTTTCTTAATGGAGTGATAAACACTGAGTTAGGGGCAGGGATCTAGGTTTTCTGTTTCCCACGGAAAAACGGAGAAAACCACGGATTCCCTGTTTTTATTGGAGAAAACACGGATTTCTCTTTTTAGCAGAGAAATCCGCAGATTCTCTTCTTTTGCAGGCTGGCACAGCTCCAGACTGGAAGAGCTGATTGCAGAAAGGGCGGGAAACCCCTAGCCCTGCCCAGATGAGGAGGGAGAGGGGGAAGGGCAGGGCCTGAGCCTCTGAGTCAGTCAAGGCTGGGCTCAGGCTTAGAGTCACCCTTTGCCCCTGGATCCTAGAGGTAAGTGGGGCTTGGGGGATGTGGGGCAGGGCTGGGGAAGATGGTTGGGGGCTGAGAGAGCAGGAGGTGCTGCCAACCCCAGGTGGCACACCACAGCTGGGAGCAGGGCCAGGGGGTGAGGGCAGGGGTGTCCCTCTGCCAGGGGGGGCTTTGTGGGCAAGTGATGCAGGGCAGAGTGTGGTGGGGCCGACCATGTGCGGGCCACACACATGCTGCCTGGCTGTCTGCCCCGGGGAGGGGGAGGAGGAGGCTTCTATGTGGTTGACTGCACAGAGGTGGTGAGGGATGGTGGCTGGGGGGGGGGCTCGCACACGGTGGCCGCTGCTGCTTACCTAGAGGGCCATGTCAGTGGTGATGGCTGCTGCCTACAAAACCTCTCTGTGCTGCTGCAGAGCCATGCCCAGATCTGTGTGGCTGGGTGCAGGGCAGCAGTGGCAGTGTAGTGGTGGCTGGGCTGGGCAGCACACAGCCATCCCCACCACCATCCTGTGCCACGGCCATGGCTGCCATCACACTGCCGCTGCTGCTGTGTGGCTGCCTGCACAGCTCCAAGCAAGGCTCCGTGGTGGCAGCGGGAGGTTTTGTATGCAGCGGCCATCACCGCTGGCACACAGTGGCCACTGCTGCTTGCCTGTGGGGCCACCCACAGGCAAGCAGTGAGGGCCTCTGCATACAAACCCTCCCACTGCCGCTGCGGAGCTGTGCTCAGAGATGTGCGACTGGCCACATAGCGGCAGTGGCACTGTGGTGGTGGCCATGGCCATGGTGCAGGATGGTGGGGGAAATGGTGCCTCCTGGCCGTCACCACACTGCCATTGCCACCCTGCTCCCAGCCGCACAGCTCCGGGCACAGCACTGTGGCAGCGCAGGGAGGTTTTGTAGGCAGTGGCTGTCACCGCTGACACGGTCCTACAGGTAAGCAGCAGTGGCTGCCACATGCACGCCCCCTCCACCCCGCAGCCATCATCCCTCGCTGCCGCTGCAGAGCCGGCCACAGAGCGGTGCAGCTGGCCACTTGCAAGCTTGCTCTTCCCCCTCCCCTGGGCGAGCAGCCAGGTGGCATGTGTGCAGCCCATGCATAGCGGGCACCACCGTGCTGTGCCCTGCATCGCTTGCCTGCAGAGCACCCCCATGGAGGGACACCCCTGTCCTCACCTCCTGGCCCTGCTCCCACCTGTGGTGTGCTGCCTGGGGCTGGCAGCACCCTCCTCTCCTTCAGCTCCCAACCACCTTCCCCAGTCCTGCCCCACAGCCCCCAAACCCCACTTACCTCTAGAATCCAGGGGAGAAGGACATGGCTCCGCAGTGAAAGCGCTTGCCCAGAAAGCCCCCCTAGCCTGCATACAGCCACCAGCAACCCTGCACTACCACGAAGCTGTGCAGCTGGGTGTGGGGCATAAGCAGTGGTGCAGTGGCAGCTGCTGCATGCAAGCACCCTGCTACACCCCCCTGGCTGGGTGGCACGTATGTGGCCCACACATGGTGGTGGCCACTGCACTGCCGCTGCCACGCCCTGTGCCACTAGTGCCACAAAGCCATGCAGGTGGTGATGGGATGGTAACACAGTGTGCAGTGACAGAGTTGCAGTGGCAGCTTCTGTATGCAAACCCTCTGTCAGGCTGGCCAGCACATGCGTGGCCCAGAGTGGCACCCCTGCTTTCACCCCCTAGCCCTGCTCCTGGGAGTGGGCACAGGGGCACTCTCCCCCCATTCTTGATCTACTCCCCAGCACCCTCCCTTTCCCCTGCCCTGCCCCACCCCTTCCCCCCATACACACTTACTTGCTGGGGTGGGTGTCAGTGTCTGTATCTGATAAACACTTATCAAGTCCCTGCTGCACTAATCAGAGCATTCTGCCTGTGCCTGGTAACACCACCCCCCTCAGAATAGTGCTGTAGAAGGGAAGGGAGGGCTGTTCTAGTGCCCCCTGGCTTCTAGCTTAAGCCACTGCAGGCATGTGCCTGCATTTCTGGGATTTCTGGTCAGTTACAAACCATTTTAGCCTAAGCAGGTTAGAGTAACTTGCAAAGATTGGATCAGTTCAGGCTCAGGGATTTTGAATGTCTGTCCCTAGCCTTGAACAACTCCTTCAAGAAGCAGAGAAGATTTTCACAGTGAATGGGGCTGGTGGAAAAGGGACAAAAAGTCATGGAAGTGACAGAGGATGCCAGAACTAGGGATGTTTGTGTTGGTATACAGTATTAGGGAGACTTTAAGGAGTATGAATATAAGGGAGAACACTGCACAATAAAACCACCCTTCCTCAGGGAGCCAATATTTGTTGTTGCATTATTTCAAGAAAAAGTTGAATAGTTATTGTTCCAACTGCAATATAAACTGAGAAAGCTATAACTCATGTAACTTTATTGTTAACTCAGATGGGAAAAAACCTGGTTAGCAAAG
The DNA here is from genome assembly GCF_001723915.1 of Gavialis gangeticus. Taxonomy (NCBI): domain Eukaryota; kingdom Metazoa; phylum Chordata; order Crocodylia; family Gavialidae; genus Gavialis; species Gavialis gangeticus. The sequence continues at coordinate 80,952,317 of NW_017729029.1, read as the reverse complement.
ATTCTTGCAATGCGCAAAATGGAAAGATCTGTAGAGATTTTGCAACTAAGTTAGGAATATTTATAGACTAAATTTGCAAATCGCCTTTGCAAAGGGTAGCTGTCTGTGGTTTAAGCCTCGCAGTTCTTAATGATTTACCTTAGTGCAAAAGTTTCTCTTTATTTTGACTGCTAACAGTTCAATTAGGCCTCCAGGCAAGATTCGCTTGCTAAAGGATATAGGAAAATGATTGAGTTGCGGTATTGATGGCACATCATACTTAATATGCACTTTATTGGGACTATTCTTTGTTTGTTTTTTTGTCTGGGAGAGAGCACAAGGAGGTACTGTTAATAATATCCGCATCTTGGACTAATTTGTACTTATCATAAAATGTATTTTTGTGCTTCCATTATAAATCTTTCTCAAAATCAATTGGTCCTCAATCTCTGCATGTAGATGTTACAGGTAAGGCAATATATAAATGCTGACAGAGAAATAAGTTTTCCCTACAGATCTGAATAAGGAGTTTTCCCTGGCTCATATTTGTATAAATCATTTGGAAAAAAATATTTGGCAACTTCTCTTGCTATAACTGAATCTCTCTATGCATTCTTGCATGCTGTTTCCTATCCATTAAATAGTTTTCCTGAACTGATATGTTAGCTGACTAACTTTTCCTTCTTCAAAAATTTTCTCTATACACATGCAGCTGGTATCTTATTTATAATACTTAAGAAATATGCCAATTTGTCACGTATTGGTTTTGCTTTGTATGTCACTTTGTATATGACTTCTGTTTGGCCCTATTTCTTTAAATCTATACTGTTATACATCTTGCACCAATGCAAGCCCCTAAGGCTTCACTGGCTAGCCAAGTGGGTATAAGGTTCTGCCTGCATGGACACAATTATAGAATAAGTACCTTAGACTGTAAGGGTTGAGATTAGTGTCCTCATCCTTGTTTGTACAGCACATAAGACAGTGGGACCCTGATCCTGCTTAGGGCTTCTGGAGGTTACTGAAATATAAATAGGAGTTGTAGCATTTTAAAAATTCATAAGTATTAGACATACTTGGTTAGCAATAGCTTTAATTTTTTTAAACAATGCGGGGAAATGCCATCTTTCATAATTTGAGAGGAAAATATCCAACTGCTAAACTGCAATATTATCTAAAGAGATACATAGATGTCTTATGAGGGGTTTAGCATGAGGGGTACCAAATTTAGAGAAATCTGGTATAGATATTATAAGTAAATATTTCATGATGTATAATATTAAACATTTACTTAAAATGTATACCAGATTTCTCTAAATTTGGTATTGTGTATTATGCAGCTAATAATATGCATTTTAGTAAATTTTTAGTTTTATATCTATAAAAGCAGCCATAATGGCTTTATAGAGAACAATATAATTTAATATCAATAATAAAAATGTTCAAGGGGTGCATTAACATGTGCAATAAATGCACATGAATAAACTCTGGAGCTTAATACTACAGATTTTATTGCTCCTGGGCACTGTGTCTTCACATGTGCTTGGGACCGCAGCATGTTGAACTGGGTAAGAGTAACCCTAGCTGCCAGAGGGCTGGTGGTGGAGAGGGAGGCAGTCAGCCTGTCTGTCTGGGACTGTTTCTCCTGGCTCAATGTGTTGTGGAGGGGCTGGCCAGGGCATGATGGTGCTTCAGTGTGGGGCTAGCCAGCAGGCAGCCTTGAAGCACCCTTGTGCCATAGCCATCTGGGACAGCGTCTACACGTGCCCTGCTGTGGAGTAAAAACCTATGCCACAGGTTAGTACTTCTACTGACAAGTACTACCCTGCTTTCGAGTTACTAGTTTACTCCAGCCTAATAGAGGCATACATGTAGATGCACATCATTCACTGCATAGCTAATTAATCTACTGTGCAGTAAACATCTCATGTAGATGTGCCCAAGAAGTATTTTTGAACCTTTTAGGATGGAGACCAATATAATGTTGTATTGCATCAAAAACATGATTTCTAAAAATGTGTTGAAATAGTTCCATACAATCATTTTTTTCCAAGCAGTTAACTAATATACATTAATACACATATATTTGTATTGCTGCCATATATTTGTAATGGTTTTGCATTTGTACAGTAAAACAATTACTTTACAAAACTTACTGAAGAGTTATGCAGCATGTGAGAAGCAAGGATTGTTTGGGTATTATCTTCAGTCAGTATGTGAGACAAATTTTGCATAAGACCCCATGAATACCGTGTTATCCTTACCCCCTGAAATGCTGAGAGGGCACACCACATGCCTTTTGAGGCAGAAAGTGTAAAGGAGACATCTAGGGTAGGTTTTGGGGTGATATAGGACCCTGGCTTAGTGCTTCATTTTCACAGTGCATAGTTTTGCTTATTTATGTTTATGGCAAGGGGATACTCACTGGGTAGATATCAGTCAGATTATAGATCAATAACATTTTGGTGGGAGTTTCTGCCTTGACTTGGAACTTACATTTTAATGGTGAAATTTACTTTTCCTGGGGAAAAGTAAATTATACATCAATTAAATCATAATGATTTTTTTAAGGTCATAGAGGAAAGAGTGAAACAGTTTTGATTAATACACTTACATTTTAATTAACATACACTTTAAATAAATGAGACAATTGTTCTCTTGCTGGAATGATTCAGTAATGAATAGAACATGATGTTTAACAAAAATAGCATTGTAAACACTTCATGCAAAAGATAGTGGCCAGATCTTCCATTGAAAATAGAGCCAAATACCTCTGCAGTATTCTGCAATTGGCTGTTTCTGTAACAAAGTGAAATTTTCCTGTGTCATGTAGCAATCTGACAGCCAAAAATGCAGAAAATAGGTGCTCATAAGGAAGATAGCATTAGCAGGTATTAGTAAAATGTTGTCATATCTAGACTAGCATCTAAATGTAGCACCATTTCAATAATGAACAAAGAGATTCACATCAGTTCATGAAAAGAAATCTATGAATAATAGCAGAAGAGATCTTTAAGTAGGGAGCTTGTCAAATCATAACGTAACAGAAAGGAACAATTTAGGAAGCAAATCAGCATCCTGTCAAGTATGTTTTCTGCTTCAGAAAAATATCTTTAAAAAAAACATACATAAATGACCATACTTGTCAGTCAGCTAACTGAGACTTCTGGAGACCAATGTTTTTTATCTACCTACAAGACCTAACAGGCAAGGCCAGAAGCAATGTAAGCTTTTTTCATTCTGTCAGGTAAGGGGTGAGTCAGCCTTAAGAGTGAGACAGCATAGCTCTGTTCTTTGTCTTTTTGGTTCCTGTCATGTCTGATGCTGACCCTGGTCCTCCTAAGTCTTATCTTAATTTTAAGAAAATGGTCAATAAGAAAGGAACCATTTCTAGAGGTGAAGATAGAGCACAACAGCCATGTTTGTCCTGTAACACTTGGGCCAGGGACAGACATTACACATAAACGGTTTAAGTGATCAGAAACTGTAACAGAACAGACATTCAGTGTACGTAAACCAGGTTGAAAATGGCTGAAACCAGTTTGAGATAAACCTAATTGAATGTAGTATCAGACTTAACTGATTTGGCTCAAACTGGTTTATGCAATGTCTGTCCCAGGCCCTTTGCTGGTTTGAGTTAAATCAGACACCCCCAGCATCCCAGCATGCTCTCTGGGTGGGACTTTCTGCTCCAGCCCAGCCAAGCTGGCCCCACCCCTCGGCTCTGCCAACCGACCAGGGACTGGCAGGGGTTGGGACAGAGAGGGGTTTAATTCCCTGTCCCTGTGCCACTGGCAAGGACCTGAGCCAGGTCTGCCTGCATTCCCCCCTTGCTGCTGCAGCAGGGGGGCCCCATGAGCCCTGAGGCAGAGGGGGACAGGGAGCAGAGTTCATTTCCCCTCTACCCCAGTGGCAACTGGGTGGCTCCCTGCCCAGAATAGGCCCCCAGGTATTCCCTGTAGTGGAGGCCAGAGGAAAAACCCCGTCCCTGCCCCCCGCTCCCCATCCCCGCCGCTGTGGTGGGAGGGAACAGGGCCCTTACTGGGGGCAGCATTCCCTGTCACACTGTGGGGGAGAGCAAGTCCCTTCCCAGCGAGGGGCTGCACTGTGGGCTTGGGCTGTACGTGGCAGCGCTGGGGTGTAGAGTGGGTCAGAGCCCTGCAAGGCCCCGCCATGCCACTGTGCTCCACCGCCGCTCTGCCCGCCGCACAGTGCAGCCCTGCCAGGAAGTCATGACGGGCTCCTGCTCATGGGTCACTCGCCTCTCGCTGCTTCAGCTGCTGGGTGGGGGCGGAGCTGGCCCTCGCCGCTCATTCTGGGCTAGGGCAAGCCACTGAGGGGATTTATTCAGCCCCATTATTTCCCCCAAGCTTCAGCTGCAGCCCGGCTGGGCAGACTCCACAGCCAGCAGCTATAAGCCCCTTCCTGTCAGGAGGGGCTCGCCCAAAGCACAGAGAGAGGCTGGTCCACCACAGCAGGGTCTGCCTGGCCCAGCTACTGCTGTCCTGTGCTCAGAGACGGCGACTGAATAAGCCCCCTCCTGCCGGCCGGGAGCTGTCTCTGGGCACCAGGCAGCAGCGGCCATGCTGGGTAGACCTGGCTTTGGGCAGACCCTGCTGCGGTAGAGTGGCCCCTCTGTGCTTGGAGCAAGCCCCCTCCCAGCAGAAAGGGGGTTATTCAGCTGCTGACCACTTGCATCACAGCCTCAAGCTTACCCTGAGCGCCGAACGAGAGGCAGGGGCCGGCTCCACCCCCACCTGGCAGCTGCAGCAGTGAGGTGAGTGACCCATGAGCAGGAGCCAGTCACGGCTTCCCAGCGGGGTTGCGCTGTGGGGCTGGCAGAGCGGCTGTGGTGCGCAGCAGTGCTGGAGGGACTTGCAGGGCTCTGGCCTCTTCCACGCCCCAGCACTGCCACGCACAGCCTGAGCCCATGCTGCAGCCCCTCGCCGGGAAGGGACTTGCTGTCCCCCACAGAGTGACAAGGGGTGCTGCCCCCAGTAAGGGCCCTGTTCCCTCCTGCTGCAGCGGCAGGGAGGGGGCATGCCCAGGAATGGCATCTGGGGGTGGGGCAGGGATAGGGTTATTCCTCTGGCCTCCGGCGAAGGGGACAGCCGGGGGCCTATTCTGGGGAGGGAGCCACCCAGCTGCCAGTGGGGTAGAGGGGAAACGAACTCTGCTCCCTGCCCCGCTCTGCCTCAGGGGCCATGGTGCCCCCCTGCTGCAGCAGCGAGGTGGCAGTGTGGGCAGACCCAGCTTGGGTCCCTGCCAGTGGCACAGGGAGGGGGAATTAAACCCGTCTCTGTCCAGTTCATCCTGGGTTGGCCATGCCCCCCCAGCAGTGCTTCCCTGCAGCCAAGGGCTGGCTCTAGCACCCCCTGTGCCTGGTGTGAGCAACTGTAGGCATGTGCTCGCATTGCCTCATTCCAGAGAGCATGTTTGTCCTGTTACAAACCGGTTCAGTCTAGGCAGGCTAGAGTAACCTGCAAAGGTTGAATCAGTTCAGGCTCCAGCTTTTTGAATGTCTGTCCCTGGCCATGAAGGTTAGAAACAGGCCTTGAGTTAATCTGCTGACAGATTATCTGAAAAAAATGATGGATTCAGGAGCAGAGGAAGTACTCACACTTAGAGATCATTCACCTCTCCTTTGCTTCCCAAGGAGTAGTTTTTATTGCTTTTATTCTGAGTAGCTCCAAACCTACTTGTACTGGGCCAGGAGGAGCAGAGCTGAGTCAGGACCCAGGGGACAGTGAGGTGGTGGCAACCCATGTGTCTCCTGGCTACCTGAAGCCAATCAAAGGCGTGAGGTGGCCACAATCTGCCTGCGAAATTGGGACCATCGGGCCAATTAGATTAATCAAGTCTTGCAGGAAGCCCATGAAATTTGGCCTTGGGCTCCACAGTTTGAGTGCATCGCTGCTTATATTACATAAAACAAAGAACTTTTCTTCATATGATACCAAACAAGATTGATGCAGAGAATGTGGCATGCACAACTTGTTTAGCCCTTGGCAAATCATTTGTAGTGCTGTCCTACATGAAATTATTTTAAGAAATCCAGAACTAGAAAGGAAAGTTACTTACCTTGCAGCAGTTGCCTAGACTATGTTTTCGACCAAGAGAAAGTCTTTGCTAATTCCTTTGTTAACCTTAGTCTGTTTGGTTATTTGCTTTTATCATTGCACTCTAAAACTGTAAGTGACTGTTTATTATATTCTCATTTTGTTCCCTCACTAATTCTCCTCCCTTCTATTCTCTAGTAATTGTAGTAATTGTTTTCTAAAAAAAAACTCTACATGAGGCTACATGAACATTTTCTTATTGCTTGCATTTTTTGCAGAGATATTATAGACTATTATGCCTTAATTATGTTGTTATGTGAGGCATTTTGGCCTCACTCTCTGTGGAGTGTATGAATAATTCCCTTTCCTTTGTTAATTCTGTTTCTCAGTTTCCTAAAATGTTATACATAGGAGCAGCTCAGCAAAATCTGCCTTTATGACATTTTGCGCAGGTAACTGGTGTTGAATTTAATACACTGAATAGGTGAAGGACTAGATTTAGTCTGGGTTTCTTTGGCAGAAGCAAAATCACAGAACCAGGAGTAGGAAATTCCTTAAAAAGTGACAATGGTTTAGTGGCAAAAAGTGGCTGCAGACTTCCTTCAGTTGGATGTTAACAGAGTAAGAGTGACTTAGCTAGAGCAAAATAAATAAATAAATAAAAATGTAAAAGTTGGGCATATCTCCCAAGTATCTTTCTGTGGAATCCCTTTCAAAGTTTAAATCTGAAAAATTGCCCCTGCAAACTGAAAAGCCTGAGGGAGAGTAAGTTGGACTGTCATTCATAGCATTCGCTCAGGATGAATCACCTACGGGTGCATGGCGTTTGTTAGATACATAGAGAAATGTAAATCATGCCTCCCTTTGCCAGCTTAAATGAGTTTAATCTCTGGTCTCAGAGTACTAGACAGAAAGCAGGGTAGATTCGCACATTATAGACTAAATTAGAGACGCATAAGCTTTCATAAGCATTGGACTTCAGATTCTGTGAAAGGATTGTAGGAAACAGCTTCTAAATAGAAAGCAGTGATTTGAATGCAAAGGGTAGGGAAGAGGGGAGAAAATGGAGGGGGAACTTGCTGAGAGAGGCAAGGTGGACAGGAGAGAGAAAAACAAAGCAGTTAACCCGTTGAAGGACATCGGGTTATAAAAGTTTATCCAGGTAATGGGATAAGAATCCATAGTCTTGTTTTAGACTATATTTAACGCAAATCCCATCCGTGTATAGGTGACGCATAAGTGCTGCTGGGGCAGAGGGGCACAACTCTGCACTGCCCGTGCCCCCACTGCTGCTGGGCATTGAGTTTAGCTGGACTGCAGCCCCATGCCCCACTGTTGGTGCAAAAATTGCACTGCCACCACCCCCACTGCTGCCAAGCCCTGGCTCCTGCCAGGCTTCAACCCCATCCCCCACGCCTTGCTGTTGGCACAGAAATGGGGGCAGGAGGGAGGGAGGGCATGTGATTCCTCCCACCCCCTGTTTCCTTCAAGGAGCCTATGGATGATTTCTTGTTATGCAGTTTCTTGTTCAAGTTTATTTTTAAAGTTTTGGGGCACTTGTACACATGATGATGTCATGCTGTACATGTGATGAAAATGTCACTTTGTGTAGCTTAATGGCATCACACATTATACATGCACCAGTTTTGGGGGGTTTTCATGAGCTTCCATTGTTGTAGACTAAACTACATCCTGATGTAATTTAGTTTGCAATGATGCATTGCAGCTAAAGAGTCAGCTCGTCCCCTGGCCGCAGGAGAGGTGGGCAGGCTCCACGGAAAAAAAGGATCAGGCACATTTCTGCCTTCAGCAGGCACCTGCCTGCAGTCAGGGGGTGAGCTGCCAGTGGGCCAAGCAGTCCCTGGGCTGTGGTGAGTGCCAGTCCTTTCCTCTGGGGCAGTGGCACCCCCTAGGGCCAACTAGGCTGGCTGCTAGTGGGCCAGGTGCTGTCCTAGCTCAGAGGCAGCACCCAGCCTGATCCAACTCTTCTGCTACCATGGAGGGAAGGACTTGGCCCTGCTGGTAGCTCACCCCCCAGCCAGGGGCAGGCTCCACTAACAAAAAAAAAGAAGGATCAAGCCCCTCACTGTAATGTAACAGAAAAATAAAACCCCTAAATTGAAATGGTGCATTTCAATTAAAACCCCACCATTTCAATTTAGGGAGCATAGAAGACTAAACCCCCATCACATGTACAAGTGCCCCGGGAACAGCAACTCTGAAATCAGCAGTGGAAACCCCGGGGAGGATTTAGTGTTCTGCCACAGGCTTATGTGTTTTGTCTGGAATTGATGTCAGATCTGCGTTCATGTGGGGATTGCCTGTTTGTCCAATATAGACAGCAGAGGGGCACTCTAAGAAGGTGATGGTATATTTGTCATTAGCAGAGGTGCAGGTAAATGAACCTTGAATGTTATAGTCCATGTTATTTCATCCAGTAATGATGTGGTCTGTGTTGATGCAAGGGCACAGCTGTCTTTTGGTTCCAGAGCAAGGCCTGGTGCCTCAGTGAGAGTTATGTAGTCTGTTGCTGGAGAGATGCTGTCTGAGGTTGTGGGGGTGCCTGGAAGCTAGGACATGTTTGTCCCCCATGACTACCTTGACATAGTCATCGTTTTCCAGGAGGGGTTGGAGGTCATTAATGGTGTGTTCAAGCTGTGGTCTTTAGATTACAGCAAAGGTGGGGGTTGGCCACACATAGCCTGTAGGCCAGATCCATCCCATAGAACTGCATGGTTTTGCCTGAACCTGTAGTCACAATAGGGCTGATCAGCAAGGAGCTGCACCAGGGATGGAGAGCTGAAAGCTGTGCCCACACCACTGCCACTTCTCCTTGCTCCCCTTTCCCTTTCCCCTCTTCAAGGCTACAGTCTGAGCACAACTTCTTGGGCAAGGCTGGCTGGAAAGGGGGATGTGAAGGGATGGGGATGGCCAGGGAGAAGCAGGAGCAGCGTGGGAGAAATTTCTGATCCCTGGCCTTGGCAAAGCTGCTTTCTGTGTGGAAATTGTGCTTGCACCATAGCTGAGGAGTGGGGGAGCTGGGAAAAGTAGCACTGGTGCAGGTGCAGCTTCCAACTGGAGGGGAGCTGTGCCAGGGCCAGAGAGCTGAAAGCTTCTTCCATGCTGCTTACACTCCTCCCCAACCCTGGCACAGCTCCCCTCCAGCTGGAAACTGTGCTTGCACTGCAGCCAAGGAGTGTAGGAGGGTAATGGAGAGGAGGGGGAAAACAGCTGCAGTGTGGGCACAGCTACTAGCCACCTGACTGAGAGGGGCAAAAGGAAAGCTCCCCCTCCAGCCCCACCGGCAATATGTTGCTGAAGCCACCCCATCTGGGTCACACCAGAGCTGGATTGTTCCAGCCTTGGCTTGAAAACCGGTTGCTGGCCCATGACCAAATGGATTCTGTCATCCTTGTCCCTAGGTTGGTATCATAGCAGTTCAGAATGAGGACTGAGTCTGGCTTTGTTGATCTGAGTGGCTACGGTTTTGTGGTTGTATTGTAATTGTAGTAATCTTTGCTCCAGATCCTTAAGGAGTGCATCCTGGTTGGTGGTGTCAGAGCAGATACACTTTACTGCAGAGCCTGACTGTACAAAATTGACTTAGTGATGTGCTTAGGATGAGAGTTGCTGGCATGGTTCTTAAGAGGTAGCTGCAGTGGTTGGTTGTTTTTTTTAAACAATATGGAGATGGCATGGCCACCACAAACTTTCACAGTGATTGTCTAAGAAATGAATGTTCTGGGTGGAGAGGTGGAAACTGTTTGGTGGAGAGGTGGACACTGTTAAAGTCCTGGTGCAGTTTCTCTAGAGATTCATTCCCATATGTCTATGCAATGGAGATGTGATTGATATTCTTATAGAGGGGTCTTATAGAAGGCAGCTGCAGAGGAAGCAGACTACAAGGCCCATCATAAATATATCAACATTTTTGTGGGAGCCATATGTGTACCCTTAGCAGTGCTCTTCATTTGTAGATATAGGGAGTCCCCAAAAATGAAATAGTTGTGTCTGAGGACAAAGTAGCCGTATGCAATGGATACAGAAGCAGTGTCCTCATCATGGATAATGTTCTTTATAGCTTGTAATCCATCCACATGGGGGGATGTTGGTCTACAGTAATCTAACATCCATAGTAAGTATAGTGGTTGTAGCTGGAAGCTTGTGAATGGAAGATTTATTAGGCAAATCTGTGGTAACTTTCAAATAGCCAGCAATTTTTGCAGCATCTGAAAACAGGATTGAGTCAGTGTAGCCAGACACTTCCTTTGTCATGGTGCCAAGGTCAGAGACCATAGGATATCCTGTGTTGCCAAATTTGTGGATGTTGGGTAATACATAAAAGCTACCTGGTGTGGGCTCCTGGGAGTAGAAACATTAGCCCTGTTTTGTGCTTCCAGAGGTAACTTCTTTAACAATTTATTTAGTTTCCTCTAGTATTGTGCTGTGGGGTCCTTAACCAGAAGTTTGTAAAGCTCTGTGTTAGAAATGTATCTTTTACCTTCCTGTATGTGTGCTGTTTTATCCATGAGAACAGTGGTGCACATCTTATTAGTTGGTTCTGCGATAATATCAGGGTTGTTTTTAAAGCTGAGTATGGCTCTCCTTTTCACAGGACTAAGGCTGTAATGTTAACATTGTAGGTTTTTTGTTTCTTTATTTGTTTATTTTTGAGGAACCTTACAAAGGCTTTACTTGTTAGCCTCATTTTATGGACTGAGTTAATTGTAGTTTGTCTTGCTGAGCTGTATTATGCAGTTTGGGTCAGTTGAATGAATCCACTTACATGAACGGATGTTGTTGCAATG
>NW_017729029.1:80927646-80936471 GCF_001723915.1 Gavialis gangeticus | reverse complement strand
TGTAGGTTTTTTGGCAATCTCAGAGTGAATGTGAAAATTGAAACAATATACATACAGGTCCAAAACAGGGCTGTGGCCCTTAGATGGGGGCCAGAAGCTGTCCTCCTTCTGCTATGTATGGGTCAGGGCTGAAGATTGTGTGACTCCCTGCCATGGAAATAGTCTCTTAGTCATAGATGACAGAAAAAAAAGCCCAAAAATCTCCATGCAGCTACACCTTATTGAGTTGTATAGTGGAGCAGAAAGAAAGATCACAGGATAATACAGACCCCTGTACTGGGCTGTGGTTGTGGTTGGTTAGGTTGGTAACATTACAGTGAATTGTGGGGATATTGTTGGAGCAAATAGGTTTGGAAAAATTTGCTTCCTTCATCTTCTTTAAGGTGTGAAGGTGTTTGTGATAAGCATCATGGCTGGATGCAGATATCTCCTCATGGCAAATGGCTGTTACTAGGCCTGTGTGAAGCAGCAAATATTCGCTTTGGATTCAGCTAATTCAGAGAGACAGTGATTCAAATCACTATCCTGATTCGATTCGGATTCGGAGATTCGTCACCAATTTGCAGATTCAGCCATAGACTATAATGGGGAATCATAAAAATACCTATAACTTTGTAATTTTTTTGCAGATTCAGATGAAAACAGCAGGGATTGTAGCCTCCTGAGGGCATGAAGCCTGCCAAGTTTCAAGGAGATAGGTGCAGGGGTTTCTGTGAAAGTACACTTCAAACTGTTGAAAGCAAAACTCCTATCACTTGTGTGTGCTAAGACAGAGCGGGATGAATGCAGCAGAGATGGTAGCTCCTTGTGTGAGCATGAGGCCTGCCAGGTTTCAGGCAGAGTGGTGTAGGGGTTTCTGTGAAAGTGCACTTCAAGTTTCTGAAAGCAAATAAAAAAAGCAAATAGGTGTGGTGTGAGGAGGGTGGCATTCACTCCATCTGCATGTGGAGCTTGGGGAATCCCAATGGTGGGAGATTCACCTTCAGGAACACCAGCTGCTCCACCAAACCAGGATCCAAGGAGGTGCAGTGGGTTGTTGCAATATCACTAGCAATGCTGAATGCCCTCTAACTTGGAATACTGGTCGGTGCACAGGTGTTCCCAGGTAACTGTGGCCAGATCCTGCCACATCTGGCTGTGGCTTGCCCAGTAGGCCAAGGGGTCACAGTGCAGCAGCTCCACAGCCTCGGCAAGATAGGTAACTACCCAGGCCTTCACACTACTTCCTGGATGGTGGGGTCTGGTGCCTCTGGACTTCAACATTGAAGCCATGCCCTTGGCCCACATTGGCAGCGGCTGTGCTGTAGGAGAACAGCTGGTGCTTGGAGTGCTGTCATGGGACAGTGGATCCCCCTCTTCCATTTCCCCCCGCCTCTGCCCTTCAGTCTCCCTGACTCTGTTCACCAGCACCTCCATCCAGTGATTGCGGGTTTTGCTGCTGCAGACACTCTCCTTAACCCTCGGGTCGCATGTGCCCTCCATCACATGGGCTGTACTGGACTGCAATGGATCCAGCCATTTTTTGATGCCCTCCTTCAGCTGCTTCACAACTGCTTGTACATCTGGTGAAAATGGCTTGCCTCAGCCAGAATCCCCTGGAACTTCTCCATTTCATTCTCAAACTCCTTCACTATGGGGATCACCTGGCTAAGGAGGGCATCACCAGCACTGAGGCTGTCAGTGGCCTCAAGGAATAGCTTGAGGACCACCAAGATCTTGTAGATGGTATCCCACTCTGTTTTGTTAAGGGAGCTGCTGGTCCCAATTTCCCCGACCAAGGCCATCTCATGGATGGCCTTCTGTTGCTCAACCAGCCTTTCCAGCATCAGGTATGTGGAGCTCCACCGAGTCTCCACATCCTGCATGACTTTGTGCTGCGGAATGCTCAGCTCTGCCTGTTTATCCTGCAGCATCTTGTCCCCGTTGATGTTCCAGTGGAAGTAGCTCGCCACTTTCCTGCATTTCAAAATGAGCTGGCTGGTAGTAATGGCGCCATCACTGGGAGCCCTGTCCCCCTCCAAGGTGTCCCTGACTACCAGGTGTAACTTGTGTGCCACACAGCGGATGCCAACAAAGTTGGCATCATGCACTGCCTTGACCATATTGGCCCCATTGTCAGTGACCACGAACCCATGAGTGAGCTCACCCTGCCCAACAAGCCACCCCTGCACCATATGGCTCATAGCCACCATGATCTCCTTTGCCATGTAGGACTCATCCATCACCTCCGCTTGAAGGAGAGCCCACCAATGTCGTGATTGATTGCAACAGTGCCTTTTGAGGGAGAGGTAGGCATGATCTCGACCCTGGCTGCTCCAGATGTCCAATGTGAAGTGCAAGGCTACCTGCAGACCTGCCTTCTGCAGCTTCTCCCTCAAGTACTCCCTGCATGCCTCATACAGGGAGGGCACCACTGTCCTGCTAAAGGTGGTGTATGTGTGCACTTAATATGATGAGGCCATGAGCTGCCTGAACCCTGGGCAATCAACAAAGAAGAAGGGCTGGCCATTCAGAGCAAGCATCTTCCCAATGATGCTTTGGAACACATCCACCTTTCCCCCACTGGTAAAGGGTGGCCTGCCTCTGTTAGGCCAAGGGGGTGCTGCCTCCTGAGATGCAGCAGCATCACCATAGTGGTGAAGTGTTTCACATCCTTGTCTTAGCTGATCTGCCTTTGGCAGTGCTGGCAGGTAGCACACCTGAAATCATCTACACTACACTACCTACCTGCTTCTGAGTTGAGGGTGGGGGTCCTGCCTTATCCCCCTGCTCATTAGGCAGGGACACAACGACAGGAGGACCTGAGCCACCTGCCCTCACAACCTCATCCAAAGTGCCTTCCGGAGACCTGCCTCTAGGGGAGCTTTGAGGGGTGTGGAGCACAAACTCCCCCTCCTTCCCCAGAATTTCCTTCACTATGACCCTCAGCTCCTCTGCTTCCAGATCCAGCTTCTCCTCTGGCACTGGAAGGCTCATGCTGGGAACTGAAATTGGGGTGGAAAATTTCATGCTGCTGCTGGTTAGTGGTGGTGATGGTGGTGGTGCAGGTGCAGGCACTGCTACCACCTCCTTGCTCCCACTAGCAGCAGAAGAGTACCAGGAAAGAGGGTGTGTCTGTATTTGGAGTTAGGGGGAACTTGCAGCTGTCCCTGTGCCCCCTCTCCCTCCCCTGCCAGAAGACCTGGCACCTGCCTTTCCAGCACACTTCTAAATGTTTGGTGTGCTGCAAAATGTGCGTGTAATATCTGTTGTGCTTTCCTGCACAGTGATGACACACTGTCAGGGAAAACACAGATTTCTTTTTGTGGGGGGAAAGAATCAAGACAGACTAACAAGAACAAATGAAAGGATTTGGGGGGAAGAATAAGTTGAAAGAAATTGATAGGGATAATGGTAGGGATTGTAGGCAAGAGTAAGTAGGATAGGATTGGGTAAAACTTACAAGAAGAGAGACTAACTAGAAAGAGACTAGCTAGCAAGCCAGAGCCTTTAAGATGCTGGTGCTCCAAGAGACAGAGAGCTCACAAAAGGCACAGATCATTTCAGACACAGCTTTATATGTTGTTTCTACATCCCTCCCCCAGAACACAATGATTGGAAGGGAACTCAGAGAAAGATTGCAGTCACTGGCCAGATACAGATGTCAATATCAGAGCCGACTTCCCCCCCAGCCTTTTCCATATATGGAAGATCACCCCCTCCCCCTCCTTCTTCTCAATGTCTGTTTGCTGCAAGCCTTCTGACTCTCCAAGTCTCTGAATTTATTTGGAGGCTTCCAATTCAATTCAGAGCTTCTAATGGGTCTCTTGATTAGATTTGGATTTGGAGATTTGGCCGCCGAATTGGGCCAAATCTCCTCCGATTCAAATCAGATACCAAAGTTTCACGCAGCCCTAACTGTTATGCCCAGGTGGTTCTATGTGTTGTTTGTCAGTTCTGAAAGTCTTGTGTTGGTCTGTTCCTGTTTGAACCATCACTGACAAGGTGGTTCCTCGATTTCTTAAAGAGAATAAAGCACAGCTTGTCAGAATAGGTTGTACAGTAACTAGAATGCAGTGGATTGGTCACCTGGAGTTCCTTGGCTATGATACTCATTTACTTATTTATAACATAAGAAAAAAGATATTTGAGTGTACCTGAGCGAGTTTCACGTGCAATTTGATTGCAGTCCATTTCATTTTGGTGAGTTAGATGACCAGGGAGAAGTAGTTAGCCACGTTAGTCTGAAGTAAGACAGACTGTAGGCCAGAAGTGCATCTTAGACTAACTAAATCAGAAATCCACAGCATAAGCTTTGTTAAGAAGCAGGCTTGCTTACTTCATCAGATGCTATCCTATAAACCTTTCCTCTTTCAGAAGTACCCCCTGCTTTTTCCTCCACCCTTCCCTATTTTTGTATTCTAATCACTGCTTTTTATTTAGTTAAAAGCTGTGCTTCTTGCAGCCCCTTCACAATATCTGAGGAAGCAAGCTGCTGCTTATGAAATCTTATGTTATGCATCTCTGATTTGGTTCATTTATCAGGTGTGAATCTACCTTTCCATCTACCTGATTTCAGCTAAATACCCCTCTCTGAGTACTAAGTAGCCTTTCTTTATAGAATATAAAATGCACATGCTACATCTCTTTGCACAACAACACAGATTCTAATAGACTGGTGTTTGTTTGTGATATGAACATCTCCAACTCGAGAACAATTTTTTTTCATAAATTTTACAAGGTTCATTCTGTGATCGCCCCACTGCCAAAATAAAATCTCACTGATCGTACTCTTGTGCCTTTGTTTATGAAGTACATAGCTCAGCCATAAAAAAATAATTTACCCTTTAAAAAATGAACTAAGCTGTGCTAATCCAATCAGAATTGTAGGGCACTTAGACACGTGCTAGTCATCTACTAACCTAGACACATGCCAGATGTGCTAATTAGATTAATTGCATCTGCTGGAGCATGCTAATTAGTAGACTTCAGCAGCCTCTGTGTCATGTCTGTTCAGTGTCCCCACAATTCAAAATAGCTGTGAGGGTGCTTTAACTAAAGCTCATGAAACAAGCTTTACTTAAAGTGCCCCGCTGCTATTTTGAAGTGCAGGACACTGATTACATGTGATGCTGTGGGTACTTTAAAGCGACTCTCAGCACTGCTTTAATTAAAGCGCCTCCGTCCCCGCCTTCCAGCCTGGCGCACACATATAGGTGTCCTTAGTGACTTCTACTGCAATGTAATCTATTTCCTATGTTTTGTGAGGATTACATTTATTTCTCTTTAACGTGGAAATATGTATTTGTAATAGGTTACATTTATGGAAAGATGTAATGTTCCATTTACTGTGTCGCCTTTGAATTTAGTTACAGTTCTAATCTTTTTCAAAAAACATATTCTGACGATTCTTTTATCTGTATTTGTGGAAGTTACATTACATAATTTTGCCAAGTATTAGGTAATTAATGTAATAAAAATATGTGTAATAGCTGGGTACACCATTCAGACAACTGTAAATATTAAGATGTTATCCCTTATTGAAACAGAAATACATACACACAAATCTGTCATTCGGAGTGCTCTATGCTCAGTGTGCAAATTGTGACACAAAGCAAATTGAAAGGGATTATTGTTTCTGTTAACTAAGCATTTAAAATATGTGTATATTTTGATTAAGCTTAGAATCCTGAGTTGTGAGCATTCCAAAGCAGTATAGAGGAACTCTGATAGGAAAATGTCTTAATTTCTGCTTATTGGCAACATATTTTTAGTACTTTAGCATGGAAAGTGAACCATGACTAAACAGCACACTATAACGACTTCATGTTTCCTACAATATTCAGTCCATTTTAAAAAAACAGGAAAGGGTCAGTATTGACACCTTTTCTAGGAACCAGATCACTGGCTGGTGAAATCAGTGTAGGTCCATTTATTTCAGTGGAGCTATGCTGATAAGCATGAGGCAGGAATCTGGCTTGTAATACATGAAAACTGGAAGACTGGTGCCTATTGTGAGCTAATGCATGACACTGGAAGATGTGGCAGTGACCAGCTTTGGATATACAAATACCAGAATACAGATTAGGCTTTTAATTGCATCCCTTTGCACCACCCCTTCAACATCTCTATTAAAAAATTGGACTGATTTTATAGGAGAGGTCTCTGCACAGGTTGATGGCAGATTATGTTGGTCATCTTCAAGTACATTGCAACAATACGAGAGAGGTAGTTAGCTGTGTTAGTCTGAAGGTAGGGCAAGATGCCACTTCAGAGACTAAGTCATTCAGAGAGACATCTGAAGTTGATTATTCATCATGTATCTGATGAAGTAGGTTATTGCTCATGAAAGTTTATGCTTTTCTGAACGTCTCTAAGATGCCACCCTCTCCTCCCCCTTAAATCTATTGATTGAAAGCCAGCTTCAGGGGAAATGCGAAGGCTTTGGATAATGAGGGGTGCCAGCCTAGTGAGTTTTCAGTTTGTTATCAGAGTATAAAGAGAGCTAATCTCATTTTTTTTTCCTAAGCCAGACAGCTCCACATCTTGACTTGCCACAGTTTAGTAACTCTACCACTGTCACTCCTGACAGAGCTTGAGCCCACTGGAATTCCTAAGTTCTATGTGGACCCAACTTCCGTCAATCTTTGAGGATGGTAACCAGTTTTGGGGGCTTTTTCATAACTAAAGATTTCATTTAACAGGGACCTAATCAAACATTAGCTATTAACAGGCACAGCTGTTCTTAAGTCTATAAATCATGCACCTGGATGCAGAAATTACTGGGTGATGTTCAATCATTGGTGTTGTGCAGGAAGTCAGACTCGATGATCTTGATTGAGTCTTTTAGCTATAAAATGAATGAACAGGTTTGATTGCTGATATTTTGCTCTATCAGCTGAGGAGCAACCAGTTGAAGGTGCTTGCTTACACTGTTTCTTTCTTCTTGAAGTTCCCTTATTCCAGGCATCTGGGAAGAGGTAATATTACAGCCACCTGGAGATTCTGCCTCACCTTTGAAATAATATTCATTGCCATTCTATATATTGCTTGTCATTTCTTCACCAAACCTTGTTTGGAATTACTTCTCCAACTTTGTGAATGGTCTAATAACCTTAATCTTTTATCAATTTACAAATTCAGCTCTCCATTATTCGCATCGCTTAACCTACAATATACATGATACCATTTGTCACAATAGTCTATTTTTCGAAGTCCTACAGCTTTTAGATGATCATAGAGCCTTCTAGGTTAAACTTGCTTGTGATGGTTATTATTTTATTATTGCAATAGGATTTGCCAGAGAGCTAGGTAAAATATAATGTAGGGTGAAATTACATGTAAGTGAACTAGTTTCATCTTTTTTTTCCTTCTCTAACTTGTGTGTGCTAGATAGGCAGCTCTATATCTAACTGCAATCTGTTTATTTTTGGAGGGTGTTAGTGCACTAGTATTGCAAAGTAAAGTAACCACTTTATTTTGAGGACTGTTTTCTCTAGATCTTTTTTTTTTCTCATGTCTCTTGTAGTGATAGGTGTTGTAGTATGGAGCTGCTCTATTATTCAATCTACAAAGGCTGAGAATTAGAAAATGGTCTCTCAGTTAAAGAGCCAGTTGGAGCCAGAAAGGTTGCAGAAATTGTCGACTGCGCCACAGTTAAAGTTTGTTATTCTTCTCATTCGTGTATACCTGTGTCTACTGAACCTAGTGATCAGTACATGGGCTAGGAACAGAAATTACTATAAACCAGTATAAGTGATGGAAAACGAATTCAAATCTGTAACACAACAGAAGTTCAGTGCACAGAAACTGCTTTCAAAATGGCTGAAGTTGGTTTAAAATAAACCTGGATGGATGTAGTATCAGACTTAACTTATTTAGGTTAAATCATTTCATTGAACTTCTATCCCAGATCCCCTCTGGATTTAAGTTAACTCACAGTCCCGCACAGCATCCCAGGATGCTTTTCTCCTCCCCCACAAACCTCCCCCTCGCAGGATGGGTGGGTCTAGCCAAGTGAGGGTGCTCTAGTGCCCCCCGGCTTCTGGCCTGAGTCACTGCAGCCATGGTGTGAGAAGTGGTGAATGAGAAAACTTGGAAGAATTTGATTTCCGAACTGAAAAAGAAGTTGGAAAGTGAGAGCAAGTGGAGAACGAAGACATATGGAAGGACAAAGACCTCTGTAAGCTTTGCAACCTCTACTTGCCCTTCTGGGCTAGGGACAGAAGTTACACATAAACTGGTTTAAGTGATCAGAAACTGGTTTGAACCTGTAACAGAACAGAAGTTCAGTGCACACAAACCACTCTCAAAATGGCCAAAACTGGTTCAAGATAAACTGGTTGGATGTAGTATCAGACTTAAATGATTTAGGTCAAACCAGTTTATGGAACTTCTGTTCTAGATCCCTTTGTGATTCAAGTTATCTCACAGCCCCCCAACAATCCCAGGATGCTTTTTAGGCCTGGGCTGCTTTGTCCCTCTGCTCCTTAGCCTGCTTTATGCCTGTGTCCATCAGCAAATAGGGACAAGAGAGGGCAGGGGTACAGACCCCCAGGCCTCTCTAGCCAGGGTCTGGATAGCATATGGGGGGAAGAAGAGTCCCTGTGGTGGGGGGCTTTTTAACCCTTGGCAGCCCTCCCTCCTCCCCTCTGTTGGGGGGCAGCTGGGGAGTTGAGGTGAATTTTCCCCTCCCCCTTCTGATTCCTCCCACCCAGGTGCCTGCCCATGCAACTCAGGACAGGAGCACCAGGGAGCCCTAGACCAGGGTCTCCCAGCCTGGAGCAGCCTCAGGGCATAAAGGGAAATTCTTCTGCTCCTCTGCAGCCAGTTTTGCCTCAGCCGCT
>NW_017729029.1:80924490-80927601 GCF_001723915.1 Gavialis gangeticus | reverse complement strand
ATATGTTGGCAGGTTTTACATTTCTTCTCATGGCATGGTCTGGATCCATTTGGTGTGTTTTGGGCCATAGGAAGTTTGCTTCTGGTGATGAGGTTAGTAAGGTTTGGTGCTTGTTTGAAGGCTAGGATGGGTGGTTCTAAGATCTCTTGAAGAATTGGGTCTCCTTCTAGGATGGGTTGCAGTTGTTTGAGGATTTTCTGTATAGGTTCCAGGGAAGGGTGATATGTCATAGCCAGTGGTGTGCGATTCGTGGGGGCTGTCCTTCTGTACTGCAGCAATTCTTCACATGGTATCCAGGTGGTACTTTCAAACAATCACTACACCCCACAACAGAAACATCAACATTCTTGGATCCACAGCTGCACCTCCACAAATGCACTACATCTCATCCAAATGCCCTGATAGAAAATACGAAGGAGAGACCAAACAATGACTGTGCACCAGAATGAACACACAACGGAAATCTATTAAGGACAAGAATACCCAATTACCTGTGGGGGCACATTTCTCACAAAAAAGCCACTCTCTCTCCAATCTCTCTGTTCTAATACTCAAAGGGAATTTACAAAACACTTCTCATGGAGGAGCCTAAGAAATTCACTTCATCAACCTCCTGGATACAAAAAATCATGGACTAAATGGTAAATATAGACATTGGATTTATGACACATTATAACCTGCCTAACATCTGACTCTCCAGGTACCTCTCCACTATTTACCAGCTACCAGTTATAAAAAATCCCCCGCCCCCTGCCGCCTGTCTCTCACTCACTGATGCCTCATTTTATGTCTTCACTGATTGCCTTTCTTGCATGCATACCAGCCTCTGGCTTCTTTGCTATTTATTCCATCCAGGAAGACCACACACCAGCTGCAGATGGTTTCTCAGCTTGACAAAGGGTATTTAAACGTGAAAACTCATTAAGAAGTATGTTTTCAACTATTTGAGTTGGTCTAATAAAACATATCAGATTTACCTGAAGAACCTTGTCTGCCTATGTCCTTAGACCAACACGGCTACAACATAAGTCCACCCTGTGAGGTGGGGGTGTTTCGGCTGTAAGAAGCTATCTCACAGGCTGGAATTTTCCATCGGCAAGCAGGCTGCTAAAAGTGAGAAAACAAACAAGTGTGGAAGGCAACGTGGGCCCAAATGTTCCACTGAATTTGGAAAGCTCTGTTTTAACTGTAATGAGAAACCATTTTGCCAGGTGCTGCAGCTCCCAAAAGCATAAACCTTAGGTGTACATGGTTAAGCATAAACTGGAAAAGAATTTTTTTATAGATATGCTGGAATTGAGAAAAATCAATGAGTGACCAGCGGAAGTGCAAATAACAGTGCTTTAATTTGAATTGGACACTGGACCTCATTCATATTTCACCAGACCATGAATATGGAAAATTAGAGACCAAAATTGGGTCCAGCAAACATCAAAAAGACTGGCTATTCAGAAAAAAATATACCAGTGAAATGGGGCTGCATTGCTAGTATCCAGTGTAAACACAAGTATACAAGCTGCCATTCATTGTGGTACCTAGGAAGGTGACACCAATTTTGGGTCTGGCAACTTGTGAGAAACTGAATCTAGTTACGCGTGTACTTGCAGTACAAGAAAATACAATATTCATGCCTCCTGGCCATCCTCTTGGCCATCCTTGCCCAAATCTGGACAATCTTCTTACCAGTTGTTCCAGAACACAAGTAGCAACCACATCCTTATGTGAAGAAATGTATCTACAGACTCATATGGAAATGCTATCATGCAGTAAGAGGAAATCTACCTCAGCAGCTGGTAGCTAATGAACTTTGTGTTTAGTGCAGAAGCAGAGCTTCCAGAAGTGCAAGTCAGTTGTATCCCAATATAAGGACTCAAGGCTATCAAGATCTTGGAGGTAAAGCTTCACAGCAAAAACAAATCAGAAACTGGATCTGATACTTTGGTTGTATAAGAAGGAAGTAAAGCATCCTAAACGACTTGTAAAGACTTGTTAAAATGGCTGCAGAAAAGGGGGCTGCAAGAAAGTAAGTAGTAAGTACTCACTTAAGTGATGTGGTAGTAATCTCTCCCCTGTAGATGGGTGCTAATTGTTTTTTTGTGATGACTGATTTCATACTTATTGTTAAGAAGGAAGATGTGATGATAGAGGTTCTAGTTTGGAGATGGTCTCTTACTTAGATTACAGATGGGAATTGGGAGGTGGTTCCTCCGTTAAAGAGTCAGTTAAAGGGTCTTCAGAAGTTCCCTACTACTCCATGATTGGTGTTTATTGTTCTTTTCATTCAGGTAGACCTGTGTTTATTGAACCTGGCAGTTACTATGTCCCTCATGTTGGATAAAATCCAAATTCAGATAAATGAATTGTGAAGTATTCTTAATGTGGAATAATTAATAACCAGCACTAGAAAAAACTGAAAAAAGAATAATTGTACAGTCAGACCAGTTTGATTAAAATCACTGCAAGCATAACTGGACCCCCATAGGAGTATGAATAGGGTAATTCATGTGAAAAGGTAGATCTGTTCTGATTAGGTCTGGAACATGCACACATTTTTTACAAGACTATGACATTATATGAAACATTGCTTTTATTCTCTAAACACTTAATTAGGAATTAATGGAAGTCAAGGTAATTTTTCACAAATTTTATGTAAAATAATCCTCCACCTTTACTTTACTCACCTCTATGTTTGCATATACACATACAGAGATGTACAACTACCCTCCCGACCAGATAAAAAGCCTGTAACAGAAAATATCAGAAATGTGGTTGCCTAGGAGCTCTTCATTATGCCCTCTTTTATATTCATGTATTATGCTACAGTCTTTATTTACATGATCACATACCAATTCCCCCATCTCTTTCATTGAATAGTTTCAGTCTTTCAAGATTTTTTCTTATCCTTTTTATTTAATGGATGGATTCAGGCTTTTTTTTTTAATGTACATCATCCAAACCTACATTGAATAGAAAATTATTTATAATTTTGGCTTTTATCACTCCCTAGCCACCTACACCCCTCCCTTCACAGTTTCAAGGGTCAGAAGGGACCTGAGCAGATCATCGAGTCTGACCCCCTGCCATGGCAGGAAAGAGTACTGGGGTCAAATG
>NW_017729029.1:80909537-80923875 GCF_001723915.1 Gavialis gangeticus | reverse complement strand
ACTCTAAGGTGGAGATCGTTCGGACCAGCTGATTTGAATACATCCAGTCCTTCCAAAAGTTCCCTAACTAGTTGCTCACTAACCCTTGGCCTAGTTGCACCTCTCCTGGGGTCTAAGGGGGGCCCAGAGGGGGGTGGCTGTTCTGGTCCCTGCTCAGGAAAATGGAGGCAAAGAAATCATTAAATATATTGGCTTTGTCGTCTGGTGTGACAATCAAATTTCCTAGCGTGTCTTGCAGGGGCCCCACATTACCCGGAACTTTCTTTTTGCCCCCTTTGTATTTAAAAAAGGACTTATTGTTGTCCTTGATCTGGGAAGCTAGTCCCAGTTCCATCTCCGCCTTGGCCTTCCTGACTGCCCCCCTGCATCCCCAAGCAACCACAGTATAATCCTCCCTGGTGATGGCCCTTCTTATCTTTTATACCTGCTAGCCTCCTATACAACTATTCTTACACCACTCCCTAGGTCCTGTTACTCTTCTCCACATCCATCAGGCTTCTGATATTCTAGTCACAAAAAACACTTGATGTAGAACTGAAACATAATATTTCTTGGGAAGACCTTTGAGAAAATTATCCAGGAGGACATCTGCAAGGACTCAGCAGGGGAGATAATGCTCAGGGGCAACCAACATGGGTTCATTGAAGGTAGGTCCTGCTACATGAACCTGGTTTCTTTTTATGATCAGGTTACAAAGTCCCTGGATGAGGGTACCGGGGTGGTGGTCATCTTCCTGGACTTTAAGAAGGCCTTTGACATGGTTTCCCACCACATTCTCTTAAAAAAACTTGACGACTATGGCATTGATGCCTACACAGTCAGATGGGTGGCAAATTGGCTAGATGGTCACACCCAGAGAGTGAGGTGGACGGGCCGTTTTCAACCTGGAGGGATGTGGGCAGTGGAGTCCCCCAGGGCTTGGTCCTGGGGCCTGTACTGTTCAACATCTTTATCAGCGATCTGGATGTGGGGGTGGAATGCACACTGTCCAAATTCGCTGACAACACCAAGTTGTGGGATGAGGTAGGCATGCTGGAGGAGAGGGACAGAATCCAGTTAGATCTAGACAAATTACAGAGGTGGGCGGATGAGACTAGGATGGAATTCAACACAGACAAGTGCAAGGTGCTGCATCCAGGGAGAAGGAACCAGCAACACACCTATAGGCTTGGGAACACCCCTGTTGTCAAAACAGTGGCAGAAAGGGATCTTGGACTCATTGCTGACTCCAGGATGAACATGAGCCGCCAATGCGAGGAAGCAGTCAGTAAGGCTAACCTCACCTTGTCATGCATCTACAGATGCATCACAAGCAGGTCTAGGGAGGTGATCCTTCCCCTCTATGCAGCATTGGTAAGGCTACAGTTAGAGTACTGCATCCAGTTCTGGGCACCGCACTTCGAGAGGGATGTGGCTAGCACTGAGAGGGTCCAGAGGAGGGCCACTCTCATGGTCAAGGGGCAGCAGGGCAGGCCCGACAAAGAGAGGCTAAAGGGCCTGAACCTATTCAGCCTCCATAAGAGAAGGCTGAGCAGGGATCTGGTGGCTGTTTACAAACTCACCAGGGGGGACCAGCGGGAATTGGGGGAGGCTCTGTTCCCCTGGGCACCACCTGGGGTTACTAGGAATAATGGCCACAAATTGTTAGAGAGAAGGTTCAGGCTGGACATAAGGAGACATTACTTTACAGGAAGGGCTGCCAGCCTCTGGAATGGACTCCTTAGGGAGGTG
Organism: Gavialis gangeticus; assembly: GCF_001723915.1. Lineage (NCBI taxonomy): Eukaryota > Metazoa > Chordata > Crocodylia > Gavialidae > Gavialis > Gavialis gangeticus. Next base: position 80,922,144 of record NW_017729029.1, on the reverse strand, counting down.
GTGCTCTCTCCTACCTTGGGGGTCTTCAAGAGGAGGCTGGACAGATACTTGACTGGGATGATATGATCCTGGCACCCATTCCTGCCTGGGAGAGGGGGTCAGACCTGATGATCTGTTTAGGTCCCTTCCAGTCCTAAGTACTACGATACTATGTTTTCAGTTAATAGATAACAATTTAAAATATTTTATATTGCCATTTTATCCTCATCAACTTAATTCATAAAGGCTCAAGTCTTGACTAAATAGTTCACTAGTCCTGCCTTTGTGGTATTTTGATTTCACAAAGCAGATCTAGACGCACACAAATTTTAATCTCTTCAAAGGGTTTTAGAATTGGTGGGGAGAGAGGGTTAGAAGGTGTGGTTGTTTTTTTTAAGTCTCTCTGTGCAGATGCACTTGATCCACATTTTCTGAATGAATTCTAGCTGGATAAGTAAGACTTATCCAGAGCATTTGAAAGGATGGCATTTATTTTTTTCTTTACTTACCTTAGAGCAACAATATATAAGGGCCAGAGTCAGCCACCTGCTTGGACTATAGTAGCAAATTTAACTGTGCAGAGGCTACTCCTGTTTACAACTAAACAATAGATACAGAGCAATACTAAAAGCCTAGTTTTTTAGTTCTAGAGATACACCAGACATTGAAGTACCATTTGAAGAAAAAGTTTTCTGTTAGCTATCAGCTATTGAAATAGGCCAGTGTCCTTTGTAAGCAGCAATGAACCTTTAGGGTCAAAGTTGTTTCTCTCTCTGTCTCTCTCTCTCTCTGATGCACGCACATGCACATGTGCCCACATGCATACTCTGACATTCTTGATGTAGGAAGGATGGTCCCTGGTTACCAAAATTTGCAGTTCTACTAGCAGTCATAGTGGTACTATATATACAAGGGTTAAATGGACTCAAGCCTTTTCCCTGTCAGAGTTACCTGACAAATTGGAAGGTAGGCAGAGGTGTTTCACTGGTGCCAGCATGGATAGAGTTGTACCATTTTGGAGAGAGTCTATATTAAGACTAAGGTTGTATTTTCAAAGGAACCTAGGAGTCAAACCATTAGACTTCAGAAGCTGACCAACAAATCTCCTTTGAAAATGCTACTCTTATGCATTTTTGACTTCCAAATCCAAATTGGTATAGCTTCAAATAGCACATTGCAGAATAATAGGAATATTGGATCTGAAAAATCCTAATTTAGACAAGGTCAAGGACTTTGGTCTGCTTCAACAGAAGGCAATAGAAATCTCCCATTTTCTGTAACAGAAGTAAAACATGCGTCCATAACTCTATTTAAAACCAGTGGAAACAGTATGGGGCTCATTCTTTGCTTTTTTATGATCCATCTTTTTTTAATAGGACTGGTGTTTCTTTACTAAATATCTGGATATGATACTCATTTGAAGAACACCCAATTCCACTCCAATTTGGAATCACCACCAGACAGATATGGAGCCCTCCCCACTATCCTCCCAAATGGCTGTGAAAACATGTAATAGAGGTAATTTCCAGGCATGGGGCTAGTGAGCAGGAATCCTGGCATATTTCTGAGCTTCCAGTCTCTGGAGATTCTCAAGGACAATAAGTGCACAGGGCAGTGCTCATTTCCTGTCTGCCCTGCATTACCCCTCCCCCATGGGGGAGGGAGAAGTGGGGAGTGGAGTACTGTGGGAAGCTGCCTGTAACTCTGTGTTCATTCTGCTGAAAGGTGCAGATGTTTTAGGAAGCACTTAATGAAGTGCTCCATAATGTTCCCATTTTTTCCAAGGGTCATTTCTGAAGCAGTTTGGCCATTTTTTAAGTCATTGCTAGGGCGTGAACATCTGTACCCTTGCTTTTTGTAGAGCTTCAGAGGCATTTCAAAGGTCCCTTCCACTAACACCTCAACCCCCCACTACTTACCTGGCAGAAGCTGGGCCCAGGTCCCTGCAGCTTGCACCGCCACCTGCCCCACGTGGGCAGGCAGCATGCTTCAGGACTAGGGAAAGGGCCAACCACAGAGATGCTCTGGCAGGCTACCAGAGCGTCTCTGTGGAGGACTGAGCCTCCGGTTGCCTGACCCGTTTTTTCCCCCCCGGGGTATTGTTTGACCTTCCAGGGGTCTAATTTTGCTCCCCTGCTGCAAATTTGCAGTGCGGGGAACATTTTTTTTTGTTCCCACATGTGCCTCTTGCAGTCTCAGAAGGGTTTGAGGTGCTGGAAGAGGCACGTGTGGGCTCATCTGGATGTACCCAATGGTAGCAGCTGAGAGCTCAGATTCACAGTTGCACCCACCATATCTATCTGTATAAATGATCACATGATTAGCTCCCAAATCATTTGTTCAATGTCTCTGTATAAACCAAATGTTTCATTCAGTGCATTGTTATAAAATAATTAAAAGGAGTTATTTTTATAATAACAACAAACATGTTAATGAACAATGAAGTTTAATGTATGTGAAATTCTCTAATCAATTTTTAAACTTCTAGAATGTAGGTAACTGACTATGTACCCACCTCTTGAATGTCTACATCTTTAATTGAGGTATCTTATCTAAAAATATCAACTTTTTATATTCATCTGATTATGGACCAAAGAAAGGTAGCTGAAAAAAATGTGAAAGTAACTTCAATATTTGCACATTTGTACTGTTAAAGATAAAAACGTAGTACGTATCTTTACCAGATCTCTTCAGTTCATTGCCCTTTAAAAATGTTATTCAAGATATTTTTAGGTGCTAACTCCATTTGGTAATGACACTTATCTTGCTCTCATCCAGATGCCAACTCATTTATTAGCATTTAATAAACTTATTTCAAGATTTTAAGTATTCTCAAAATCACTTAAGACACCCGATTTGGGCCTTTACAGACATCTGAAATGAAAAGTGTGACTTTGAGTCTCAGTTTGTATCACCTGCAATTTCACCAGCTCTTTGAGATCAAAGGTACAGTACTCAGACTTTAAAGCTTGTTACCTTAAAACTTACATGACAGCCGCTTCTTGTAGGTGAGCTTTAAAACCAAGTTCCTGAAGAGATTATGACATGAGGGGTTGGGGAGGGGGCAGGGGAGAAGTATTAGCCCAGATATTCTGATCATGTTCACTTTTTCCTGCATTTATAAATTCACCCTACAAGTTTAAATACCCATCTTATTTTCTTTCTGTACTTGGCTGTGTTGTTTTTGGCCTTTCCATGTGCTCAGGAACTGGCTGGAATTGTATGGTGGGTACAAACATGAACATTGCCACCACCAAGGGTTTCAAACATGTTGCAGGGAGATACAATCATCCTGCTCTTTTCACAACACTAAATAGGATGAATGCAATTAGATGGGGGAGAGAGATTACAAAGGGTGGGTCTCAGTGGAGAAGGTTAGAAATGACCCTTATAAAAGAGTCAGTAAGCCTAGGTACAGACATGCAAAAAGCCAGAGGTGGAATCAACCTAAATTATGAGATCTTCCATAATCAGTGTAGTTTAGGTCAGATTTTCACACCCTCCCTCCCCCCAGTCTTGGTCCTTTTCATTTGGTAAATGGAATATAGCAGTATTGAAAGAAAAAATTTCCTGGGGGAATTTCCCTGGCTTAAGCACCACAGTGAAGCAAAACCCCTTTCACAAGCTGCAGTGATAGAGGAATCATTCAGTTGTGATTTGGACTGGTGGGAGGAAGGGTTGCGGCAAGCTCCACTGAGGATTTTCCAGGCAGTGCTGGGGGCTGTAGGCAGATCCAGAATTTAAAAAAGGGGTATGGGAGCAGTAACCAGCAGGGGTGGTTGCAGCCCCCTGCTCCCAGCCTTCATTTCATCCCAATCCCACTGGAGCAGGCAGACTGTGCCATGAGACCAGAAGCCAGGGAGTTTTTTCCAAGTGCCCAAAGCAGGTAAGAATCCATCCCCTTACCTCTGTCCTCAGTGGGACTTCCCCTCCTTCCTATACCCCACTCCCTGCCCCCTGCTGCTACTGTCCCTGGCTGACTCAGAGGTTGGGGGGAGCTTCAGATTCCCCTCTACTGAAATGCGTGGACCATCCTACTTCTGTCCCAGCTGTTCCTGCCCCGTTCTAGTCCGGGCTATGCAGGGGCTGTGTGGGGAGCTGGGGTTGGTTAGGGACAGCATCAGTAGTGGTATCAGAAAGGTTCCCCCACCCTGAGCCTGCTTTCTGGGCTGGTGAGTACACTTTGGGGGAGTGGCAGAGAGCAGCCTCCTGCTGCTGTTGTCCCAGCCTGAGACTGGCTCCCATGCAGCCTGGCTTGAACATGGGGCAGGAGCAACTCTGGAGCATCCCTTACACAAGGGTCAGCCTGTGGCAGCAGCAGTGGGTGGGGAGGGGAGTATAGGAGGGGATGTGCTGCTGAACATAGTGGGGAAGGGAAAGGGAAGGGAGAAGGGAGAGGGAAGGGGATTTTTTACCTGGTACAGGGCCTTAAAAAAAGTTCCTGGCTTCTGCTCCCATGGTGTCATCTGAAAGGGGAGTGTGACTGTGCCACTGCCCCACCACTGGATCCACCCCAGCTGGGGGCTAGAATGCAGCCTGGAGGATCTCCTATAATTTAAACCATCCAAGGCTATGTATGCTGTGCTGGCAACCCTTCAAGTACTCAGATCTGTCAAGGTTTGGGAAAGTGAAAAGGTGGCTTAACACCCCCACTTAGAAGAAAACTCTGTTAGACAAAACCATATGTCTAGTTTTAGATAGTCTTATTATTTTATTCATACATGAAATATCTTTGAAGTGCTTTCTGTGCCGTGTCAAAAATTAGACTGCTGACTCTTTAGGGTAAAATGGTCTCTGTTTCCCACAGTTTCCATCACTATCAATATATTTTATCAGCAGGGGGTTTTCAACTCTGTTGTAACACAGATAATTAGTAATCCTAGCATGAGTCAATAGGATTATGCCAATAGTTTTTGGAGAGTTTTGAAATGAAAAAGTGTTATATGGATTTATAACTGTTTTGCTGAGTATGAGTAACAGTACTGAGGGCCAAGTTCAAAATGATGGCTAGGGGTCCCTTTTTCAGTCTGTGTCTCCAGGCACTTTGCCCATTGTAGATAATGAGAAATGATAACAGAGGTTAACATTGCCATGTGAGAACTAAATGTAACTAACTGTACAGCAATGAATAATTTACTGAAGGTTGTGAAGGAACCTCTTTTTTCATAACTTCTTTCTTTTTAATACATGATTGAAAAGTGTGTTTTTTTAGATAAGAAAATATTATAGAATCCTGTTTTGAATTGCTTTTACTAATTAAAATGTTTTCAGTATTTGTATTGTTTTAACAGATACACAGTAATAAAATCAAATGAGGATGCCATTCTAAATTACTTGCATTAAATTGTGCTTTGTTATGGATTCCAAACAATTTATAAATAGCTTTAAGTAAAAAGAACCCATATTTTTTGCATAGTCAACATTCAGGTGTCAGACACATGACAAATAAGTAGTGTCCTTAAATGCAGTTACTGTTAGAGAACACCATAACTAAAGAGTTTCTATCTGAGGTAAGCTGATACAAGGGTGTTTCATGATCAAACACTTACATTTCTGAGTCAGCATTAAACAGTTATTAAAATAAATACCTTTCTTCCTGCACAGGATTGACATCTTCAAATATGTGATCTACGGTATAGCAGCTGCATTCTTTGTATATGGAATTTTGCTGATGGTGGAGGGATTCTTTACGACTGGTGCCATCAAGGATCTCTATGGGGATTTCAAAATCACCACCTGCGGCAGATGTGTCAGTGCCTGGGTATGTTAATATGACAATCTTAATTACCAGTGTTAATTTCAATTGCATTAACATAGGTTAAGATATAATTAGAGAGGAAATGTGTGTTTCTGGGTTTCTTTTTATATTTTTCTGATATTCTAGCAGCCATAAAGGACAGTGGAAAGAAATGGAATAACAATAATGGTATTTGTATTAGGCCTTAGTCATGGTGCAATCTGAATAAAAAATAATTTTAGTAGCTAAATAGAGAGATTGTTGGTCTGAGTTGAACAGAAAAGCTTATAGTCCCAGCTTTGTTATGTTTCTGGAGGGTTGTCTCCATGTGTTTGTACAATGCCATCAGTAAAGCTGAGCAAGGAGTCTTGTCATAAATATTTTTAAAATTTTGGAAAAAGTTGCTGTTCAAGAAATTAGGCTAGGTAATTAGGCCAGTTGATGGGCCTAGACTGAAGTCTTTCATGGTTTTGTGATTAAAAATGTTAGAGACCTACTCCCACTTCAAAGTGGCCAATAGCCTGGTGGAAAGAGCAATCACTTTGGATGGGGGAGATGTGGATTCGTATCATCCTGCTCTGCTTGATTTGGATCTGAACCTTGAACCCAGGACTCTCTTATCAGAAAGGAGTGTGGGCCCAACCATGCTGTTGATGATTCTGAGATGGGGCTTTTCAATTTCTCCTGCTGGATGTATTCCACACTGTCCGAATCAGTTAATATTATTTATATATTCATATTTTCCCATGTCTCAGATAAGGGTCATGATCACCTGGGCATAGAATTCATCTCTCTCTCCCTCTCTCTCTCCTGTTGGAGCTGTTCATTTTTATATACACTATTAAACAGCCTTTGTGCCAGACAGAGTACAAGCTTCTAAGGGGATTCCCTGACCATCAGGATATTGGGTACTCTAGGATGTGCTGTAGACCTCTCTGTGTGCTTGCCTCTCTTTCATTTTGAGCAGAAATTCTTTAGTGGATCTGAGAGAACCTTGTCCCTGAAAATTTTTGAACTGTCATATTTTCAGAAGCAGTTTCAGTTTTTCAGTTAAATTGTTTTGCCAAAAAAAATCCAAGCAGTTCTAGACTTCAGGCTGTACTGCAACCTATTTAGTAAATACATGCTGTAACACTTAATGAGAGCTGCTTGAATAGGTCAGGCCCTGCCTAGTTCCTTTACTTATTAATTTAGAACCAAATTTTGGATTCTTTACTCATATTGGTGAACAGTTACTCAGTTCAAGACTAAGCCAAACACTGCCTGAGCACATCTATACGTGCAATTAAGCTGAAGCAATAAACTCCCGTGTGATAAGCCGGAGTTTACTGCTTCCCAGGTGCTGCGTTTACATGTGTGCCTGGAAGTGCAGCACACTGAGTTGGGTTGGAGCAGGCAGGCTGACTGCCCAGGTTGGGTTCCGGACCATCAGCCTGCCAACCTGGGGCTGCCCTGACCCAGCTCAACATGCTGCAGAGGGGCTGGCTGGGGCAGGAGGGTGCTTCCATGCAGGGCTAGCTGGCAGACAGCCCCTGAACTGAAGCACTCATGACCAAGCCAGCCACATCAGTGTCTACATCTACAGTACTTAGAAGTAAAAAACTTGTAAATACAAATACTATCTTGCTACATAGTTTATAGCACTGCCTAATAGCACTGCATGTGTAGATGTGAGATGTTTACTGCAGAGCTAGTTAGTCAATTCCCAGTAAACATCTCATGTAGATGCATGTCCTTTCTATATATAGCCATTTTGTCTGTTGGGGTTGACTGGCTGAACTCACACTTGGGCCATGAATAGACATGCCATCTGAAGTATTCCAGATGCCTCTGAAGTGCTGCCATGGTATGGGTGCAGAAATTCACCACTGAACTGCCTTAAAAATGGCCAAGTGCTTCAAAAATGACCCTGGGATAAAGAGGACATCCTAACATCTTCACATATCTTGCAACACAGAGCTCTGCTGTGACTCCCGGGGTAACATTCAGTGTTCTGCTTATTTCTTTGGCTGACCTCCCTGAGTTTAGTCTTTATTTCTTTGCCTCTTCTTTCTTTCTATGTTTGAACCTGCTTTGTTCCATCCAGTGTGTTGAGCTAGGGGCAGACATTACATACAAACTGGTATAAGTGATCAGAAACCAGTTTAAACCTGTAACAGAACAACAGTTCAGTACATATAGAGAGGTTTCAAAATGGCAGAAACTGGTTTAGGATAGACCTGAATGGATGTAGTATCAAAGTTAACTATTTAGGTTAAACCAGTCATTGAACTTCTGCCCATATCCCCTCCAGACACAAGTTAGGCTTCAGTTTCCTGGCATCCCAGGATGCATGGCAACCCCCCCCCCAACTGCCCCCTACCCAAAAGTCAGGCTTGGCTCCTCCCAAGCTTGGCTGCTCCTGTCAAGCTGGGTGGCCCTGCCCCTGGCTGTCCCAGAGCTGAAACAGTCTGCCCAGCCCCCCTGATGGTGACATGGGGGCAGAAGAGGGGGCAAATGCACCCTCACCCCAGCTCTCCCCACCCAGGGTCAGCATGGTGGGGAGGGGGGGCAGGGCTGTGGCATTTACAATTTGGCAGAGCTGCATGGGGGAAAACCTCCCACCTTGGTAGCTTCCCTCCCCCACCCCCCACCATTGTGCAGACCCTGGCTGGGAGGAGCCGGGGGGGGTGTTCTCCCTGCCCACCCTACCTGCAGCTTGGTGCTGGGGCTGATGAAGAGGCTGGGATGACGCATTTGCAGCCCAATGGAGCTGGAAGTTGTGCACAAAGCATCCCCAGCCTTCTGGCCCTGGCCAGCGGAGCTAGCCGCCAGTTTGGCCAACTGATGAATGAACGTGTATTCTGTTCATTAACAGTCCAAACTGCACAGCTTAAAGAAAGCTGTGCAGACTGAATCCATTGTGCCTCGGGCTTTTTGACTGTCTGTACTTAGCTTTTAAGATCAGCAAGGGTCTTGGACACAGAGGAGATCTTTGTTTTTTCTATGCCTAGTTTTATTTAGATTACCTTACAAATCTGAGAGCAAGGCAACCATACTCTCAATAATATACAGCTTAATAGCCCTTAAAATTACAGGCAATCTTGTTTACATATTTATTTTACTTCTCTTGTATGATTAGAAAAATCTTTAGGGATAAGAAATGTTTTTTATTTGAAAAGAAATATTTTCAAAGGAGACCATTCATTTCAGTCATCATTTTTCTTTTAATTCTTGCACTCCTTTACACAGTCACTCCACGTAGTAAACTCCCAGCACAGCATATAGAAAATTAGATATGTAATTCCTATTAAAATAATAAACTTTTACCCCATGGGTCTAGCCCAGATGGTACTTTTGCTACATGAATCTGATAGTAGAAATTATTATAATAGCACAGTTGCAAAAGTAATATTATAGTATTGAAGTGTATTAGCACAGAAAATTGACTGCGAGAAAACTTGCTTGTATGAAAATCTGGGATATTAATTTTTAAAATGTGTTCTTGTGATAAGTGTAGAGATTTTTGAGACAACTCCTATACATTACCTATGTATGCAATTACCTCTTCGGAATGGTGTAATATACATGACACAGAGTCTCTGCCATAGACAAAAAGTTAACTTCCAGCCTCACATTATTGAATTGCTCTTGTTGCTCTTTTTCATGTTAAATCTGTAATAATTTGCTTTCATTTCCTAAGTACAATCTTAGCTAGCCATCAATATTACTCTAGGTCAAAAAATCCTAATTGTTTCATAATTTTATGAAAATGGAATGTTATTCCTTTCCATAAGTAGAAATGTATTCTCGGTATGCCAAGGTCACAGAGTTTTCTTCTAAATGCTAATGAGGTTCCTTCTTCTACTGTCTCTGCTGAAAGAAATACAGAATCCCCCTGATACCCAATCTTCAGTTGGAGCTGTCGTTCTGACTTTGTATATACTATAACATGTTTTTTCCTTCTTTCTTTTTTCAAGTGTTGTGTGTTTCTACTTTTTCAAAGGATTTTGGATTATAATTTTGTTATTCTTTCACATACTTTTTACTGCACATAATACATTTTGAATGTCAGACTTTACAGATATATGTTTATTTCCTTTTTTTGTATTTGGCCATCTAGTTATGGACAATTTGTTATTATATCAGTAGCTTAGAACTTTGGTTATCTTCATGTGGTTTGTTTCAGTAAATTCTTTGTTTATTGCTTGGCTTGGTTATATTTTTACCTTGGGCACATATATTTAGAACAATTTCCAAGCAGATTTAATATTGTATTTTGTTACAATACATTTATAAAAATATTCAGCCAAAGAGATATTTCATTGTAAATGTATGCACTGGTAATTTCATTTTTCTGTTAAATACAATTTAGTATTAAATGTATGTAGAAAACAGAAGGGTATAAATGAGGATACTTTAACCCCTGATAAGCATGGGACATGTCTGCATGTGCACAGTTACTGCTCACTGCTCAGTAACCAAATTTACTGCTCAGTACGGGTATGTGTCTACTCTATACATGCATGTCTGTACTGTGCAGTAAATATGGTGACTTATGCCGACTTGAATGTAAATTTGATACCTGTGTTGTGAAGGTATAAAATTTATGGCCCATTACTTACTGCATAGTAACACACATGTAGACACCTTACTGCACAGTAATACTGTGTGTGTGGACTGACTTTGGAGTAACTTTAGTCCTAAATCAGTCCACACACAGCGTTAATGCACTTTAACATCTGCACATGTAGATGCTGGCCTATTCCTGCTTATTGTGCAGTAACTTACTACACAGTAAATTTAAGCCAGTATAAATGCACATGTGGACATGGTTACTGAGGTCTAATTTAGTGATGCTCCTCATACTATGAAAATATAACTTTACTAAGTTTTGTTCTTGGTCAATATTCACTAAGTCTTCAGAGGGCTTAAAATTCACAATGTCATTTTGTCCTAGAATTTCTCACAATTTCTCCTTCAATTTTAAATATTTAGAGAATTGAATGACAGGTGCATATACATGCAGTAATAACTGAAAAGAGAATTATATGCATGCTTTGTATATGTATTTACCAGTTTAAAATAAAAATATTATAAAATAAGGTGGATAAAATGTCAAATATAACATTCAGTAGCCTCTCTACAAACAAGACATCTCCATATATCACCCAATAGGAAATGCCTACCTAAAGAAATAGGCCTGACAGAATGCCTTGAAGATCAGAGAAACAAGGTTTTTGCTTTGCTTTGCTTTGCTTTGCTTTGCTTCGCTTCGTTTTGGGGGAAGAGGGGGTGGTTGGTAAGATCTTTTATTGAAACAACTGTATAGTTGTCAGAGTTGGACCCACGTTGGTGATTAAACAAACACTGGTTCTGGCAGGCCAACTCAGGGAAAAAACAAGCTAGATTAAGAACAGGAGCATGCAAACAATTTATCATGGAGTAGAAGTAAATGAAACTACCAATTGCTCTGTCATAGCTGCCCATGTGCATGCTATTTCCTCACAGTAAGTGGAAGCTAACCTATGGCAGCTTAGCCCAAAGTGAAAGAGTAAATTACTTCAGGTTAACGTATCCATTGAGAAGTGTAAGAATAGGTCATTGCCATGGAGCAGCCGACTTGTAGTAAATCTCCATTTTCCCATTACCCTGTGACAACTTGTTTATATGTACATAACCCAAGGCATCCAGGGCCCCTGTACACATGTTGGAGCTGTTATCTGATGCATGATAAAGCACCCCCGCTGCCATTTTGAAATGCAGGGATGCTGAATGCACGTGATGTGGAGGCTGCTGGAGCCTGCTAGTTAGTACACTCCAGCAGCTTCCACATCACATGCATTCAGCATCCCTGCGTTTCAAAATGGCAGCGGGGGTGCTTTAACTAAAGCTTATCAAATGAGTTTTAGTTAAATCTCCCCCACTGCCATTTTGAAGTGCGGGGCACTGAATACATGTGACATGCTCTGAGAGCTGCTCTACTTAAAGTACCCCCTGCCCCCAACCTGGAGCACGTGTATAGATGCCCCAAGGGTCAGACTTCTCAATTCCAAGGTATTTAGGTGCCCAAAATTTTGATTAAATTAATTATGGGATTAGATTACATTACATTACATTAATTATGGGATTTTCAGAATCACTTTGACATGTCCCATTGCAATCAATTGGAATTAAGTGCCTAGGCCCCAGGTATTTGTGAGTCGCATGATTATTGCAGAATCTAAACTTTTCCAAAAGTTTCTAGTCCTTGCAATTACACAAACAAACAAACAAACAAAAGCAAGAGCACAAAACCATGGATGGACATATGGATCAGTGCAGAAGTGTCTTCCTGAGCCTGCAGGTGTGACTAGTGCCATTCAGCATGCTGCTAGCAAGCCCTCTGTTCTGGATGGTAAAATTTACATCAGCACATGAAACAGGAAGAAAAGAAATTCAGTGGTTCAACCTGCTCACTTTTCCAAAGCAGATATGCCATAGTTCCTAGGCTAAGTACTAGGATCTTCATGATACCAACCCAGCACTCAAGACTGTGTACATTGTTGCTGCCCAAATGCTCCTAAGCAGACGGGGTTCTCTGCCACAACTTCTGAATCATAGAATCAATGAGTCGGAAGGGACCTAGACAAATCATCAAGTCCAACACCCCACCATGGGGAGGAAGGAGCACTGGGGGTGGGAGGGGTACAAGACGCCAGCCAGGTGCCTATCCAGTCTCCTCCTGAAGATTTCCAGGGAAGGTGAGAGCACCACCTCTCTGGGAAGCCTATTCCAGGCTCTGGCCACTCTTACAGTGAAGTAGTTCTTCCTAATATCTAACCTAAAGCTATCCTCCCTCAGCTTGTGGCCATTGTTCCTGGTGACTCCAAGGGGCGCCCTGGTGAACAGACTTTCCCCAAGTCCCTGCTG
>NW_017729029.1:80893256-80908981 GCF_001723915.1 Gavialis gangeticus | reverse complement strand
TGCTACCTATATACTTGAAAAAGGACTTTTTGTTATCCTTAATCCCAGAAGATAATCTAAGCTCCAGTGCTGCTTTAGCCTCCCTTACCAAATGCCTACAAGCTTGGGTCAGGGAGGTATACTCCTCCTTGGTCCCTGCCCCCTGCTTCCACCGCCAGTATGCTTTTTTCTTTGCCCTCAGGCCAGCCTGGATATCCGCGCTCAGCCATGAAGGTTTCTTGGACCCTTTTCCCACCTTCCAGCGCAGTGGAATTGCGTCCTGCTGTGCCTCAAGGATAGCCTCCTTGAGGAAGGACCACCTTTCCTGGAGCCCCATACTAGCTACCCCCTGGGCTCTGAGTGCCTCCCTGACTACTGCCCTGAGCACATCAAAGTTGGCTTTCCTAAAGTCAAGCATTTGCGCTGGGCTAGTTACAGAATACAGAATTCTGGATAGAATACTTAATGCCACTGCTCCTTCCTCCAGAGAACAGAGACCAGATCCTTGCCTCTTTGTGAGATGTGAAAACAGATACCTTACAACTGCCTTACAGAGGCCTAGGTATAGAAACATTCTGGGGGATTATGCTCTTCACTAAAATTATATTGTACCTCTAGCCTGCATACATTTTAAATATTACAAATTTAAAAAAATCAACATTGATGGCATGGCAAGCAAGAAAGGGGGTATTGCTAAGGTATCCTTAGCATAATAAACCATATAGGTCAAAACCAGCACCCATTTAAGGAAACCAGAAGCCAGTGGAGATACTGAACATAATAGGAAAAGATGTGAAGATCCATATGTGAAAATATAGCTGAATAACTTATTTATTGGGTATCAGTATCACTACAGTTGACTAAGCTTACAGAATGAAATTCGCTAATACAGTTACATTTTGAAGGGGTGGAAAGCACACTGTCCAAGTTTGCTGATGACACTAGTATGTGGGGCGAGGTGGACACACACGAAGGGAGAGAGAGGCTGCAAATAGATTTAGACAGACTACAAAAGTGGTCAGATGAGAATGGGATGGGTTCAACGTAGATAAATGAAGGGTGCTGCACCTTGGGAGAAGGAATCCACAGCATACATACAGGCTGGGGAGTTTCCTCCTTGGAAGCACAGAGGTGGAATGGGATCTAGGAGTCATTACTGACTCCAAGATGAACATGAGCCTCCAATGCCAGACCGCAGCCAGCAAGGCCAGCCATACCTTGTCACGCATCCAAAGATGCATCTCAAGCCGGTCCAGAGAGATGATACTCCCCCTCTGTGCAACTTTGGTCAGGCCGCAGTTAGAGTACTGCATCCAGTACTGGGTGCTACACTTCAAAAGGGATGTGGCCAGCCTGGAGAGGGTTCAGAGGAGGACCACCCACTTGGTGAGAGGGCAGTAGGATAGGCTCTATGAGGAGAGACTGAGGGACCTGAACCATCAGGGGAGATCAACAACAAATAGGAAGAGCCCTATTCTCCCCAGCACCACCTGGGGTGACAAGGAACAATGGTAATAAGCTGATGGAGAATAGGTTTAGGTTAGAGATCAGAAGGCAATATTTTACAGTTAGGGTGGCCAAAATCTGGAACCAACTTCCCAGGGAAGTGGTCCTCACCCCTACCTTGGGCAAATTCAAGAGGAGGTTGGACGACCACCTGTCTGGGGTCTTGTGAACCCAGCATTCATTCCTGCCTGTGGCAGGGGGTCAGGCTAGATGATCTGTTCAGGTCCCTCCTGACCCTAGCTACTATGAAACTATGAAACTTCTTTGGTAATCAGTTGAGCTTGAATATTGGTACAATGTTGTGATCCCCTTGCTAGGAATGGGAGGTCTGATTCTGATTTCTCTGTGTCTGTCCTCACTCTATTCCAGCATTACACTTGGTGATTATTAAGCACTTTAAAATATATTTATATCTAGCCTATATGTTTTTTTCTTTTTAAATCCATTTTTAATACAGTGTTGACAAAAAAAGAAAAATTTTATGTGAGCTTTTTCCTTTCTAGTAACTGCTGTGATGTTAATGCTTTCCATATAGATTTTTTTCAAACACCTTTCTGTGATTCTTGTTGTTTGCATTTCCAAACAGGAAGCATGACATTTATCCTTATCCAGCCTATCTCATCTTAAGTAAAGTGGCTGCTCTTTTTCATCTCATTTCCCTGGGTTTTTTCACTACAGCTGCAGAATCATTCTACTGTCTGCCCAACTCCCTTCCTATAGCTCTTGCCACATGCAGCCTTCTTTTAATCATGCATTGCTGCAGTGTCCGTTTCTTCCATTAATACAGCAGTCTCCCAAACTGAGGCCACACACACTGCCTATGACTGTTCTGCCTCTTTTGTGGTCTCTTCTCCTTGAAATTTTGATTTTGGTTATCAATAAACTGGTCAGATGTTTTATCTTGGTTTCAAATTGGTCTGTGACTATGGCTTTTACACTTCATGTAGACTTACATTTCTTCTTTAGTGTGTAAGTTTGCTAATAAATAATTTGTTGATCAAAACATTTTCTGAAAATGTGCTTATTTGACTGTGGGGCGCTATTACACTTTCTTTGTGCCTTTTGCCTTCCTGTTATGAATGGTCGTAAACTGATCAAATTGATAACTCCATTTTTCCTGGGTATCAGAGAGAGTACTCTCAAAATTTTCAGTTGTAACTGGCTGAATGGAAACTATGTTGTTCATCAGATGAATACAGATTTTTCTGATATCATTCTTTGCTCACATCTGGCAGGGCCTATTTTTATACTAGTAGTTAGACATTATTATTCAGCCTCTTTTATCATTCAGATTGCTACTCAGACCCACAAAATGTAGCAATATTATAGACTCAGCTGTCTGCACGGTAGTCACACCTTTGGTGTAGGACTTCTTAGTTTCTAATCCATAATTTATTTCAGTGCTTGGCTCTCATTTTCCAGTTTACTTTCCCAAAGTCTGCACAAACAGCATTCCAATTTCTTTGTTCTCTCTGGCATGTCCTTACCATAAAGTGGACCTTGCCAATGACTCCCTCTGTGACAAATTTCTTATTTTTCAAGTGGCAGCCCCTCTATTTTCTTGTTAGTAATAAGTAGGAGTTTTCTGTAGCAGCATGTGGCTTTTGTATGGTGAGAAAAAGCTAAGTTAATTTATTTTCTACGGAAAATAGGAGGACTCAAACAACAGTTGTTACTCAAAGAAAACTAGTAAGGTTAATCACATTGATAACAAAAGATAGTACTATCAAAAGAAATGCACTAAGACCAAAAATGGAATAGGCAGATGACAGACCAGTGAAAATGGAAGGTTATGACAGAAAGCAGGGGAAAGGAGAAGCTTGGATATTTTACTGTAAAATAAAAAGGGTCTTTTACTTTAACGTTTGCATATAGATAAATTTTGTAAGTAGTATGAATAGGAAAATTGTCATTAAAATAAAGGGAAATAATGTTCAAATAAGCCAGACTGTTGGAGTCATATCCTTCTCACATCCTACAAAGGAATCTAGACAGCCAGTATTATGGTTCCAGGAAACAAAGAGAAAGGCATATTTCCTAGCATTTCATTAAGTTGATGTAGAAATTCATAACCTGTGTAAATCACATGTCCCGAAATACAAATGGGAATGGAATGAAAGCAGAAAAGCGGGACTCCAACAGATTTCCAAATAAATTAGTAATTTCACTTATGGTGTTCATCTACATTTTTTCTCCAAAGCTTTAGAATATTCTACACAGTGAGACAATATACAAGTAGACATATAAAAGAAGAATATAAAAGAACTGAGAGACAGTTTACATAATTTTATGGGCTAAGTTTGCTTCTGCTGTATGTGTTCCCCTAGTACTATGTTTAATGAGGCCAGATCAGGGCCCTGGGCCCAGCCAGTCCCAATTAAGGAATCAGGTCAATTCATTCCCTGAAGCTGCTCTGGGCCCAGCTGATCCTAGTGGGGCAATCAGAGGGCTGGTTCCCAGAGGCCACATGCAACAGGGCTGGCTTTGGTTCCTGACACTATTTCTCACTCCTAGCACCTCAGGACCCCCAGCTCTCTGGACTCACCTGTGTGTCAGGTCATTGTCCCCAGCCACCCATACTCTGGTTCCTAACTGAATTGAACAAGATTCAAATGTGGGTAAGAAATATACTTTGCAAACCAGTACTTTTTTCCCCTCAAGAATTTTAGCCTTCATAAACACGGAAGAAAAATTATGTAGACATTGCAATTGTGAAAATGTGAACTGTATATAACAGAAGTGTCTTCCTGAATTTGCAGGGATCCAGAAACAATAGCCCTGAGAAGTATAGACTACATCATTCATTTCAACTTATGTTTGCTAAGGGTTGATTTTTTTAACTTTCAGTTCTTACTCTGTTATGAAGACATTCATAATCTATCATGATGATTCCAGGAGAAGTTATGTGGGATTAGGCTACTAGTCTAATTCCTACTCTGACCCTTTGGGTCAGAAATGTGAAGCATAGCCTAAGCACAAATCTGAACCCAGTAAAAGGGGAACCAGTCACACAGAGCCCAAAATGGGCATGGTTGAATCTCCACTGAGGGGAAACAAAACTTACCACAGTTTAGCAGAGAGCATGTGATTATAGTGTGGACAGCTGCTCAATTTACTTCAAATGGCATCTCAGTTGGTTGGATCCTGGAAGATAGTCACTTACGTATTTCCAATCTGAGCATCATTGAAGTGGTGCTATGTAGAAATAATGTAGGCTTCCAGCATGATAGCCTTTCTCCTGTCAACCATAGAGAAATAAATAACCTTTATAAAGTAGCCCTTAACTAGAAGAACTAGAGTTTTGTCCATGTATCGATAACTTCCTGGTGGGGGGATCCAGTGCAACAGTAAGGCAGTGTTAACTTCACAATTTAGACGCAAAACATCTGAAAAATGTACCATTGTGACCAGTCCTGCATTGGCAGGGAAGTGATCCTGATGGTCAAATAAGTCTTTTTCATCTCCCACTTCTGTGAATAAAAGTTGTCATCTGGCATGAAAACAACTTGAAGGACCATATTGAACTAATGGCATTGAGACACTTCATTCAAGGAAAGTGTCTAGTAGGGTGCTTTAAGGAATCACTGCAAATCCAGATTTATTCATCTGCTTTGCATTTCATGAATAGCTAAACACTAAACTAACATATTCATGTATAAGACAGCAAAGTGTAGCAAAAACTAGGTGAACAGAAAGCATGAGAAAAGTTGTTGTAATCCAAATAAAAATTAGGAAAATTCAAGTTTGTATAGCTGCAGAAAAATAATTCAAGCATTAGAGGCTTATTAGAAAAGAGACTTGCTGAAAACACTGTTAAAAAAATATTTTGTTGAGGATAGTAAATTACATAAGAATTTGCAGTGCTATAGAACAGAGGTGCCCAACTGGCTGGATCGAGCCCACAGAGCTGTGTCATCTGGACTGCAGGGATCCCTATGGATACAGACAGACATTGCACATAATTTGGTTTAAGTAATCAGAAACTGGTTTAAACCTGTAACAGAACAAACATTCAGTGCACATAAACCAGTTTGAAAATGGCTGAAACTGGTTTGAGATAAACCTGGTTGAAAGTAGTATCAGACTTACCTGATTTGGCTCAAACCAGTTTATGCAATGTCTGTCTCAGACCCTTTGCTGGTTTAAGTTAAGTCAGAGACGCCCAGCATCCCGCCTTGCTCTCTGGGCTATGCTGTACTCCAGAGAGCTGGGCTGGCCCCTCCCCTCTGTTCTCTGGCTGGAGCAGGGGTGGGGTGTAGCTGGTCGCTGGCCCCTAAGGCAAGTTCCTCCCTCTGTCCCCTCTCCCCACCTCCCCCACACTGGGAAACCCTGTGAACCTCCATGGCCTTCCTGCAGCCAGGCAGAGCTGGAGTTAATTCCTCCCTTTTTCCAGCTTGTCTGCAGCCAGGGAAGGGATTAATTCCACAGCGGTCCCAGAGTAGGGAAGAAATGCAAGACCTGCACCTGGGAGCCCAGAGCTAAGACCTGCAGGACCAGACTGAGAGGTGGAAAATGCTGGCAAAGACTTGACAATCACCACACATATGTGCTGGGGATGGAGTTTAAGGGAAGTTGCAGACAGCATCTGGCTGGAAGTTGCAGACCAAAAAATGCAGAGAGCTAGATTTACATTATAAAGCAGAACCTGTAAAACCTAAACAAAGCTTTTCTGAATGCCTGGATGTAAGGAGACACTCTGCCCTCAGGATTAGTAAGACTTTTGCAAGGCTTTCTCTTGTCTTCCTGCTTTACATTTAAAGTTAGACTAAATTGTGTATTCTGTGTTTTACTGGACAGTATCTTAGCTTAGGTGAAGATTTTTGGTGGTTACCTGTTGTATGCTTTGCAAACTGCTGTGTTCAATACATGCTTGGTTCAGAGGAAGGAGTTTTTCCCCATCCCCAGTCCTCAGTCTGGCAGCAGCTCCCTCTCCCAACCCCAGCTGGTGGCTGGCTTCCTGTGTGTCCTGCTAGCCCCAGCTGGTGCCTGGCTATGCCCCCTCCACTCCAGCAGGGAGGGGTGAGAGCCTTGGAAGGTGTCTCTCTTGCCTCCCCTTTGGCAGTGGCTGGCAGGCATGTTTTAGCACCCCCCACCCCCCACCCCTGCGAGCTTCTGGCTTGAGCCGCTGCGGGCACGTGCTTGCATTGCCTGGTTTAACAGAGAATGTCTGTCCAGTTATTAATCAATTAAGCTGCACAGTTTAGACTAACCTGCAAAGAGTGAATCAATTCAGGCTCAGGCTTTTTGAATTGTCCCTAATCTATTGTTCTGGAAATGTGGTGGCAAAGGAGTAGTAGCATTAATAGCTCCCAGAGCTGCACCTGTTAACACTGCGACTGCTCCTCCACTGCCAAATCTGCAGATGCATGGGTTCAGATAACACAACATCATGTGGCAGATCATGCTGGCATGTGGTTGCTCTGCACCAGATCCAGCATGCATGGTTGGGCTGCTCCTGAACTGCATCTATGGACTGTCCCTGGCAACCAACCCTGGATCAGACCTGCAAAATGACCCCACACTTGGAATCCAGCCCAGAGACCAGCCCTGAGCTGCTTATCTGGCTTGCAGGTTTTATAGAACATCAAAATTAAAACTAGGTTTTCATTTATGTCATAGATTAAGGAGGGGATAAGTGAATCTTAATGACAGACAAGGCTCAAAACCGTAGTTGTAGACACCTCAAGAACTACAAGAAGTTTGATAGCTGAAAGAAAATCCAGAGGACAAGCAGCTTAGATGAGTTGATGGATTGAGTTTACAAGAGCTTGAAAGAAATACTGTAAATAAACTTTACTGAAAAACCTACTCTATATGCATAAAAACGTGAAAGCACCCAGTTTCTAAACCATTAAATCAATTTTCTTCAAACTCAGCTTGACTTGTAGATTCCCTTGAGATATTCAAACAAAAATGCAGTTATCTGTTTGAATTAATTATGCACATAATGTCCTGTCTGTTGAAGCAGTATATATGTTTAAAACAATAAACAAATAAATCAATAGATTTTAAGCAGTTTGCTGGACCTCTATTGACAAAAAAATCCTATTCCTATAGACACCTAGAATAAAACAGTTCAACCTTGACATTTGTTTTAAGCAGATGTTAAAAAAAAATGCAAAAGAAGATAGAAAAGGGGAATTGGAATGGAAGTTGCATTCAATCTTAAAATAGAAGCTGCCACTCTAAACCTGAATGATATTCCTTTAGTGAATGCTGAGGACCATAGAGCAGAAAGGTAGAAACCACATTTTTGTATAAGGGATTATTCCATGCTTCACAAGCTAAAGCTTCAGGGAGTAAGCATTGGTCATGTATAAGATATGGAAAATGGTTAACCTTGGAAGTCTGATGTTTCCTTTGCCTAGTCTGTGTTAGCTTTTTATTGGATTTTATAGATGCATATACATTTTTGCATGTAGATCAATTATAATTACTGAAACATAAAAGACTGAGCTTCATTATACTAGCCAATTATTAGGAAAATATTCAGACCAATATTCTCATTTCCTTGGTCTCACAGGCAGTTGATGGTAGGACTGCAAGGCAAAAGAAATCAATCAAATGACAGTAGTAATGTAGTATGAAATACATTGATGTTTCAACAAGGAAGGGACTAATATAGGAGCTGTGCATAAGAATATAACACAGCAGAAAGGGAAAAGTCAGTAATGAAAGATTGATGGAAAGATGTGAAGGTGTGATTGCATTAAGGAATGGCAGTATTATAACAAGAAAACAGAAAAGCTGATTTATAAAGTATGCATATGCTTTGTTTTATATTTCTGTACAGGGGAAATAAAAGCAGAGGAAATAATTGTAAAAAGGTGGAGGGTAGTTAGAAGAGAATTGGGAGCCTGGGGATAGAGGCATCTTCATTGTGATATACTTAGCTACATCTGCTCTTTGTGTATATTTGATTGTGAGCTTAAAAAGATAGGGCCTGTAGATGTCAAGTCAGGGAAGACATCATTTTCTTTGTTTTCTGGAACATCATTTTAGTTGTAAAAATGATTGATTTATTCAATATGAGATAAGAGAAGGAAGCTTGATTTGTTTGAAATTAATAATTTACTTTGGGTTTATTTCTGTTATATCTTGAAAATTAAAAGATACAACATAGCAAGTTTTTGCAGTTCTTGTTATAAAAATGGGACTGTGAGGAATTAGATTCTTATTGGTTGAGGTCACATTGTTTCACCTGTCAACACTATTCTACAACTGTGTTATAAAGGAAAAGAACTTAGGCTAGGGACAGAAATTACACATAAACCGGTATAAGTGATTGGAAACTGGTTCAAATCTGTAACACAAGGATAGGGACAGACATTCAAAGAGCCTGAGCCTGAATTGATTCAGTCTTTGCAGGTTAGTCTAATCTGGCTAGGCTAAACCGGTTTGTAACTGTACAGACATCCCATCTGGACTAAAGAAATCCAGGCACATGCCTGCAGCAGCTCAGGCTAAGAGCCAGGGGATGCTCAAGCAGCCTCCCTTCCCTTCCACGGGGCTGAGCTGAGGTGGGGGGTGTGGCCAGGTCTCAGCAGAATGCTCTGATGTCCCCCCCATGCCCAAACAGTCCAGCAGGCATTGGCGACGCATAGGGTGTACACATGGGTGCATGTGCACCCCCTTAGATTGTTGGTACACTCCTTAAGAGAAGCACCCCCACCACCCCAACCTGCCGCTGACACTGCTGTTGTCTGCAGGCAGGCGCTGATTGCTGCTGGCTGCTGCCACTGCTGCCGGCAACATCTGTGGGTGGTCGCTGACTCCTGGTTAGCGCTCACCACCCCTGGCCCCTTTCGCTGCTGAAACTGCCGCATCCACCTGCGGGAGCTCCCCGCTGCCACCACTGTCGCTGGGGAGCACACATCATTCATGCCAGCAGGGCATGTTTATCACCCCTAACTCAGTGTTTATCAACCTATTCAGAAAACAAAGCCTCTCTCCATTATCTCTTCTTAAACAGCTTTTCCAGGAAGGACTTTAAGCTTCTGTTGATTAGCTCCAAAATGCCTGTCTGCCTTTGTTGTCTCCCACAGCATGGATTGTAGCCAGCATGTGCTAGATAATGCTGAGGTGTCTGCGTAAGGCAGAGGGGCAAAGGGAATAATCCCTGCTTAGCAGAGAGAAGCCAGGCAGATGCCTGCAGTCTCTGTTGGAGCTCCAACAAGGGAGCAGAGGGGAAAGGGGAATTCCTATTTAGCAGGGAGTGGGAAAGGAGGTGGGGGGAGAACCTGCAGTCTCTGCTGGAGCTGCAGCCAGGGAGCAGAAAGGAGGAGCCAGCCCTCCCGTGGAGCAGAGCACCCCTGCCCAGCCCAGATATCATGCTGGGATATTGGGGAAGTCTGGTTTATTTTAAACCAGCAAGGGGTCTAGGACAGACATTGAATAAACTGGCTTGAGCCAAATCAGTTAAGTCTGAAACTATATTCAGTGAGGTTTATCTCAAACCGGTTTCAGACATTTTCAAACTGGTTTATCTGCACTGAACATCTGTTCTGTTACAGGTTTAAACCAATTTCTGATCACTTAGGCTGGTTTATGTGTAATGTCTGTCCCTAGCCCAGAATTTCAGTGCATATAAACTGCTTTCAAAATGGCCAAAACCAGTTTACAATCAACCTGGATGGCTGTAGTATCAGATTTAACTGATTTAGGTTAAATCCATTTTTGAACTTCTGCCCCAAATCCCCTCCAGACTCAAGTTAACTCACAGTCCCCCAGCATCCTAGGATGCTTTGCACCTCCCCTGCAAAACCCCTCTTGCTGGGTGGGTGGGTTAGCCTTGGCCCAAGCTGTCTGCCCTGGCCAAGTGCTCCCCAGCTTGTGGCATGGGCCACTGAAGACAAGTGACTGTATTTCCAGAATCAAAAGTAAATATGTGTTCACTTCCTTATTTGTTCCATCTATGCAGCTTAGGCTAACCTGTGAAGACTGAATCGATTCAGCCTTGGGCTTCTTGACCCTCTGTACTTTAGAGGGTAACAAACTCTACTGTGATTTAGGAACTAAAGTTAAGATCTAGGAAATACTTTATAAGAATGCTAGCAAATTTCAGCAGTAGATATCATACTAGATATTTGTTTATACTTTGGAAAGTTCATGCCATGTGATAAATTTGTATAAAGCAGTCTTGCGGTTTTAACTAACATACATGTACAGTTTCTTCGGGTTTCATGATATGTAAGTTATTTATGTTACTTTAATGTTTGTATAGATTTAAAACAATGAAGGCACCTATTGACAGCTATGGGCACCTAAACACAATACATACATTTAAATTTAATTTCAGCAGAATTAAAATCTGTTCCAAAAGGATCTTGCCGGAGGCAAGTATACACCTATAAGAGGCTTTCACAGGAGCCATTTGGAACTGGTGGTTGCATTGTGTAGAGGCTTACATTACATACTGGTGGTCAGTGAGAACTCAGAAAATGAATGAAGCAGCTAATTCCACTAATATGTGTGAGTGATTTCTGAACAACATCGGTATCAAGGGTAAAAAAATCTAAGAAAAGACTCAAAGGCTTCTCTTTGGAATACAGTGCTTAAAAGTTCTACCAGAGATAAAAGTTCTTGGAGACACAGAGGACAGCTGAAGAAGGTTTAAACAGCATTTCCTACTGCAGCTGCAAGAAGGTGACAGGAAAAAGGAAGATGATCTGAAGCTTGTTTTATCTTTGGTAACAGCGATTTCTGAAGCACATGATGTTTTCAGTAGTTTTCAGTAAACTCAGGCACAAGAGGTTAAACGATAGAACCATATTGCGTAAATTTGAAGAGTACTGTACTCCATAAAAATGAACATATGAAAGCAGAGCTTTTTATCAACAGGTATAGCAGGAAGATGAAAACATGCAAGAGTGTATGACTAATCTGTGTTCAAAGAGCCAGGTCTTGCAATTGTGGAGGGTTGAGTCCCTGAACTGAAGACCATAAGGAGCGAAGGTTCGGATCTGGGTCAAAGCACCCAGAGGCAGAAGATCTGGATTTAACCTGTGACAAAACAATTGGAATATGCCAAGTAACAGAAGCTGCTTAGTCCAGACTGAAACTTATGGGTGGTAGAGAATGTCCTGGGACTGTGAATATAATAAAGAACCCACTATATTTGAAAGCAGAGGGTTCTGAAGCAAAAAATAACGAAAAACCTCAGTCGTGGCATCCAGAACAAAGCACGTGCTTTGCTAAACACCACCAGTCAAGATGAAACTAAATGTTAGATAAAGTATACAAGAAATACAATAGATTTTATCACTGTCAGAATGTGTAAATGCCAGTAGAAGGTGCACATCCTGGACAAAAAGGGGTACCCTTAGCTCAAATTCCTTACTGGAACAATGGAAGATGATTGGACTATTGGTTTAAAACAAAACTATTGCTAAGTTGGATGTAGATGCTTAAGTCACTGTGGTACTGGAAATAGTGACATTAGTATCAGAAGAAAGCCACAGGCAACAGAAGTTGAAGGGAGGAAAAATGAAGATTTTCAGTGGTGGTCTTAATCCACTAAAGGAGGATGTATAAACAAAAAACAAGAAATTATAAATGTTGTAATGGCATTGGGAAGCAAAAATAACCATGATTAGGTTAAAAAATTGTCATGGTAGTGGCAAGAGGGTGCATTTACTGTAGGAAACAAATGCTGAATGAGGTGTAGATAATGTTATTTCTTTGCGGATGATAGTGGAGTGGAAGAACCAAGTGTCTGAACGTTCAGTGATCATCCTGGGGAAAAAACCAGTGCAACAGTTTGCAGAAGCATTAAATAAATATGCAATGAGGGCATCTTTCCCACTTCTTATAAAAGAAGAAATTCTGGGAGAGATGGGTGCTGTCAGACATTTTTCTATACTTGATAAATAGTGGAGTTCTGGCAAGCTTTGTTAGGGAAACAATAGAGCTGAGTGTGTGTGCGCGCGCGCACACACACGCACATATTCAACATTATATTTGAGATACAGTTTCCTCAGACTAGTGTTTGAGTGTATTTGGCACCAGAGGGGTTCGTTTCACTGGCAACTACAACAATGCAGGTCACAAAGTAATAAAACAAGCTGCACAGACGAGAATAAAGATGAGGGCATTACCAATATACAAGTTCAGTGGTGTTTGCATTCCAACCATCCCCTTTCTTTAATACTGAGATGGATTTAGCTTGAACATCTTGGCTGACTACAGCTGTGACAGTATGACATGAAAAACTAATGACTAAGGGTTCCTCCATCAGGCCAGTGCCAGGCCACTTTGCCTTTCATATGTTAGAGCCAACACTTTCAATTCCACCTGGTGATCAGTTGGCAGCTGCTGGAAATCCTGAACTAGTACCTGGTCTCCAGGTTTATAATTGGTTTGAAAAGCAATATATCAGCAACATCTAGGTACTGAAAGAATCTTTTCTGCCGCAAGTGGGGAAAATGAGAGAAGTTGTGAGATTATCAGTATCTGGTGGTAACTTTCTAAGCAAAGACCACGCTGCTGCTTGCTTCTAACAAGAAGCAGTGTTCTCTCGGAGAGACATAATTTCTACAGCCATGAATGACCTGGATACAAATCACGGATTGTGAGTGAAATTTTCCATCACCTCTAATATCTTTGGGAGCACTAATCACTAAATCTTTTAAGGAAGAAAAGGTCTTCCTTTCTTCAAACCATTCTCTGTCACTACAGAAATGGGAAGTCATTCTTTATCTAATCATGCTAAAAATTAAAGGTGCTTCTCTACTTCAGTCTGAAAAACTATTACACTATATTTTTAATGGCTTTTATTTCTATACATCTTTTGCTACCTTGGTGTGCAAATTAAACCAACATAGATCATCTTCAATTCAGAGGTTCTATATAAGGAAGCATGTGTGGAAGTTAAGGGTTTATAAATGAATATAAGTTTGTAGAAAGTATAAAATTGGTGTAACGTACAGGCTCAGAAATGCAGAATAAACATTAAGTTACACAAATGTATATGCATCTTCTAGACTTCACGCACACTCAGTCACTCCTGAATTTTCTAAACAGCGTCATTACACAGTGCAGAAAAATACAGTCTGACAATAAAATGAAAGTTCTTAGTCTCAGTTAATTTTCATCAGTTTCAAGTGAAACTTTTTCAACAAAACCTTTTAGGATTGAATTTTCTTTTTTTCAAGCCCAAATTTCATTGGGATTATCAGAACATGCTTCTTTATGGGAAATTTAAAAATAAATACTTATAACAAAAGCAGATTTTGAACACCGGCACAAGAATGATATTTGTTTTCATGTGACTAGTTATTTACTTTATAAAAATGCAGTGGATGAACTCCTAGTCCCATTAGAGCCCACAGGAATTTGCCAGTACTTTCTGGGGGGCTGCGATTTTACTCCAGTACAATTAAACTCATCATGAGTGATATTGCACTGAAACATTCACTGTAAAGAGGCATAAACTATATTCCAAATTTATCATTATCTCTAGTTACTGTAGAGAGCAGATTTTATCATGATTTGGTGGGAAACACTACAGAACATCAGTATAGAACAATTACTGCTTACCGTATCATTTCTTATTTAGGAAAATGATTGATAATATACGGTGGTGTAACAAGCAGAGTTGGCACCCTGAAAGGGGGGTTCCAAGGGTTGGTGGGGAGGTGGGCACACATAGGTACCAAAACCAGTGGGGGAGTCATAGTTGCAAGAGTAGGGGAGAGATTGTGGGATCTGAGAGCAGGCACAGTAGGGCATAGCAAACAGTCTTATCCATGCTGGAATCTCTTGAATCAGTGGTTCCCAAACTCTGACAGATTGCACACCACCAATTCAAAACGATACAACCTTAAGTACCACCAGGAAATTCTTCAGTTCAACCTTAACTGCCACCAGCAAAATTTTGTCATATAAAGTAATTATAATAAACCCCTTAAAGTGTACCACTAACAGGTTGTCTGCATACCACTGGTGGTACCTGTACCACAGATTGGGAACTGCTGTCTTAAACAGTTCCTGGTTGAGCTGCAACAGCAGCCAAGGACTATTCTGAAGATCCTGGCATGAATATGCTGCTGGGCTGCAGACTCTGCAGGGCAGGGGGAGTTGAGGACAATTCCAGCACCCATCCTAAGTTGGTCCCCAGGCAGATGCCCCCCTCACCCACATCTAGTTACACTACTGATAATGTACAGATGGTTTGAAAATTTTAGTGGGAAGCTTCTGCTGGTGTACATGGTGGCTAAATGAACAGATTGTAAGATTTTATTTTTCTATACCCTCACTTCCATAGCTGCTCACAATTCTGCCAGGGATTACCACAATTTGGATCCATTTTGATGCAACTGCTCCAGGCCCTATACTTAGGAGTAAAGCTGTCAGGAATCATGTAAAGCACTGTTGCTGAGGGGAAAAAAATTAAGCAACAGTAGAATTAAGCATTGGAACTATTACAGGGGAAGTAGGAATAATAGAGGCTGAAAGAGAGGTGGTATAGCAGATACCTACTGCTTCTTGAAAGCATCCAGCAATATGGGGGGAAAGGGCATACCATAACAGAGACATACTCCTGTAGGCAGCAGTCAGGAGAATTTAGAGGAGAAGAAGAAAAGAAAGTGCCTTGACTCTTAGAATCTGTAAAAGACAAAGGTTTCTTTCTTAACATTCAGAGCTTCACATTTACAGGATAGCTAGTTAAAGGCTAGGCATCTTCAAACACAATCTACTTATGTTACTTTAGTCTTTCCCATCTGGTATAAATCCCAGGTAGCATTCAGAGGTGTGTTTCCTATCAAATGTAGTCCATGGAGTCAGCTTCTGGGCCCAGCCTCCTTATCTTCTGTGGCTTTAATTCTCTGGTAGTTGCCTAGTACTTGGTCATATAACTAGAATATAGGTCAATACTCCAGAATGGACTTTTGAAAATTACATGTGAATATAAAATAGACTGGAATTAAAGGTTTAAGGAAAGATTATTATGTTACAAACTTGTAGGTGTTGGACCTTTTATAGTGAAATATCAGACTAGCTTAGAGAGAGCTTTTTCATGACTAATGCAGTATACAGTATGCTAAAGGAACAAAATGTGACACCTTTTTAAGTTGCAGTACTGCCATTTCATAAGTAATTTCTTCCCTTCACTTGTCACATAGCAGAACACTACTTCAAAGGGGCAGCATCCCCGTTGAATCTGATAGATTGAATACCGAGTTTAATTCTAGCAGTGAATTGTCTCTTCAAGAAGCATTTCTGGAAAGGTGTCAGGGGGG
>NW_017729029.1:80886076-80888256 GCF_001723915.1 Gavialis gangeticus | reverse complement strand
AGTATGCTAAAGGAACAAAATGTGACACCTTTTTAAGTTGCAGTACTGCCATTTCATAAGTAATTTCTTCCCTTCACTTGTCACATAGCAGAACACTACTTCAAAGGGGCAGCATCCCCGTTGAATCTGATAGATTGAATACCGAGTTTAATTCTAGCAGTGAATTGTCTCTTCAAGAAGCATTTCTGGAAAGGTGTCAGGGGGGAGGGGAAGGAGAGCACCTAGACGATTTTGAAGGAATACTTTGGTTGCTTACCTGCGTTCTTCAGACAAGTATAACCTGTAAATTCTAAATTCTCCAAATAGCAGCAATTCAGCATCTGTCATTTGGTGTGTTGGGTGATTCATTGTATTTAGGTAGGCCTATGTAGGTTAGTACAGTAGTGCCTTCCCTGCAAAAATGCTATGCAAGATAATCACCCAGTAAAAATGGATTTAACTGGGCTGGAAATCTTTGGGTTGTCCAGAGACCTTCAAAAATTAACCTTCAAAAACTAATACGTGATCTGAAAAATTTCCTTGCCATTTTTTTTCAGTTCCCCCCCCCCCGTTTCCCCTGCATTGTAGTAATAGGAAACATGTGAGAAAATAGTGGCCTTTTAGTGAAAAGAACCCAGGAAACCAAGAAGAAAAATAAAGCCAGAAGTTCTTTTTTTGTGGACTTATAATAAACGCAATTCAAAAGTTTCAAAAATTAAAGCAGTTAAGTCTCTGACTCTCCCTTTTAAGCAGCAGCTCATTCTCCTTTTCTCCTGATAGGTTAACAAAAAAAATTCATGAATTGTTTTAAAATGAATCCTCTTTATAAACAAGCAGGCAGCAAGTAGGAAGCTCTCCTACTACTCCCAGCAGCCAGCATAACATCTTTCTCCTACTCCTATTGTATGCCCCAGGCTGATTTCCTGGGAGGCTAATAAGCATTATTCCCCCCCCCTCCATGCTACTCCAATGGTCTTTCTGAATGCTTCTTGTTAACCCTTGTTTTACAGTACAGTTTTCTAGCCTGGCTTCTTCTGCTTTTGTATTCAGATTTCTCTCTGCTTCTTTTATACAGCTTTGAATATTTTCTTTTCACAGCATCTGATGAAGTGAGCTTCAGCCCACAAAAGCTTGTGCTATATCTATCTATCTACTTTGGTTAGTCTGTAGGGTGCAAATCCACCCTGCCTTCTTCCTGAGCTAGGGCACAGCCAATTTACCACCTTTGTCACAGAGTAGGAAATCTACTCAAACATTACATGAAAATTATAGTAGAATTTTAAGCTCGCCCTTGTGTATGCAGAACAGAAGGATTCCCAGGCCTTTGTTGGCTGATTGTGTATGATAATACTTATCCTGTTCTGAAAAATCAGGAGAGAGAGAGTTTTACCCAGGAAATGATAAAATATTTAACTGTACTACCTAATGTTCTAACATACATAGCTTTGCTTTATGCTTTTTAGGATTATTTCCCCACTTTATTTTGAAGTCATAGACAGGAGAATTCAAAAACAGGGCTAAAAAAGGAGATATTTATGCCACCATATACTGACTGAATAGAGGCAAAATTTTTACACTTAAAGTGAATTTAAAAAAAATAATAAGATGTAAATTAAGAAGCTATTTTAACAAGGGGCAAACATGTATAGAATATTCTTTGGCATTTCTTGCTCATTCTTTAAAAAAGTAATAATACAGCTGTTGAGTTTGATAATGAATTAAGGCCAGCCTTTGTTTTTCAGTTTGGAATTCTAGGCTCTCAGGCACCACTATGTTGCCAAGTAATTTGCCAAGTAATTATTTGTAAATGAATGCCTGAGGTTGGACCAGATGTTGTCTCATCAGCTGCAGTACAATTGGTGTATGAGGGGAAGAAAAAAAAATACAGGGTAGAAGATGAAACCTAAATAGTAGTATGTAAAGAAACATACTTAATTGTGCCAACCATTTACTCTATAATAGATGTGTTCCTCTTAATTCATATTATGTAAATCAGCTGACATTTACCATTGTTTATAATAGAATCATAAGGTTGCATATTAGATAGAGATATCTATTGGTTGATTAATCAATAGATAAAATGTTCTGTGTGCCTCATCAGTATTTATATAGTGTCCCTCAACAGTATTTAGAGAAAGCAAGCAATTTATATATGTGTGTGTGTGTGTGTGTATTTTATATATATATATATATATATATAT
>NW_017729029.1:80868359-80885684 GCF_001723915.1 Gavialis gangeticus | reverse complement strand
TCTGTGTCCCTCATCAGTATTCATTGAAAATGGGCAAGGGGAGAAGGTGATTGATGACTAGCAGCCGAAATCCATTTCCCCAAAGTTTCTGAGCTTAAATAAGAGCCATTACTTTCATGTTTTCAATGTGGCTTGACTTAATTCTTGGATTCCCTGGGACAAATGCAGAGGTGATGCAAATAAGCAGTAGTGTAATGTGAGGGTGAGAGGGGCAGCAGTCCCAGGTACTGATTTAGAGTGGGTGCTAGAATGATTCCTGCCTCCTCAGAGTCTTTGCTGCATCTGGAGAAGCCCTGAATTCTCTGGCCATAGGAGCAAAGTTAGAGAATTCCTGCAGTTCCTGGCCATAAGAGCCAGTGCAGGGACAGAGCAGGAATCATTTTGTGTGGTCAGCCCTAGAAGACCAGCTGCCCAGCCATAGAAGCTGTGTGCAGGAACATAACAGGAGCATCAGGGGCCTTTGAGTCCCTGGGGCAGGTAATATCCTCCTATGACCAGGAGGAGCAAGGGTATTCCAGCTCAGCTAGGGCTGAGCAGTGCAGGACTGATGCCACTGTGTCCTGGTACCCAACTCCTACAGCTGGGGTTTCTCTGGCTCATATCCTATGGCCAGAGAGGACATGCCTGCTCCAGATGTGACAAAGTAGTGCTCACCCTCTCCTCATTCTCACCTCACAAAAGTTTTGCTTAGGGAATCAAAATTTATAATTATGCCTCTGAAATTATTTTTTAAAGTGGATTAGTTAAATCATATTACAATGTGCATAGCTATTTTTCTTTAAAATTAAAGTGCCTTAATTCAGTTTATTTTAATTTACTTTGAAACTAAATTCAAATCAATCTAATTAAGACTATTTTGCTATTTGAATGAGTCTACACAGGAGTTTGATGCTATTTAACTAAGCCACAATAAATTCTTACCTTTAGTTATTTTTTTAGTTAATTTTTCTGAGTAGTCTGGCAAGCCTTAACTCTCACGCTTCCCCTACCACTTTTATCATCTCTGATTTTAGCCATCCTGTATTTGTGTAACAAGGAAACATGGAAATATCTGTTTCTATTTTTTGACTCATCAGTTTAACTGAGGAATAGGAAGGAATACAGTCTATCAATTGGGGGGCAGATTTTTCTAGGGTGTAAATCATTTTTACTGAAAAACTGCAAGCTTTTTACTGACAGACAAACTTTTTTACTGATACATGTCATTACTAATATATGACATATGTGACTTTTCTGCCAGCCCATGTGCCGCTGCCAGATCCCAGTATAGGGGCCAAAGTAAAAAAGTAAAAAAAGTTGGTTGTCAGTAAAAAGTTTGCAGTTAAATATATTTTTTTGGGTTAGCAACCCCACTTGACTGCAGTGATGGTTTTATACTGTGCACTGCCAGGGACCCCCTACTCACTCCCATACCCTGATGCTCCCAGGTGCACTCTGCACCATTCTGCCCCGTAACCATTCCAGTTTTACCCACACCAGCCCTGCTACCCTCATCCTGGCACAGACCCCCAAAGAAGCCTACTTGTGAACCACCAGTATTATGGGCAGTCTGAGATGCAACAGTAGCACATGGCTGAGAGAATGCTCCCTATAGGTTGCTGTCCTGCTCAAACACCAGCGATCACTGCTTTTAGTGTTTTTACTGATGGCTAAAGTTTTTATATTAACTTTATTAACAGCCAATTTTAGCCTGTTTCTTTACTGATAGGAAACTTACTGACAGCTGGCAACCCAGCTGTAAAATGGTATAACTGTATCCTGCTTATATGCTAATGTTTTACTTATAAACCTTTCATGGATTAGTATTAATGGATAGATTTTCATATAAATGATATTCATCTGTACATCTAGCCATGTGTTTCTTCCTCTCATTGTAATGAAATAGACAGAAAAATATTTAAGGTATTGAAGTGATATAGAATGACATCTTGGATGCTTATATTTCTGGAATTGTAGCTTTATCATATGCTCAACAGACCTGTCTTTACAGAGTCCAGATTTTTTTCCACACGTTGTTCTCTAGTTTTCTCCCATTGGTTAGACAGATCAGCCAGCATTTATTTTAATTTTTCACTTGTAGCTTCAATATTTGATACTTATGGTTGGGGTTTGGGCTCTCAACTGTCATTAGGACTGTGAAATTTCTACAATGTAAAAAAAAAAATTTTAGTTCCATTGTATAAATCCAGCAATGCAAAAGTTTTCTGAAATAGTCAAAAGTTGAATTTATTTAGATTCAGAATCATCTTCTTTTTTTTTTTAACAGTCTGGAACATTTACTTGGTCTTTACACAGTTTGTTCTGTACAAAAAAGGAAAAAGACAATCTGTCATTGATCAAAGTCTGTTCTGGTTTCCTCAGACTGTCAGCATTGTGGTACTGCAGCACATATGGTGCTTCTAGATGTTAAATGTGCCAACCTCAGTTCTAGATCTGAAGTCAACCACAATCCAGCAACAACTCTAGTTAGACCTCTAGGTCATGCTGTTCTAAACTGTAGAGAATCCATTAAAGTATGTAATGTAGTACTTTTCACAGTGATGGAAATACATCTTATATTGTGAATGCGCATAAGTTAATTAACTGAATCTGATCTAATGAGCATTGAGAAGTGAATAAGAAATCAATGCTGTGCCCACCGTGGCTAGTAATTAATGAAGACTCAAATCATGGCCTAGGCTATAGGCAAAGAAGTCATCATACATTTCTGCCAGTTAACTGCATTGTGGGTGGCAATGCAGTTGAGTTCACAGATTCTCTATATCCTGTCTTCTGTAGTGTGCAGCCCATGAGAGAAGGCAAGCAGATTTGGCTGTGTCCCTTTACAAAATGCTTCATGGTGTGGTTATTCTGGTGTGTCAGAAATAAAATATACTGCATCAGACCTAGACCCGAGAGCAGTGGGGAACCTAGAAGCAAGCTTGCCTCTCTGGAGCCATAACCTCACCCAGGTTAACCTCATGCAGAGTAACCTCACGCAGAGTAATATGTACTTGCTCTTGTCTTAGGCATATCAAAAACTGATCATCTAAGACAGGTTTTGGTAATCCATGGCCTGAAGGGCAGGTCCAACTCAAGGTGCTATTTGAGACAGCCTGCGGACTTGGGGCTTCAGGAACAGGAGACTACAGTGGCAGTTGCTTTCCCATGTCACTGTGAGGAAAAGCCTAGGCACTGGACTTTTCCGCTTGCCACATCAGGGGAAGGTGATGGCAACAGCTGGGTCCTAGCACCCACCTTGCCTCCTGCCTCTGAGCTGAATTGGTTATTCTGGCTTGCAGCCTAAAAAGGTTGCTGACTTCTGATCTAACAGAACACATGAGTATTTTAAATATAATAAGAACAACAACTACTACTATAGAAAAGCTAGAAATGCTTTATATTTGTGCCTGCAGTTCTTTATTTCTGGTGGAATATTGTTTTTGACTGTTTTCATTTCCAAATGTTTAAAATGTTCTATGGATGTTTTCTTTCCTCCGTTACAGTTTATCATGCTGACATATATCTTCATGCTGGCCTGGCTTGGGGTTACAGCTTTCACTTCTCTGCCTGTTTTCATGTACTTCAATCTGTGGACC
The DNA here is from genome assembly GCF_001723915.1 of Gavialis gangeticus. NCBI lineage: Eukaryota > Metazoa > Chordata > Crocodylia > Gavialidae > Gavialis > Gavialis gangeticus. The sequence continues at coordinate 80,882,106 of NW_017729029.1, read as the reverse complement.
ATTTGCCAAAACACCACCTTAGTGGAAGGAGCTAATCTCTGCTTAGACCTTCGTCAATTTGGTAGGTGAATGATGAATATTAAAGACAAATCAAGATTTCAAATTTAGTTTACAGTGCAGCTTTTTTGAAACATCTGCTTGGGATATTTTCCACAAATATCCCAATACTGCTTATATTTTGTCAGAAAAAAACAAGGATAAAGCAAAGAAGTTAGGGAAGAGTTTACACTTTTCATCCCACCTGCTCATGTTCTACTGTTATACTATATTGACATGTGAATGCTTAAGGAGCATCAATTAAAATCAAAGATGTAAAATTTGTATTGCTGCAAAATACATTGAAAGTGGATAAATCATGCAAAATAGCTGAGAGAAATTAGTAGTATGAAGTGAAAATAAAAATCTGGCTGAGCTGATCAGAAAAATATCAAGTTGATGTGTACAAGGAAAACAATCAGAAACATGCAAATTCAAGAGGAGGGGGTGAGATCATGGAGAGGAGCATTATGAAAATACAGACTAACAACATAACAGACAGTATTAGCTAGGAGCTTGCAATGCAGTATAACATAAAAATGCAGTTTTGATCACTGTTGTATTATGCATTGGGGGAAAATTGATAACATCATGATGAAAAGGCCTCAGTGGATCTGCAGCTGGAAAATTACACACATTTCTGGTGATTACCATAAAGCAGGCGACAAACTGGAGGGAAGTTCACTGAACAGAAACATATAGTAAAGGGGCTGAAGAGTTTCAGTTATGTAGAAAAGTTAAGTTTGTAATAAGTAGGCAATCGGTGATGCAGATGCAGGTCTAGTATCTGCAGATGTCAGATCAGAGATGAGAAGCAGAACTTTAAAACAATTGCAGTGTCCTGAAGTATATCTCCTTTTCCTTTGGGAGGAGACAAGGGCATGGCTTGCAATAATAAAGTTTCCACTGCTTACATGAGACACTGCACTCTCTCTGTATAGTCAATTCTAAGCTGCTTTCTCTACCTTTTTTATCTGTCTATTAACTGAACTGAACTAGAGCAGGAAAAAGAGCTCTTTCCAAAATACAGGCTTGTGTCCTGGTCTGGAAGAAATGGGCTTGAGATTTAGCAGGATCTTTTTGGTATTTGTGGGCCTTATAGCATCTATATCTAAATAGAGCTGGGCAAAATCATTTATTCATCAAAATTTGGTGTAAAAACTTGTGAATTTGAGCCAACTTTGCCAAACTGATTAGCAAAACACATTGAAAATACCAAAATATAAAGTTTTCTAAAACAAACTGTTCCAACTTTTCCGAAATACTTAGGTTTTGGCACTGCTAATAAAAGCCAATGAAATGGAAGACAATAGAAGAGGTGCTGCTGCCCAGCTTTTACCAAGTAGCTAGAACATTCCTCCTGGATGTGGAAGTCTTGGGTTCAGTGCTTTCTGCAGGGGTTTGAATCCACATAAATTACCGCATAGAAGAGCACCTAACTACCAGGCTAGGTGGGCTTCTGCGCTTGAGTCTCTTTTCAGTTCTCCAGTTGGAACTCTTAGACATTGTGACTGCACCTACATGTCGCTGAACAGTGATGTTGCTATGGTGCCATGCTTTACTACTTGCTTTTGGAAGTAGTAAAGCACAGCACAATAACTTCTTGTACTGCACCATGTGTGCTGCACATGGTTAGATTTTGCTGCTATGTCACCATAGTGGCACACTACACTGGGGGAGCATGCCACTAAGGTGATGTAGTTGCCAATCACCTGTAGACTCATGTGATTGCTACATCAGAGTAATGAGCCATATGGCGACGTAGCGTGTCACTATGTTGCTGTAGGGCAATGTATAGATGTGCCCTGTGTGTACCTAATGAGGCACATAATGCCTCTTTGTTCTGATAGTTGGAGCATTCACCTGGGAATAATGGACACAGACAGATGTTCAGCTCCCCACTAACTGAGAACACTTGGCAAGAATTGTTCTGAATTGCAAGGATCCCCCAAACCAAACAGAAGTTCACTCTTGGTTCAAGGGGGTATGGGAATTTAGCTGCTGGCTGGAAGCCTGCAGCTGGTTTCCCTTAGCAAGGGCCCCTCTTCTCTCCCAGACTGTCCCTGTTTCAGAAGGGCAAATGGTGCAGAGGGAGCTTATTTTAGGGGATCCCCAGCCAGCACTGGAGCGGTGGGGTGGGTGAATTGGAACCCTTTCCCCCACCTCAGCTGGGAGGGGCTCCAATACACCCATTCCACCCTCCAGTGGGGGCTGAAAAAACCCCAGACCAAATTCCCTCCTCTCCCTTTCTCTTCTCCCTTTCTGGAAACAGCTCAAGGCTGGGAGGCAGTGCAGACGGAAGTTATAGAAGATGCTTTATTTTGAAACAGCTTCTTCATCTGACCCCTCATACAGTTAGGGTTCAGATTTACACCTGACTGGCCCTTTTGGAAGCAGTCTGCTGCTGTGCACTTGTGTTGGTCATGGCAATAAACTGCTTTCTGTGACCAGATTGGGCAAGAACTGTAACTTTTGTCTGTGCCCTAGGAGACCCAGTTTCAGTCTGTTCTCTGCCTGATTCAGAGATGGGATTTGCAGGCAGGTCTTTCAGAACCATTGCCTTTCTGGTTCAGTGAATATTTAAGTTCAAAGTCCATGCAAATTGGAACATTCTTAAGAGCAAGGAATCTCAAAAATCTTCTTGTCTGGTAGTTAGTTTACACCTACCTGAGAGGTAGGTAACAATGGTTCAGGTGCTGTCATGCAGAATAACCTAGGTGTCCTATAGCCTAGGTGAATACGCAAACCTTTTGGATATTGGGTAAGAAAAAGAAGCAGCATCTCCTTTTCTGGAAGTTTAGTTAATCTGGTCTTTCATTTCCTTGTTTTTTTCTTGTTGTCATTTAACAATTGATGGAAATAAATCATTTTAGTTCATGTTGAACCACACATTTCTATCAGAATATTTTTTTTTCTGGTTCTTTGGGTTGATCCGCATAATTTTTCACCAACTGGCAGCTAATCCAAAAAGCCAGTTATTTTCACAGGTCTAGTAAAAAAAATGTATTTCGAAATACTTTCTGTGGTTTTTATTTAGTTAAGGTTGTATCTATAGTTTATTATAGGGAGAGACAGAAAGGGAATGCATATTCTATTTTATTTACTGTTTCCAGCTACATGGACCCCACTGATTCTCTAGTAAAAACAACAGCATTATTATTTTCCAAAGTAATCTGTGTAGCAGTTTTCATCAGGCTAGTCTATGATTTAATATCTGATTATGTGCAAGAGTGAACAATACAGAAACTTCTTCCCCTTACTAACAGCAGTTGCTTTCATTATCACCAGATGATTAAGCATACTTCTGGGTAATATACATTTATAGCTTCTAAAAGAAGCTTTGCACAAGACAAACAAATTTGGATTGTGACCTTAGCACATTTGTTAGCACAGGGATAAAGAATATTTATGTGTTCCAAAAAGCCAAGTGAACACCCTGGTTACAAATTATATTCTAATATTGAAATATTGAATTTGGAATTTATTATATTTTTTAAATGGCTTGAGGACTGATTGTCTGTGTTGCTTCCATTTAAACTGCCACCAAATGGATAATATGTTAGCCTTGTGGCAACAAAAACAGGCAGTTTGAAGGTATGCCAGATTGGTTTTATTGTTATGTAAATATTCTGATGATATTCAAGAATTTAGATTCCACAGCTACCCAACTTGTATCAAAAGGCTATCAAATATTCAATACATTTAGCATTCAGAGTATTTAATCTGTTTCAGGAATTGTAACTATTGGAGAGGAAAAGAAGATTTGCACTATGTCTGAAAATTTCTTGAGGATGTGTGAATCTACTGAGGTGAGTAAATGTGATAAGGTTTCTGTCAAATCTATAACATGCTGCATTAAGAAGCAACTGGCACATATGTTTTCCTATGACATTTAACTCTTTAAGGTTAAGCACACTGATAGATTGGAGGCACAAAGGAGAAATGTAGTCATGATTCCTTTTCCTAGAAAACAAAATCAGTCTGCACTTTTTTTTTTGGTCATTACTTTAGTAATTACATTTTGATTTAGGGGTATTATACAAAGGATTCCATTGGACTTTCTTATTTTTTTAAATTTGAGATTATATTGACGGCTAATGCACAAACTTTGTGGTTAGAAGAAAATCAGTAGAATCAATAATATTACTATTTCTCGAAGAGTACAAGGAAATTGCAGAGATGGTTGTGAGGGAATAGCAGTGTTTTTAAACTCACTGGGCAAGATTGTAATATGGTTGAAGAGAACAGCCTATAGTAGTTTTGAAGTAGTTATGCCATCTGTCATGGCTTGTTTCTTTATTTAAAAAGCCATATACTGCAGTCTGAGTGATTTTTTGTTTTTAAATGTTAGGTCAAGGAAAACAATTAGATGCAACAAAATAAATTCTCCACGTGTGATCACAGTGGGTATAATCCTGTTCCCCACTGAAGTCAGCGAGAGTTTTGCCATTGGATTCTTTGTGGCTGTGATTAAACCTTGGGTATAAGTGCTCTTAGTTACTGGTTGTTACAAACTATAAAAACTGTCTGCAGTTGGAAAGAATTACTAAAAATTGGTAGATGATATAAACTGAAAATAAACGCAGCATCATTTCATACCTACATACAGCATGCCCTCTTGTGACAGAGGTGAAACTGGTGGAAAATATTGAATCATTAATGTCTGCAGAATGATGGCACCAGGAAAGTAGTCATTTGTGGTGGGATTCCGAGGGAGGCACCTTAGATGAAACATGACATAGGCAGAAATTATGCATCTGCACCCAATAATCCAGGAAACAAGCAATCTAGTGGCTGTAAAGCCCATTAGGCCCACAAATTTATTTGGCACCTATGATTTGGAGCTGTTAAGTTCTCAAGGCACACAAACTTAAGCTTCAGTACATGCAAAGAAGCATGTTGTTTGGAGCAGCTGGGTACCTTGTTCCCATTTAAACTGTGTTGCAACCCAGATCTGAAGTGCAACACTGCCTGAATTAACCTTAAATTGTCAGAGGCACCCAGTCCAGCAGGGACACTCAGAACGTGCTTATAGAAGAACAGCAGCACATGGAATGTAGCCAAAAGCAAAGCCAAGTGGGACACACAAGCTTTCCACAGCCAGAGGGGATTCAAATCTGCCTCCCCCTCTTCACCACCCCTTCTCTTCCCTGCCCCAGCTGATTGCTCTGCCCACCAGGCTATTGATTAGTCTGAGCTGTGTAATTCTCCAACTCTCTGGCTCAGCCTGGGACAGTCATTAGCTAAGAAAGCAAGAGCCATATAGTGCCAGGAGGGAAGCAAGTGAGAAGGAGCCTGACTATGTACCCTAGAGGCAAAGTCACTCAGCTGGGGAGACCGGGGTTGCAGAGTTACTTCTAAGACAGCTCATGCATTTTACCTTAGTCATTAGATAAAAACTCAAGGGATCCTGTGAGCAGACTTCTTTCCAAGTGAGTGTCCTAACCAGTAGCTTGTTTGCATTTCTGTGGCTTACGAGCTTTGCATTCTTGGCCACACTATAGACCAACTTCATAAGGAGTGGAGGATTAGACCATTCACCCAGACTATTATCTGGTGGTTAGGGAAATCTTCTGGGTGGAGAGAGAATGTGAGTTTGAATCCTCTCAACCTGAGGAGAGCCTTGGACCAGTTTTGCCTCGGCTGTTATAAAAAAAAGTTGGGGGGGAGGGAGGAACCCTTATCCCTTCTCAAATAAACAACTGCCCTCAGAAGAGGGCTCCAGACTCTGGATCACAAGAGGATGAAGTCTCCAGACAATGGTGAGATTGTTCAATATATGTTGCTCTGTTCAGCACTGACTGGCTTTAGGCAGCCTGGCATGTGGCATGTTGTGAATCACCATTCATAGGCACCTGTTTCTTCCCGTTGCATACAGAATATAGGCACCTAAATTTACTTCCCTGAAACACACTACTGAGGTTAGGCACCTGATTTTCAAGTGTGGCAGCACCCAAGAGAGAAATGTCTAATGTGCTTTTCTGGGTCTGCAATTTTTTGTTTAGTTTCTGTGGAAAGCACTTTCCATGACACTTGCTTTCTTTGTGCCCTTTTGCAGCTAAATATGACATTCCATTTGTTCATTGTGGCACTTGCTGGAGCTGGAGCAGCAGTCATTGCTATGGTAAGCTATAGATCCTCCTGCCCTCATCCTCCAGACCTGTGCTCCATCACTTCCCCTGACACATTCTGTTAGTATATTATTGTGAGAAGTACTCTCAGTAGCCAAAAATATCATTCAGGTACTACCCAGAGAGATAAAGTATGTGAAGTTTCAGGGATATTGTCAATGTGATTTTGTAAATTTATGTTTTTAATTATTTTTTTAAAATATTTTAAAGCACAGTATTATTATGAAGAGTCTTCAAACAGCACATCCAGATTGTGTTTTAAATACCAAGATTCGTTTAAGAGCATGGAAAGAGATTTTTCAGTTCCTGTACAGTATTTAGAAGGTTCTTCTGGGAAAGCCGCAAAGCAACTCCACCTCTCTCTTTCTCATGCCCTCCTGTATATGCATGTGCCTGCCTCCTGTCCTTTCAATTTCATTTTCATCTAAGCTGCTGCTTTTAGTGGCAAAAATCCTTTTGCGGATACTGAGGACCAGCATTCCCATGGGCAGTGACATACTAGCATTTCTGCAATGGGCATCACTTTGAACATGGTGAAATTTTGTCAAGAATTAACAAGTCAGCTTTCCAGATGTTAATGAGTGATATTTGTCAGTGAAGTTTGTAGTCTGAGCTACATATTTACATGCTGTGTCCCTTTCCCTTATTCTTTTTCTGTCTTGCCTAAGAGCTCAAGTGTTGTATAAGAGTGCTGGTGTTGGGACTGTCCACCACCCTGTTTGTATAGGTTCTAGCACAATAGGGACCATGCTTGAAGGGAGGAAATATAACTAGGTGCTGCTGCTGTAACTAGAACTGCTATCATATTTACTCTCATACCACATGCATATTCCCCTCCTCCCTCCCGGCCACCCCAATCAGCTGTCCAAAATTTTAGTACACATTTTCTTTGCTGGAATAGAAGCACGGAAATGCTGTGTTGCAAAATGGCAGCCAGCTTCTGTCTCAGTAAACAAGCAGGGAGGGGGAGAATCCAGTGTTAACCCTTTCATAGCTTGCTCCCAGCTTGCCAGTTGAGAGAAGCTAACAGCCATTTTGCAACAGCCTCTCCATGAAAATGCCAGCTCTAGGGCATGATTCTGGAAAAAGTCTTTTTCCTCCATTCTGACCTCTAAAAACAAAGTGTGTGTCTTTTCTGAGGTCATGTGGTATGAGAAAAATACAGGTATTATAATTATTGTTGTTGTCATATGTTTTGGTGATTTATTTTTCATCCATGAAAATTGTATTTCATTTACACAGATCGACAACAAATCTAGTTATATAATGAAAATGATTTTTTAACTTGAACCCTAGAACCATTGAGTGTCTTGTCTCAGTCCACTGTTTTGGTGCTTGCCCTGAGCATGCAGTCATGCTGTAAAAGAAAGATGCATAGTGTAGTAAACTCAGCTAGTTGGTCTTAAGCAGCATTTGTGCCTCAGTTTCTATATCAGCACAATGCTTCATTTAGCTTTCTCTGCTACCTCAGCAGGATGTCATGAAGTTTAATTAATTTTTAAAATCTGATATTTAAGTGCTTCAAGATAAAAAGTGCTGCATAAGCAGAATGATTCCATACTTTGCTTTATGTTAATGCATTTCATTAATTACTTAACTCTTCCAAAAGCAGACTTTTTTCTGCATAAAGAGCAACAGTAGTCAGAATATCACATTACAGGAAAAATGGTTCCTTACTGCATCACTGTTTCAGTTGCTTTACTAGTGATGTTCGATTTTCAGAAGGGTTATTGGTTTAGACGAGTATTTAAAAGTTAAAGTAACTATAAATATGAAGAATAGCAGTTAGCACTTGTATATCATTTTACATTTTCAAAGCACTGTATAAAAGGTACCTGATAAAGCCTTACAACAGTCCTGTGAAGTAGGTATGTTATTTTATCCCTCTTTTAACATAAATTCACTTCTCCAAGGCTATATGGTAATAGAGAAGGACTGGAAATCAAGAGTTTTTTAATCTAAGGCTTTAAACTCAGTTCCTTAGAGGCAATGCTGTTTTATCCAACATATCATTCATGCCCCATTTTCAGTATTCAGTCAGACTTCCTTATTTGCATAAATGAGCGTTTTCTTCCCAGTCTTTAATTGCTCCACAAATTCTGGTGGCAAGATCTTTACTAGGTACTGTCTTACATTCTGCCCCATGGCTTATATTTCCTATAAAAGGGGACATTACGTTCTGCCCCATGGCTTATATTTCCTATAAAAGGGGACATGTGCCAGATGGAAGTGATGTAATCTGAATTTAAAAGAGGACACAGAGTAGCTCCAGACTTAAGAGGCAGTATCAGTCCAGCAGAAAGAGTGCTGGATCCCACTGTTGTAGAATAGTCCCAAGAGCAGCTATGGATTTCTTTTAATTCCAGAAATGTATTTCAATATAAAGTGGACTTCAGGTTATGGAGGGGAAACACTTTTTCAGTACAAATTTTATATTGCCTAGCCGGTTCAAGCTCTGTGAGACTCCCTCTGTGCTGATGCACCAGTTATGATTCGGTCACATAAAATTTCAGCATGAATACTTCTGAATTTCTGTATAAAAGCTTTTCTGAGTAAGACAGCTGAGGAAGGTTGTCTCTTAATTGGTAGTAGCCCCTTTAGCCCTCCCAAAATCTTAAACTTTGCCCACTTTCAGTGCCTTTCAATGCCTAAAAGAGACTTCGGTCATAGCGCGTTATACAGATTCTAATGGGATGTGCATTCCTCTCTCTTTCTTGTGTGGCATAATCATCAGTGAAATACTGAAGTGCATTTATGCTCATAATGATATAATTAGGCTTCAGTGCCAACATCTAATTGAAATGCATCAGGATGGCTCATGCTTCTCTCAGAGATGGTTTCATACTATAAATAGATTGAAGCCAATGTAAGTACCTCAATGTACACTGAGCCCACATTTTGAGGATTTTGTTCATAAGAGCTAGAGATTTAGGTGTCTTTAAAAACAAAACAAAAACATGAAAGCTTAGATTTTGAATTGCAAAGTAGCAGCCATCAGGAACAAGGACCTGTTCAGTGAGCTGCTGCAGAGCAGCCCTACTAGAACCAATAGTGACAGCATATTCTCAGGGAAGATTTGATGCTGCTTGGGGAAGAAATCTGATTAATTAATGGTCTCCTTTCACCAGCTTGCCAATGCAGCGGTATGGACACTGAAATAAATTAGTGGCAAGAGCACTCTGATTAACTGAAGAAAGCTTAAATATATTCAACTGTAGAAGCTCCTCTTGTTTGTCATGTTCCTTTATTTCTCTTCAGTTTATGAATTAGACTAGGTTTTTCATATGGCTTGTTGTCACTTTTTGCAGCACAGTTTTATTTTCCTTGGGTCAAACTTGTCTCCACAGGAAACAACATAATTGCAAAGCAAACAAATACATAAGCAAAAAAGGATTAAGTCACACCATGCAATCCTTTCCCAGACCCTGAGAAGGCAATTCAAACTCTGTGAAGCCTCCTCAGCAGCCCTCACTCTCACTCTGGTTCTCCCTCTCTCTTGCCTCTCACTGAGAGCTTTTAACTTTCTATGGGTGATCCAGTCATCCCCATCAGTTGGCCTAGTCCTCCTCAGCAGGCAGGCAGGCAGTTGCCTTTCAACTGTCTGCAGCTGGGCTGCAGCCCCTGAGCCATATACCCTGCAACAGGCTATTCAGAGGACATAACCGTATTTGCTTTTGGCCTGAAATTTGTCATTTTCTGATTGTAAATTATAATACCACAAGAGAGGAGTAGTTTTTGAATCTGGCATGGGACAAAGAAAATAAGAGAAAGGCATTGTTTCTCACAGGAACTTTAATTTTTAATGTGGAATGATGAGAGTATTAAAGCTATCTAGATATTTCTGCAAGGATGAATAAGAGATTTCCAGTCTGGCTTGGTCCAGATCTAAAAAAAAAAAGAAATAAGAAGTTCATGTTCAGTGGTACAAGAGACTGCTGGTAGCAGCCATAATAGATTGCCAGTGCTGTACATCCATTAGGGTTAAGGACAGCTGATGTTGACCACAGTGCTGCCCAGCCCATAGTGCTGGTTTATAGTAGTATGCAGGCAGGGGGTGATTTTGGCCCTATTCTACAAACACTTGCTTCTGCACTGGTCTGAGCTACTTTGTGTTTTCATTCTAAGGCCTCTTACTTCTCTGGCAGTCCTGCTTTGGCTAAGGTGTCCATTTGGATGTAGTTTGGTTTCCATTCCCGTGTTTTGCATATATTAAGTTGTTTTGGGTTTTTGTGATTCACTGCATTTTATCACAAGCCATTACTTATCTAGGATTTTGTGCCTGGAATTTACAACTGTCCATGGAGAGGTATACTAACTGCATTGTATCAGTTATGGATTATAGCATTTGTGGACCACTGTTGCATGGAAGTACTCTGATACCACATGATAAGATTACCAAGGCTAAGTTTACAGGGTAAAATCCAGGAGGCAGACAGGCACATATAGTTTCATCTGAGGCCACCAGGTTTACATTATGTATCTGAGCAGAGTTTGGTTTGTAACGTGGAAGGCATCATGCTCCTCATGTGCCTTGAAGTGACACCAAGTGTTAAATGTGTCACGAAAGTATACTACAATGTATTTTGCTTTTTTGTAACATGGTTTCTCATGGTAGCCTCAGTGACTGTGGGTAACATTCTAAGTACTAGGAAACTAAGCTAACTTCCAGTTTTTGCAAGAAACTGGGAGCCACTTATGTGAATGGATGCAGTTCTCTGAAATAAATAAGAATTTTTTTAAAGTATTTTATTTTCATCAGAGCAACGTTTCCTGGTTTGGGAGGGGGAGAATAGCTAGAGGAGAGTTTGAAGCAGGAGCCCTGATGAAGTCCAGTGCCTCCCCACACAAGAGAGGTTGACATATGGTCTACCTCGTATTGCATGGCAGACAACTTATTTTCACCACTGAGATTCCTTGAAACTTTTGGTTCTGCTGTTGGCACCTTGTTAACTACCTTTTTGAGAAATTTTTCTCTTGCTGTCAAAATTGACCAAGGCAAGATGGGTTTTTTTTCCCTTTACTTGCAGTGCCCAGAAATTCAGTGGTCAAAAGGGTGGGTAAGATCCAAATTGTCAGTACTTGGCAGATATACAGTACCTTCTTTGGTAGGGGGTTGTTCCCATAATAAAGGAGAGTTAGGAGTGGATTTTAGGGGAAGGCATCTGCTAAAACAGACCAGGCTCTTAATGTCCTATACACCACGAAGAAAACTGACTTTTCTCTGACTTCTAACCCCTGCATGTGGAGAGGGTGGGGGGTTCCCAGAAATGGTCTGTGAGACCAGGTGTGGTGGACTGACTACAATCATCCTGCAAGAAGGAGCAAAGTTCTGTCCTCTACATGTAGAGAGCTATGTGCTACATGGTTCTCATATGAGTTGTTAATAAAATGCAGGCTTGTTAAAACACATCCCTTGTGTCTTGCTTTCCTGCATATTCAGGACAACGACAGTTCGCACTAATGAACTGAGGCTTTATAACAGGATAATATTCAAACAGTATTACCTTTCAAAACTGAAACGTACTGTACAATTAAAAGAGTTAGGGTAAAGTGCTAAAGTGTAGCTAGGTGAGAGGGTAAAAAAACTATACCTGTCTTTTTATTGTCTTCAAATCTATGGTCAGTTTTTCTCATATAATTATTTTCTCCTACATAATAAATCCTTTTGGGGGGGTTTTTCTCTCTCTACTGACTGCCTGTGGAAAAAATGATTTCTAGGAAAGTGACATTTCAGCCTAGCCCATTCTTTGGAAAGAGGGATCTAAAATTTCTTTCACAACCCAAAGGGAAGGCCAGTTGGAGCTAGCATAAATTCCTCTTGCTGCAGCTGTGAGGTCCAGTAAAAGGGCAAAGGAGCTGAGCCTTGTGAGGATAAGGAGTTCTCCTAGGTCAAACCTCAGTCTGTTTCTTAGGACAAGCAGTGGGACAGTGGGGAAAACATGGGGATCTGGGGGTGCCCTATGGACAGGTTTATAACAGTAAAGCCAGTTATTTTTTTAAGAACACATATAGCTTTGGCCTTTTTTTTTGGTCTATTGTATTATAACACGCTCTTAGATATATAAGATATCTGCAAGAACTAAATTACTTCTTCAGTACAAATATTTAATTTCCCTTTTAATACACTTCCTGAAAAAGGACATGAGGATTTTTTAGGGATTTTTGTTTTGATTTGCTTTATTTTTTGTAGGTGCTGTTTTTGGCTTGATCACACAATTGTCAATCTTATACAAAAAAAAAGATTTGTTTCATATGACTAAATGCATCCATCTCCAAGCTGCTTCTAATCATTTTATCTCCTACAATAACATTTAGGAGAATAGGGCAAGAAAATACTTTAAAATGGACATAAACACATCTGAAATAAATTTAACAGTCATTTGACCCTAGGACATTTTTTCTTCCAGGCTTCTAGAATGTTAGGTGTAGATTTAGAGCTTTGTATTAATGATAAAGTTCCTAATGATTATATATAAAATATGTTTATTAAAAATTACTGCACATGGATCTACTATTAAGTGATGGCTTTCAAAAATAATATGCCTTGATACATTATTCTATTTAGAAGAAAACTGTGTTAACTGTGAATTCTCTTTCTTGGGTTGCAGCACAGTCACAAATGGATTCCTCATGCTCTAGAAAGATTTGGTACCTACTCTCAGGGAATATGCACATGAAGCATTTACTTAGGGTGCCTACATCACCCTGAACTTTAACTGATGTTTCTTAGAATTTTTCAGTCAGGGAGTGAGTAAATAAGGAGAACTTTCCCAGAAAATAACCCAAAATATTAGTTTTGTTGAAAAAATATTGTGTCATACTAGAAACAAAGAGTATTAACAGGTTCCACTATAAATATAAGCACAAGTATATGTTTCTCTCAACTCCAAGCAGTAATGATTAGGTAGGTAAGAATCCCAAAACAGGATATGAAGCAGAATTGTTATATATGCAATTCCCTTTCTTCCTTACAGAGGAAGTGTTTATGGGTTGTATTAAAAAAAGGAAAAATATAGGAGCTGGTCTAATGTCAACAAGGAAAAATATATTTTCTTGTTCTTTTTTTTCAAATATGATACTAGGTGAATATAGTAGCATTGTAAAAAAAACAGCCTCATGTTATTTTGCCATCTAAAGTCTATCAGATATATATAAGAGGTTAACAAAACAAAGCAAATCAGGTTTTTAGGTGGCCAAAATAATTTGGTCTCCCTCATTTTTTACTTTAGGGCATTTGTAGATAACACACAGTTTTAATTCTCCCTAAATTGAAGCAGCATTTTTTTAAAAATACTGTTTCAATTTAGGATGAAGTAAACCCCCATGTTGTGTACACCCATGTCACAGCCCGATCCTTACCTGCCTCTCCAGCAATGGGGAGGAGAGAGCGAGCTCCTGGTGGACAAAGCAGTCCCTGAGCTGTGGTGGGGGCTGTTGCTTTCTTCTGCAGCAGTAGCCTCCCTCCCCCAGGTGGCACCTGCTCTCAGGCACCCGGCTTGAGCAGTCCTGAGGGGTACCACAGCCACAGAGGGAAGCACAGGGGCCCCCACACAGGCAGGCAGACTCCGGGGGGGGGGGGG
>NW_017729029.1:80857455-80868267 GCF_001723915.1 Gavialis gangeticus | reverse complement strand
TCGTTCTGTGGAGCCTGCTTTCCCAGGCTGCTGCCAGGTTGCCTCCACAGTCTGCCTACACATCCCCTGAACTGCACGGAGCCTGATGCTTCACTCTGTGGCTGTAGGGTAGAAAACTAAAACTCCTCAGGGGTGTTTTACAAATGAAACATGGACATGGATGGACTTTGTAATAGTTTCAGTCTACTCCACATAGATACCAGAAGAACTTTTAATATCAAACATGTGGAGAAAGCCCTCATAGCGTAGAGGTGAGGGCAGGAGAAGAATGTTGGCAGAATAATCTCATTAATAAAGAATTTTATCACTACCTTGAAAAGAAATATTGATTCAGTTTAAATCACCACCTTATTTTTTGCATAAGTTGGCATATTATGGACCAATCATTGGTAGGGACCTGCCAAATTTGTGGCACCCCCTTTAATCTTGCAAGTTTCCCTGTGCCCCCCTCTCCCTGCAAATTGGTGGAGGGCCCCACAACTCACTCCTGATTGGCAGAGGGGCAAAATCCATGGTTTTAAATATGGTGCTGTTTTTGCCTCCCATATAGTCAGCAGCAAGCAGCAGGGCCACTGGGGCCCCTCAGCCAATCAGAAATGGGGGGACAGGTGCACAGGGAAGCCTGCAAGATTAAAGGAGCTGCTGAGCAGCCTACTTCTGCCATGAATTTGGTAGGTCCCAAGTCACTGGGGCTAGGGACAGAAGTTACACAAACTGGTTTAAGTGATGGCCAAAACTGGTTTAAGATAACCTGGTTGAATGTAGTATTAGACTTAAATGATTTGGGTCAAACCGGTTTGTGGAACTTCTGTCCCAGACCCCTTCCTGGTTTAAGTTAAATCACAGTCCCCCGGCATACAAGCATGCTTTTCAGCCCTGAGCTGGGCTGTGCTCCCTGCTCCAAACAGCAGGCTGGCCCCTGCCTCTGCTCTCTAGCCAGAGCAGAGGCAGGGGCATAGCCAGATGCCAGCCCAACATGGCGCCCTAAGGTGAAGGGGGCAGGGAGGGGTTCCCCCCCACATCCTCATGCCCAGGGGACCACAGCCAGGGGCTGCCTGGCCAGGGGAGAGCAGCCCCACTCAGGGTCTTTCCCCCCTAACTGGTCTGTGTGGTGCTGTCTCAGTTTGGCTTGGCTCAGCCTGGGTGTAGGAAACCAGGAGCAAACTGGGCTGGGCTGTGGGGACAGAGCCCTTCCTAGCCAGCTGAGGCTCTGTGACAGCCCAATCCAGTATGCATGGGTGGCAGTTGGCCAGGCAGTGGCACAGAGGCAACATCATTGCAGCTGTGGGCAGGTACCTTGGCAGCTAGACTGGCCATGCAAAATGTGTGTGTGGCTGCCTGAGCTGGCTTGGAGGTGGTGGCAGGCCTGGAGCCTGGCAGTCACCTGCTATGGGGGCTCATGTGCCTGCAACCCCTGCACATTGCTTGCTTGTTGCAGGCTCCATGCAGGTGGTGTGGAAGTTGTGGGCACACAATCCCCTGTGGCAGGCATCTGCCAGGCTCCGGGCCCACTGGCACCCCTGTGCCCACCAGCAGGGCCCTTCCCAGCTGGCTGTGGCTCTGTGACATTCCATCCCATGCTAGGCACAGGGAGCAATGAGAAATCTCATTGCACAGCTCCTGCAGCCCAAGCCCAAGCCTCAGCCAGCTGGGAAGTGCCCCACCCCTGTGGCCCAGCCTGGGCCGGCTTTTCCATGCCCACCCTCAGCAGTGCCTGCGGACAAGGCCAGCCTGATTCAGTCCCTCAACGCCCACCCCAGCCTCTGGCTGGGATCTGCCCATGCTCCTGCTGCTGTTGCAGTGGGGGGTGGAGCTCTGTGCGATGCTGCCTCAGCACCCAGGCCCCAAACTGTCACAGAGGGCTCTCCCCCTTCTCTTCCTTCCTCATCTTGGGCAGGGTGGAGACTCTGTGTGATGATGCTTCAGGCTGGAATCAAGGCTGGAGGAACACAGTGCTAGGGCACAGCGGGGAAACTGGCCGCTGTGGGGTAGTGGAGGGGGAGAAGCTGTGTTCCCAGGTTCCCACACCCGGGCTGGGCTGGGCTGGGTTGTCAGGGAGCCACCGTGGCAGGCAGGGCTCTCCCCTCCTCCCCTGCCATGGCATAAGCGGGGAGGGTCTGACCATGCCCCTGCTCGTGCTGCTTGGTGCCAGGGGCCAGGGTCTGGCCACATTCCCTCCCCTATCCAAAAAGCCTGGCAAGGACTATTTTCCTCCTCCCTCTCCAGGTACACCTGGGCTGGGGTCCCTGCAGGCTGGGGTAAGGGTTTAAACCTCTCCCAATCATAATTAGGCGTGCCAGGACCTGGCCATGCCCTCCCCCTCTGCACAGCTTCCCTTGGCCACTGCTGAAGGGAAGGGAGGGCTTGCTCTAGTGCCCCCCAACTTCTGGCCTGAGTCACTGCAGGCATGTGCCTGCATTTCCAGAATCAAAAGTGAATGTCTGTCCACTTGCAAATTGGTTCAATCTACGCAGGTTAGACTAACCTGCAAAGATTGGATCAGTTCAGGCTCAGGTCTTTTGAATGTCTGTACTTAGCCTGGCTGTTCAAAATTATTCTTAATTCTGTTAGTGATAGTTACTATTATCAAGAATAGAAGTCTCTTCCTTTTAATACACTTCCTCTTAAAAGGAACTTTCATTGACTTTGCAGAAGAATGACATAGTGACTTTGTAATGGTGGTGTAGGGCTCTTGGGTATTCAATTCCCTTTTTAACCTGCAAGAAGAGACGCTGATCTACTTTAATGATAAAGAAAGAAAGCTAGTCTTAGTCTTCTGATTGGTTTCATACTGGTGAAGAAAGGTCATCAAAGATTTTTGCATGGACCATATGGGCCTTTTACATGTTTATCTTTTCCAATTACCATTATTTTTGATAGGTGCCTTTCTAGAGACTCAGAGAATTTGAAACTGTTTTTCAGATGTTTCATAGGTATTGGGTCTGATAGGACCCATTCTGTCAAGGATAACTTTCCTGTACTGAGGTGGAGTAACAAGTCCTTGGTCCTACTTTGGTCCCTAGTGGGCCTCTAGATTATTTTCTGTCATCTGCAGTATAGTTGCAAGTCATAATTGCCAGGGATTTATTAGAGTAATTATGATAGCAGCTCATTGTCTCTACAGGTTTTTATTTTATTATTAGAGATGCATGGTGGTTTATTCAGTTCAGCTTACTCTTATTCAGTTGAATGACAAAGAGATCCACCCTCAGTAATGTCCACTGATCCACAACTCTCTGATCAAAGATCATTCACGATCACCTGATTGACTATTCTGATTGTGAGCATGTCCCCTTTGATTTGTTTCCAGCCAATGAATCCCAGCTTATAGTAAAACTTATTTTTATTAGTTTTTGAGTACATTTTGTTCTACTGAATTTCATCCTAGTTCTGTTACTCCAGACATCAAAGGTATTCAGTTCCAAATAATCTCCCAATTCACTTCTGTACTTTGATGCAGACAACAGTAAAAGATATTTAAACATTAGTTGTGATTAGCAATTTTCATTAGTGCTCTTGTACTCAATGTTTCCAGGTCATCAGTGAAAATATTTAATAAGATGTGTCCAAAGACCAGTTGTTTAGAAACTCCACTAATAATCTCCCTCTAGCCTGATACTTCTTCAGTTAACACAATGTGTTATCATTTCCTTTTTAACCAGCCCTTTACCAGCTCTAGCTCATCTATTAAGTCCTATCTTCCTCAGCTGAATTAATATTTTCCCATATGGTATTACGTCACAAAGCTTTATAGAAGTCTACATAGATTCAGTCAATTACAGTTCCTTTCTCTAGTAAATTAATTATTTCCCCAAAGAAAAAGAAGAGTGTTATCTGGCTGGTCTGCCTTTGTTAAAAATATGTTGTATTTTATCCCATTTTCTAATTACCTCATGTCTTTGATTATTCTTCCCTTATTTTTTTTTCTAATGGCTTACCACTAGGTTTGACAAAAGGTGTTTGGATCACTTTTTTTATTCTTCTTAAGTATAAGAGAACATTTATGAACATTTGTATTCTTTCAGTCCCAGATATATCACGTAAAAATCCTTGTTACTGTAATTAGGATTTTGTATGCCAGTTCTTTCACAATTCTGGAATAATGAGGTTCTCTCAAAGTAATCATATTAATCTCTTTTTGTTTTGTATCGACTTCGGATGTGGTGATTTTCATTTTATACATTCATTTTAAAAACTCTTCCTACCTTGTTCCTTCCCTCTTGACTCCCAACCTTTGCCATCATTATTCTTATTGAAAACTGAGACAAAGATTTTGGTAGATTTTTAATTTCAGTCTGGATTCAGATTTTTAATCTCAACCTCATCCTCATTGAAGAGTAACTCTACTTGTTCTCTCCTACTTCTCTTACTTATGACTCAAGAAACTTTTAATAGTTTTATTAAATATCTCTTGCAACATCTAAATCACTTGACTTTTGGAACATCTCACTTTATGCATCAAAAAATGAGCTAATGACTCCCTCCCCCTGCTTTTTTTTTTTTTTTTTTGCTGCATGGCCTCTGCTTATTCCTAGTGACCTAGTATCCTTTTTGAGCTGCCCATTTACTTCATTAAATCTTGACACTTTCTGTACAAGTATAGATTCATTCCAGACAGTTTTCATACCTACCTATGCATGAATAATTGATTTTCCAGTGAAATATACATTTTAAAAATGAAAATGTTTGTTTGGAGTTATTTGGAGGGGTGGGGGTGGACAAGGTGAGTGAATGGAAACAATGTTGTTCCACTTTAAAGGAAATATTTTGTTTGGTCTGAAACAAGCAAGCAAGATCCACTGTGACCAATTCAGGCTGGACATAAAGAACTTCTTCACTGTCCTCTGGGGTCATTTCCAGCCCAAATGTCTATGAAATCTATGAAAAGCAAAAAAACCCACCTTTCAATTTTGACCACATTTACCATTTTTATAAATAAAAGCAAAGAAAATTTGAAAGGCTAGATTCTTGATAGGAATTATGTACCATATACAAAACTAGGGAGGAAGAGGAGAGAGTGGCTTCCTTCTATTGCCTCCTCTTCTACCTGCTCTTTGTGAATGGTGTCCAAGTCCTCTTGCAAATCAGATACAAATTGTTGACACATTTCATTTCATTTAGGCACTTCCAAAGTTTTATTTTCTTTTCCATTCTTTTTCATCCAAATTAGTTTTGTGAAAAGTGTTGAAAAATCTCAGAATGAGACTTTTTTTTGAAATCTAATGTTAAGGGCCTGACAGATCTAGAACATACTATCCCAATTTTACAGGAGCTGAAATCAAATGCCGGTGCCCTTCTGTCATATATCTCTCCCCACCCCACCCCCCCTAGCTGCTAGCAAATATCAGAATAAAGAGGCATGGATATTTCTGTGATATGCTTATCCTCAGCTGCAATTTGTGTCTTTGTGGCCACTGTCATCAAAGGCAGGAGTGCACAGAACAGCAAATATGAACATTACCCTATCATTCTATATAGATCCCTTATTTTCTGCCCTCAGTGCATTTTGCTTCCACCCAGAAACCTGTCCTTTTCACATGTGAACATGTTCTGCTTTTGTGCAGTTGGTCCCTAACTCCATATTGCTTCTCTTCCAGGTTCACTATCTCATGGTTTTGTCTGCTAATTGGGCCTACGTGAAAGATGCTTGCAGAATGCAAAAATATGAGGATATTAAGTCAAAGGAAGAACAAGAGCTTCATGACATTCATTCTACCCGTTCTAAAGAGCGGCTCAATGCATACACATAAGAAAAACCTTGTCTAACTTGCTAACATTTGAATGCTTTGCTGTTTAACTAAAGGCCATCCAACCATTTTAAAAACAAAGTGAAAGTGCTTCTCACAAAAGATAGCCAGGGTGACTTAGAAGCCACCCATGTACAATTCTTGGTTGTCAAGCACTTGATTTCCTAATTAGTTATAGTTTGTGTGACCATTCTTTACTACAAAGCTCCTAAACAGCCTTTTCCTGAATCCTCTTAAGCTAATTAGTTCTGTTAGATCAAGGATACTAACTATTGTCAAATACGGAGATGTGTTTGATTTTTTTAATCACTTTGTATGTGTTATGCATAACACCTTTTGCATTGTTTCTTATATGTTTTTGAAAGGAAAAATAGCTTTTTATACTTTTTAGTTTTAAGTTCAATAACTAACTACAGGTATACTTCAAAGGGACCATTGTACAGTATGTACAATATATATAGAGAAGACACTCTGATGACTTTCCTTCATATTTGGATATCTTACCAGATGGACCAGTAACAACCTTGACTGCAGGTCCTAGAATATTTTAAACAATCAAAGGTGCAATTTCTAAATTTGTAATAGTAGGTAAAAAAATTTAAAAAAAATAAAAGTGCTTCTTAACTTTGTTAACATTGTATTATTCTTGATGTTCTTAAAGAATATTCTCTCTCAAAGTTTTATCGGTGATTATTCCTGTTTATATTGTGAGCATGCAGCCCGTGGTGTTAATGATGCATGGCTATTTGCCTGTTTAAAGGACATGATACCACGGTTATCTTTAAAGAGTTTCAGTATATAGACAAATGTTAACTAAGTGATATCGCTATGCGTAGGTTTGTGCAGAATGATTTCTTTGTAATTCAACAATGGTTATGCGGAATTGGAACTGTTCATGTGCTGATGTGAGCAATTACTGTTTAGCTACATTTATGAAAGTGATATATCAAAAATACAGCAAGCTTACAAGTCAGAAGTCTTTTTTACCTGCTTTAAAAATTTTAATGGATTGCACCTGCCTGGACTATAATATACTGTATGTGATATATTCAGCGATACTTCCATAAATGTAATAGCTTGGCTTATGGCTTTGCTACACATACTGGTTTACCTGTATTATGTTAAAGTGAGGTAAAAGGCCACTACAGATCTTATTGTTTGAAAGTGTAGTAATATATTTGAACCTTTCTTTTGGCTAGGAAAATGTTATCAGAAAGGTAAGTCATGTTATTTTGAAGAAAGTACCTGTATCAAAAGAACAAAAAATGAAGAAAAAAATGTACAAAAAGAAAAAAAAATAGCAATCAGTATTATTGGACCAAATCTGGTGTCTTTTTTTATTTTTATTTTTTGCCTATTTCTAATGCTACAAGAATGCTGTAAAGTGTCTTTTAAAGTGATGTAGCCTGACAAGACATTTTTGTCAGTGTTAAAAATCCTAGGTAGTTTTGTGCACTTAATGGACCATTGTGAATTCTCTCTCAGTGTAAGTGCATTTCTAATAAAGGGTACTGAGTAAAACTCTTATTTGTACTATTACTAGTCATGCATCATCAGTAATTTTTAACAATTCTTGTAGTAAGTAGAAGGTAATTCAATAGTTATTTGTGGCATGGTTATGCATTAAGTAGCATTAGTTGATTAATTTGGGGGGTTTTGTTTGCGATTTGGTTTATTTTGTCTGTTTGGCTTTTTTTTTTTTTTTACTTAGATTGTCTTACTGGGTCAACAGTTTTCTGATATGTGCAGTACCAATATTACAGTTCTGCAAAAAGTATTATAAACCTTCTTTGATTCTATATTGTAGTGTTTCAGTTTTGTGTCTTAAACAGTTTGTGCTGATTTTTAAAACTATGTCTTTTAAACTCATGTAATGATGTTGATGCTTTCGGCTTTTCTCTGGTATTAGAGTTTGTATTTTCACAAAGAATGCTTTGTAGCAGGCATTACAATTAATCTGTTTTGTACATAAATGTGCCAACAGCTTGATGGTGGCGTTTTTGAAATGTAGAACAAAGTGCTTGCAAAAATGTAATAAACACACTTGTGTACTTTGTGTATGTATTAGTTGTTCTTGTTGTGTTTTTTCTCTGGGTATACTGTATAAATTATTGAAATTGGAGATGGAAGAAACTTGGTAGATGTACTCTTCTCTGCCTGCCACTAGAAGCCCATTTTCAATAGTGTATTTTTAACTTGGCTTTGTACATCCTGTTTCACATATCCTAGGCAATGTTTCTCTTAGCAGAAAATGAGACCACATTTAATCAAAACTATCAAAAGGGAGTTAGAATAAGACAGAGCTATTATGTTAATATTGTTCAAATATAAAATATGTCCAGATTAACCTTGTGATAACAAAAGTCTTAATTTAGTAGAATAAAGAAATTAAGGCAATTTTCCTGTCTCCCTGCCTGGGAGAATCCTACTTGTAGATTAAAATTTGGGAACCTCTGTACTAATGTTATGTACAGCCTACTGGGGTTGAATGTTAAAGTAAAACTGCCTCATCTAATTCACAATCAATAAAGATAATCAATTAAAGTATCCATTGATAACATGAATTTCTTATTCGGCATTTCTTTGATGCTTTACTATAATATTTTCTATGTTCATGATCAACTTAGAGGACATCATGGCAAGCAGGAGGAATATAAGATGCAGCTGAGCATCAGGAACTCGAGACAAAGGAGTTAGTGCTTCCTACACCCCATCAAGCATAAGTGAATAACTTTTAGGTCAGTAATCATTTAATTAACCCTGACTTTTCCTCATTATGCAGTAGATGCTCTAAAGTGATGTGTCTACGTATTGATTCCATAGCATTGATTTGTATAGACACTTCTCTGCTTAATCTTAAAATGTGATAAATCAGCCTTCTGAGGAACTGGATTACCAATATTAATAGCTTTATTTAAAGCAACGTAATGTTGCTATATAAAACGACTTGATTGTCACTAGGTATATGAAATCCAAGAAGAGGCATTTGACATGATTTGGCCAAACTGGGCTATGCTTAGAAACGTTGATTGCATCAATTAGCAGTGCAAAACACCATACTGCCTATAATGTAATCTGCTTTCAAAAGAAGGGGCTGCATCCTTTCATAGAAATCTTTTAAAATAATTTATGTATACTTCGTAATAAATATTTTTAAATGTCTCTTTTGTTCTGAATTACTTTCAAGAGCTATACAAAGTAAATTAGTGCAGGAACAGCCTTTAACTGCTAAAATGGATGTGTATAGCAGAGATGTACTTTGATTACCTACACTTTATATGCTTTGACAATGCTGATCTTTTGACATCACTATAAAATGTTTCAGGGAGTAGTGTATGCCCTGAATTAATTTGTTTAAAAGTACCAGTGGGAAAGATATCAAATATGAATAAGACACAAGGTACTGAATTAAAACAAAATCAAGTCTGAGTTGAAGAGAAGTGAACATTTTTCCAGGTTATTTTATACAATAATAAAATCAGCTCATTCATTATTTTGCTTTGGCATTTCACATAGGAATAAGAAAATCCCTTTAACCTAATGGAAAATCCATTGATTAAAACATTGATCGAATATCGCTATGGTTAACATTCAGTTGCTGTAGTTACAGTAGGTCCTTGGGACAAAGAATTTGTGTACATGCTGTAGTAACTAGTTCTTATATGGGGTTTTTCATTTTTAGATTACCACAGCATTTTACACATACTCAGCATTGTACTACTATGTATGTACATAAATATGCTCTTTTTTTCAGTTGGCCTCACCGTCACCATCCACATTGTGGCAGGTGCCCTATGTCACTGCTGCCCAGGATATGCATGCCCTGCTATGCTTCTGTCCTCTTGGTTACTAGAACGCACAGCAGGCCTGACCTGGAGAGGGTTGAGGTTGGAGATCTTTCCACTCTGTGCAGTAGGCAGCAGCCAACTTCCTCCCAGTGTAACTTCTTTTTGCAATGTAGTCCTCTCTAGCCAGCTAGCCTGGACCTGTGCCCATATACATTCTGGGCCCTGTATAGGTTTGTAACACCTGCTTGGAAGAGAATTAAAACACCTAATAAATAATGTTTGACTAACCTGAAAAGAAAAATGTGAACATTGTCAGTAATAAATTTGTTTTATTTTTAAGTTTTACTAAAAATTATGACTACTTTTGTCTACCAAATTCTTAGCTATCTAGACCTAAAAAAAGCAAGTTGGGAACATACTGACAGCCTCAATTCTTTGCTTTTATCAACTTATTTCTGAACCTTAATATTAGTTGAATATAGCTGTTGCTGTGCATGTTAATATAAATGTAAATAAAAGGCACCTGGTTGTTGAAGCAGTGTTTTTTTATGTCCTCCAAACAACTTGAAGAAAATATTAAGTACTAGAGTATGACATATGGCAAAATTAAGAATTAATTGATGTTTATAAAGATATTGCTGAGTAGTTCCTTTTGCATTTCATCTTAGCATTCCAAATACAGTTCTTTTCCTTTTAACTCATTTTCACTCTCATGCTGCAGCTTTTTGAAAGTAGTTAGGAGCTCCTTTCATTTTCTTATTCTTCCCTTGATGGTTCCCTTCATCATTATTCCCTTCCCTGAGTTTGAGAATTACTACACATGGTTTCTACCTTCTGAGAGTCAGTCACCTCTGCTCCAGTTGTAACAGATGACGGCCGGCACAAAGAATAAGGTTAACTAACTCTAAGGAAGCTGGAAGCCATATCCAGTAACTTTCTTCCGCAGTCACTTATCAAGCTTGTTTGGACATGTTCTCAGCCTCATTACCCAAGTCTGAAGAATAATCTGATAACATTGACTTCAGTACCCTGTGAAGTCTGCTAATTAAGGGAAGCAGTCATAACATTTTTGTATTCTCTTTTATATTAAATTATAAAGACAGCCAATTAAAGTCAATGCATAAAACATGGAAAACCTGGGAAGGCCAAGTTTACATGCAAGCAATGAGAGGTTAAATTAAATCTTATGTAGCATTTGCAATTTTTGTTATGTATCTCAATTGTGCAAATGATGTACTATATTAAACATGTGCTTGAGTATTTGAATAAGAAGTTCT